>NC_060234.1:0-600000 GCF_021155775.2 Neodiprion pinetum
GATCCCCGCGATCCCCGCGATCCCCGCGATCCCCGAGATCCCCGCGATCCCCGCGATCCCCGCGATTTCCGAGATCCCCGAGATCCCCGAGATCCCCGCGATCCCCGCGATCCCCGAGATCCCCGCGATCCCCGAGATCCCCGAGATCCCGGCGATCCCCGCGATCCCCGAGATCCCCGAGATCCCCGAGATCCCCGAGATCCCCGAGATCCCCGAGATCCCCGAGATCCCCGAGATCCCCGAGAGATCCCCGAGATCCCCGAGATCCCCGAGATCCCCGAGAGCCCCGTGATCCCCGAGAGATCCCCGAGATCCCCGAGATTCCCGAGATCTCCGAGATCCCCGAGATCCCCGAGATCCCCGAGATCCCCGTGATCCCCGAGAGATCCCCGAGATCCCCGAGATCCCCGAGATCCCCGAGATCCCCGAGATCCCCGAGATCCCCGAGATCCCCGAGATCCCCGAGATCCCCGAGAGATCCCCGAGATCCCCGAGAGATCCCCGAGATCCCCGAGATCCCCGAGATCCCCGAGATCCCCGAGATCCCCGAGATCCCCGAGATCCCCGAGATCCCCGAGAGATCCCCGCGATCCCCGGGATCCTTGAGATCCCCGAGATCCCCGAGATCCCCGAGATCCCCGAGAGATCCCCGAGATCCCCGAGATCCCCGAGATCCCCGAGAGATCTTCGGGATCCCCGAGATCCCCGAGATCCCCGAGATCCCCGAGAGATCCCAGAGATCCCTGAGATCCCCGAGATCCCCGAGATCCCCGAGAGATCCCCGAGATCCCCGAGATCCCCGAGAGATCCCCGAGATCCCCGAGATCCCCGAGATCCTCGAGAGATCCCCGAGATATCCGAGATCCCCGAGATCCCCGAGATCCCCGAGATCCCCGAGATCCCCGAGATTCCCGAGAGATCCCCGAGATCCCCGAGATTCCCGAGATCCCCGAGATCCCCGAGATCCCCGAGAGATCCTCGAGATCCCCGAGATCCCCGAGATCCTTGAGATCCCCGAGATCCCCGAGAGATCCCCGAGAGATCCCCGAGATCCCCGAGAGATCCCCGAGATCCCCGAGATCCCCGAGAGATCCTCGAGATCCCCGAGATCCCCGAGATCCTTGAGATCCCCGAGATCCCCGAGAGATCCCCGAGATTCCCGAGATCCCCGAGATCCCCGAGATCCCCGAGAGATCCCCGAGATCCCCGAGATCCCCGAGATCCCCGAGATCCCCGAGATCCCCGAGATCCCCGAGATCCCCGAGAGATCTTCGGGATCCCCGAGATCCCCGAGATCCCCGAGATCCCCGAGAGATCCCAGAGATCCCTGAGATCCCCGAGATCCCCGAGATCCCCGAGATCCCCGAGAGATCCTTGAGATCCCCGGGATCCCCGAGATCCCCGAGAGATCCTCGAGATCCCCGAGATATCCGAGATCCCCGAGATATCCGAGATCCCCGAGATCCACGAGATCCCCGAGAGATCCCCGAGATCCCCGAAATCCCTGAGATCCCCGTGAGATCCCCGAGATCCCCGAGATCCCCGAGATCCCCGAGATCCCCGAGAGATTCCCGAGATCCCCGAGATCCCCGAGATCCCCGACAGATCCCCGAGATCCCCGAGATCCCCGAGATCCCCGAGCTCCCCGAGAGATCCCCGAGATCCCCGAGATCCCCGAGATCCCCGAGATCCCCGAGAGATCCCCGAGATCCCCGAGATCCCCTAGATCCCCGAGATCCCCGAGATCCCCGAGAGATCCCCGAGATCCCCGAGATCCCCGAGAGATCCCCGAGATCCCCGAGATCCCCGAGATCCCCGAGATCCCCGAGATCCCCGAGATCCCCGAGATTCCCGAGATCCCCGAGATCCCCGAGATCCCCGAGATCCCCGAGATCCCCGAGATCCATGAGATCCCCGAGATCCCTGAGAGATCCCCGAGATCCCCTAGATCCCCGAGATCCCCGAGATCCCCGAGAGATCCCCGAGATCCCCGAGATCCCCGAGAGATCCCCGAGGTCCCCGAGATTCCCCAGATCCTTGAGAGATCCCCGAGAGATCCCCGAGATCCCCGAGATCCCCGAGATCCCCGAGATCCCCGAGATCCCCGAGATCCCCGAGATCCCCGAGATCCCCGAGAGATCCCCGAGATCCCCGAGAGATCCCCGAGATCCCCGAGATCCCCGAGATCCCCGAGATCCCCGAGATCCCCGAGATCCCCGAGATCCCCGAGATCCCCGAGAGATCCCCGCGATCCCCGAGATCCCCGAGATCCCCGAGATCCCCGCGATCCCCGCGATCCCCGAGATCCCCGAGATCCCCGAGATCCCCGAGATCCCCGAGATCCCCGAGATCCCCGAGATCCCCGAGATCCCCGAGATCCCCGAGATCCCCGAGATCCCCGCGATCCCCGAGATCCCCGAGATCCCCGAGATCCCCGCGATCCCCGAGATCCCCGAGATCCCCGAGATCCCCGCGATCCCCGCGATCCCCGCGATCCCCGAGATCCCCGAGATCCCCGAGATCCCCGAGATCCCCGAGATCCCCGAGATCCCCGAGATCCCCGAGATCCCCGAGATCCCCGAGATCCCCGAGATCCCCGAGATCCCCGGGATCCCCGAGATCCCCGAGATCCCCGAGAGATCCCCGAGATCCCCGAGATCCCCGAGAGATCCCCTAGATCCCCGAGATCCCCGAGATCCCCGAGATCCCCGAGATCCCCGAGAGATCCCCGAGATCCCCGAGATCCCCGAGATCCCCGAGATCCCCGAGATCCCCGAGAGATCCCCTAGATCCCCGAGATCCCCTAGATCCCCGAGATCCCCGAGATCCCCGAGATCCCCGAGATCCCCGAGATCCCCGAGAGATCCCCGAGATCCCCGAGATCCCCGAGATCCCCGAGATCCCCGAGATCCCGGAGATCCCCGAGATCCCCGAGATCCCCGAGAGATCCCCGAGATCCCCGAGAGATCCCCGAGATCCCCGAGATCCCCGAGATCCCCGAGAGATCCCCGAGATCCCCGAGAAATCCCCGAGATCCCCGAGAGATCCCCGAGATCCCCGAGAGATCCCCGAGATCCCCGCGAGATCCCCGAGATCCCCGAGATCCCCGAGATCCCCGAGATCCCCGAGATCCCTGAGATCCCCGAGAGATCCTTGAGATCCCCGAGAGATCCTCGAGATCCCCGAGATATCCGAGATCCCCGAGATATCCGAGATCCCCGAGATCCACGAGATCCCCGAGATCCACGAGATCCCCGAGAGATCCCCGAGATCCCCGAAATCCCTGAGATCCCCGAGAGATCCCCGAGATCCCCGAGATCCCCGAGATCCCCGAGATCCCCGAGAGATCCCCGAGATCCCCGAGATCCCCGAGATCCCCGAGAGATCCCCGAGATCCCCGAGAAATCCCCGAGATCCCCGAGAGATCCCCGAGATCCCCGAGAGATCCCCGAGATCCCCGCGAGATCCCCGAGATCCCCGAGATCCCCGAGATCCCCGAGATCCCCGAGATCCCTGAGATCCCCGAGAGATCCTTGAGATCCCCGAGAGATCCTCGAGATCCCCGAGATATCCGAGATCCCCGAGATATCCGAGATCCCCGAGATCCACGAGATCCCCGAGATCCACGAGATCCCCGAGAGATCCCCGAGATCCCCGAAATCCTTGAGATCCCCGAGAGATCCCCGAGATCCCCGAGATCCCCGAGATCCCCGAGATCCCCGAGAGATCCCCGAGATCCCCGAGATCCCCGAGATCCCCGACAGATCCCTGAGATCCCCGAGATCCCCGAGATCCCCGAGATCCCCGAGATCCCCGAGCTCCCCGAGAGATCCCCGAGATCCCCGAGATCCCCGAGATCCCCGAGATCCCCGAGAGATCCCCGAGATCCCCGAGATCCCCTAGATCCCCGAGATCCCCGAGATCCCCGAGAGATCCCCGAGATCCCCGAGAGATCCCCGAGATCCCCGAGATCCATGAGATCCCCGAGATCCCTGAGAGATCCCCGAGATCCCCTAGATCCCCGAGATCCCCGAGATCCCCGAGAGATCCCCGAGATCCCCGAGATCCCCGAGAGATCCCCGAGGTCCCCGAGATTCCCCAGATCCTTGAGAGATCCCCGAGAGATCCCCGAGATCCCCGAGATCCCCGAGATCCCCGAGATCCCCGAGATCCCCGAGATCCCCGAGATCCCCGAGATCCCCGAGAGATCCCCGAGATCCCCGAGAGATCCCCGAGATCCCCGAGATCCCCGAGATCCCCGAGATCCCCGAGATCCCCGAGAGATCCCCGCGATCCCCGAGATCCCCGAGATCCCCGAGATCCCCGCGATCCCCGCGATCCCCGAGATCCCCGAGATCCCCGAGATCCCCGAGATCCCCGAGATCCCCGAGATCCCCGAGATCCCCGAGATCCCCGAGATCCCCGAGATCCCCGAGATCCCCGAGATCCCCGCGATCCCCGCGATCCCCGCGATCCCCGAGATCCCCGAGATCCCCGAGATCCCCGAGATCCCCGCGATCCCCGAGATCCCCGAGATCCCCGAGATCCCCGCGATCCCCGCGATCCCCGCGATCCCCGAGATCCCCGAGATCCCCGAGATCCCCGAGATCCCCGAGAGATCCCCTAGATCCCCGAGATCCCCTAGATCCCCGAGATCCCCGAGATCCCCGAGATCCCCGAGATCCCCGAGATCCCCGAGAGATCCCCGAGATCCCCGAGATCCCCGAGATCCCCGAGAGATCCCCTAGATCCCCGAGATCCCCGAGATCCCCGAGATCCCGGAGATCCCCGAGATCCCCGAGATCCCCGAGAGATCCCCGAGATCCCCGAGAGATCCCCGAGATCCCCGAGATCCCCGAGATCCCCGAGAGATCCCCGAGATCCCCGAGAAATCCCCGAGATCCCCGAGAGATCCCCGAGATCCCCGAGAGATCCCCGAGATCCCCGCGAGATCCCCGAGATCCCCGAGATCCCCGAGATCCCCGAGATCCCCGAGATCCCTGAGATCCCCGAGAGATCCTTGAGATCCCCGAGAGATCCTCGAGATCCCCGAGATATCCGAGATCCCCGAGATCCACGAGATCCCCGAGATCCACGAGATCCCCGAGAGATCCCCGAGATCCCCGAAATCCCTGAGATCCCCGAGAGATCCCCGAGATCCCCGAGATCCCCGAGATCCCCGAGATCCCCGAGATCCCCGAGATCCCCGAGATCCCCGAGAGATCCCCGAGATCCCCGAGAAATCCCCGAGATCCCCGAGAGATCCCCGAGATCCCCGAGAGATCCCCGAGATCCCCGCGAGATCCCCGAGATTCCCGAGATCCCCGGGATCCCCGAGATCCCCGAGATCCCCGAGAGATCCCCGAGATCCCCGAGATCCCCGAGAGATCCCCTAGATCCCCGAGATCCCCGAGATCCCCGAGATCCCCGAGATCCCCGAGAGATCCCCGAGATCCCCGAGATCCCCGAGATCCCCGAGATCCCCGAGATCCCCGAGAGATCCCCTAGATCCCCGAGATCCCCGAGATCCCCGAGATCCCCGAGAGATCCCCGAGATCCCCGAGATCCCCGAGATCCCCGACAGATCCCCGAGATCCCCGAGATCCCCGAGATCCCCGAGATCCCCGAGATCCCCGAGCTCCCCGAGAGATCCCCGAGATCCCCGAGATCCCCGAGATCCCCGAGATCCCCGAGAGATCCCCGAGATCCCCGAGATCCCCTAGATCCCCGAGATCCCCGAGATCCCCGAGAGATCCCCGAGATCCCCGAGAGATCCCCGAGATCCCCGAGATCCCCGAGAGATCCCCGAGATCCCCGAGATCCCCGAGATCCCCGAGATCCCCGAGATTCCCGAGATCCCCGAGATCCCCGAGATCCCCGAGATCCCCGAGATCCCCGAGATCCCCGAGATCCATGAGATCCCCGAGATCCCCGAGAGATCCCCGAGATCCCCGAGAGATCCCCGAGATCCCCGAGATCCCCGAGAGATCCCCGAGATCCCCGAGATCCCCGAGATCCCCGAGATCCCCGAGATTCCCGAGATCCCCGAGATCCCCGAGATCCCCGAGATCCCCGAGATCCCCGAGATCCCCGAGATCCATGAGATCCCCGAGATCCCTGAGAGATCCCCAAGATCCCCGAGATCCCCGAGATCCCCGAGAGATCCCCGAGATCCCCGAGATCCCCGAGATCCCCGAGATCCCCGAGATCCCCGAGATCCCCGAGAGATCCCCGAGATCCCCGAGATCCCCGAGATCCCCGCGAGATCCCCGAGATCCCCGAGATCCCCGAGATCCCCGAGATCCCGGAGATCCCCGAGATCCCCGAGATCCCCGAGAGATCCCCGAGATCCCCGAGATCCCCGAGATCCCCGAGAGATCCCCGAGATCCCCGAGAAATCCCCGAGATCCCCTAGATCCCCGAGATCCCCGAGAGATCCCCGAGATCCCCGCGAGATCCCCGAGATCCCCGAGATCCCCGAGATCCCCGAGATCCCCGAGATCCCTGAGATCCCCGAGAGATCCTTGAGATCCCCGAGATCCCCGAGATCCCCGAGAGATCCTCGAGATCCCCGAGATATCCGAGAGCCCCGAGATCCACGAGATCCCCGAGAGATCCCCGAGATCCCCGAAATCCCTGAGATCCCCGAGATCCCCGAGATCCCCGAGAGATCCCCGAGATCCCCGAAATCCCTGAGATCCCCGAGAGATCCCCGAGATCCCCGAGATCCCCGAGATCCCCGAGATCCCCGAGAGATCCCCGAGATCCCCGAGATCCCCGAGATCCCCGAGAGATCCCCGAGATCCCCGAGAAATCCCCGAGATCCCCGAGAGATCCCCGAGATCCCCGAGAGATCCCCGAGATCCCCGCGAGATCCCCGAGATCCCCGAGATCCCCGAGATCCCCGAGATCCCCGAGATCCCTGAGATCCCCGAGAGATCCTTGAGATCCCCGAGAGATCCTCGAGATCCCCGAGATATCCGAGATCCCCGAGATATCCGAGATCCCCGAGATCCACGAGATCCCCGAGATCCACGAGATCCCCGAGAGATCCCCGAGATCCCCGAAATCCCTGAGATCCCCGAGAGATCCCCGAGATCCCCGAGATCCCCGAGATCCCCGAGATCCCCGAGAGATCCCCGAGATCCCCGAGATCCCCGAGATCCCCGACAGATCCCCGAGATCCCCGAGATCCCCAAGATCCCCGAGATCCCCGAGATCCCCGAGCTCCCCGAGAGATCCCCGAGATCCCCGAGATCCCCGAGATCCCCGAGATCCCCGAGAGATCCCCGAGATCCCCGAGATCCCCTAGATCCCCGAGATCCCCGAGATCCCCGAGAGATCCCCGAGATCCCCGAGAGATCCCCGAGATCCCCGAGATCCCCGAGAGATCCCCGAGATCCCCGAGATCCCCGAGATCCCCGAGATCCCCGAGATTCCCGAGATCCCCGAGATCCCCGAGATCCCCGAGAGATCCCCGAGATCCCCGCGAGATCCCCGAGATCCCCGAGATCCCCGAGATCCCCGAGATCCCCGAGATCCCTGAGATCCCCGAGAGATCCTTGAGATCCCCGAGAGATCCTCGAGATCCCCGAGATATCCGAGATCCCCGAGATATCCGAGATCCCCGAGATCCACGAGATCCCCGAGATCCACGAGATCCCCGAGAGATCCCCGAGATCCCCGAAATCCCTGAGATCCCCGAGAGATCCCCGAGATCCCCGAGATCCCCGAGATCCCCGAGATCCCCGAGAGATCCCCGAGATCCCCGAGATCCCCGAGATCCCCGACAGATCCCCGAGATCCCCGAGATCCCCGAGATCCCCGAGATCCCCGAGATCCCCGAGATCCCCGAGAGATCCCCGAGAGATCCCCGAGATCCCCGAGAGATCCCCGAGATCCCCGAGATCCCCGAGAGATCCCCTCGAGATCCCCGAGATTCCCGAGAGATCCCCGAGATCCCCGAGATCCCCGAGAGATCCCCGAGATCCCCGAGATCCTTGAGATCCCCGAGATCCCCGAGAACCCTGAGATCCCCGAGATCCCCGAGATCCCCGAGATCCCCGAGAGATCCCCGAGATCCCCGAGATCCCCGAGATCCCCGAGAGATCTTCGGGATCCCCGAGATCCCCGAGATCCCCGAGATCCCCGAGAGATCCCAGAGATCCCTGAGATCCCCGAGATCCCCGAGATCCCCGAGAGATCCCCGAGATCCCCGAGATCCCCGAGATCCTCGAGAGATCCCCGAGATATCCGAGATCCCCGAGATCCCCGAGATCCCCGAGATCCCCGAGATCCCCGAGATTCCCGAGAGATCCCCGAGATCCCCGAGATTCCCGAGATCCCCGAGATCCCCGAGATCCCCGAGAGATCCTCGAGATCCCCGAGATCCCCGAGATCCTTGAGATCCCCGAGATCCCCGAGAGATCCCCGAGAGATCCCCGAGATCCCCGAGAGATCCCCGAGATCCCCGAGATCCCCGAGAGATCCTCGAGATCCCCGAGATCCCCGAGATCCTTGAGATCCCCGAGATCCCCGAGAGATCCCCGAGATTCCCGAGATCCCCGAGATCCCCGAGATCCCCGAGAGATCCCCGAGATCCCCGAGATCCCCGAGATCCCCGAGATCCCCGAGAGATCCCCGAGAGATCCCCGAGATCCCCGAGAGATCCCCGAGATCCCCGAGATCCCCGAGAGATCCCCGAGAGATCCCCGAGATCCCCGAGAGATCCCCGAGATCCCCGAGATCCCCGAGAGATCCCCGAGATCCCCGAGAGATCCCCGAGATCCCCGAGATCCCCGAGAGATCCTCGAGATCCCCGAGATCCCCGAGATCCTTGAGATCCCCGAGATCCCCGAGAGATCCCCGAGATCCCCGAGATCCCCGAGAGATCCCCGAGATCCCCGAGATCCCCGAGAGATTCCCGAGATCCCCGAGATCCCCGAGATCCCCGAGATCCCCGAGATCCCCGAGAGATCCCCGAGATCCCCGAGATCCCCGAGATTCCCCAGATCCTTGAGAGATCCCCGAGAGATCCCCGAGATCCCCGAGATTCCCCAGATCCTTGAGAGATCCCCGAGAGATCCCCGAGATCCCCGAGATCCCCGAGATCCCCCCGAGATCCCCGAGATCCCCCTGAGATCCCCGAGATCCCCGAGATCCCCGAGAGATCCCCGAGATCCCCGAGATCCATGAGACCCCCGAGATCCATGAGATCCCCGAGATCCCCGAGATCCCCGAGATCCCTGAGAGATCCCCGAGATCCCCGAGATCCCCGAGATCCCCGAGATCCCCGAGATCCCCGAGATCCCCGAGATCCCCGAGATCCCCGAGAGATCCCCGAGATCCCCGAGATCCCCGAGATCCCCGAGATCCCCGAGATCCCCGAGAGATCCCCGAGATCCCCGAGATTCCCGAGATCCCCGAGAGATTCCCGAGATCCCCGAGAGATTCCCGAGATCCCCGAGATCCCCGAGATCCCCGAGATCCCCGAGATCCCCGAGATCCCCGAGAGATTCCCGAGAGATCCCCGAGATCCCCGAGAGATCCCCGAGATCCCCGAGATTCTTGAGATCCCCGAGATTCCCCAGATCCTTGAGAGATCCCCGAGGGATCCCCGAGATCCCCGAGATCCCCGAGATCCCCCCGAGATCCCTGAGATCCCCCCGAGATCCCCGAGATCCCCGAGATCCCCGAGAGATCCCCGAGATCCCCGAGATCCATGAGATCCCCGAGATCCCCGAGATCCCCGAGATCCCTGAGAGATCCCCGAGATCCCCGAGATCCCCGAGATCCCCGAGATCCCCGAGATCCCCGAGATCCCCGAGATCCCCGAGATTCCCGAGAGATCCCCGAGATCCCCGAGATTCCCGAGATCCCCGAGATCCCCGAGATCCCCGAGAGATCCCCGAGATCCCCGAGATCCCCGAGATCCTTGAGATCCCCGAGATCCCCGAGAGATCCCCGAGATCCCCGAGAGATCCCCGAGATCCCCGAGATCCCCGAGAGATTCCCGAGAGATCCCCGAGATCCCCGAGAGATCCCCGAGATCCCCGAGATCCCCGAGATCCCCGAGATCCTTGAGATCCCCGAGATCCCCGAGATCCCCGAGATCCCCGAGATCCCCGAGATCCCCGAGATCCCCGAGATCCCCGAGAGATTCCCGAGATCCCCGAGATCCCCGAGATCCCCGAGATCCCCGAGAGATCCCCGAGATCCCCGAGATCCCCGAGATTCCCCAGATCCTTGAGAGATCCCCGAGAGATCCCCGAGATCCCCGAGATTCCCCAGATCCTTGAGAGATCCCCGAGAGATCCCCGAGATCCCCGAGATCCCCGAGGTCCCCCCTGAGATCCCCGAGATCCCCCCGAGATCCCCGAGATCCCCGAGATCCCCGAGAGATCCCCGAGATCCCCGAGATCCATGAGATCCCCGAGATCCCCGAGATCCCCGAGATCCCTGAGAGATCCCCGAGATCCCCGAGATCCCCGAGATCCCCGAGATCCCCGAGATCCCCGAGATCCTTGAGATCCCCGAGATCCCCGAGATCCCCGAGATCCCCGAGAGATCCCCGAGATCCTCGAGATCCCCGAGATCCTTGAGATCCCCGAGATCCCCGAGAGATCCCCGAGAGATCCCCGAGATCCCCGAGAGATCCCCGAGATCCCCGAGATCCCCGAGAGATTCCCGAGAGATCCCCGAGATCCCCGAGAGATCCCCGAGATCCCCGAGATCCTTGAGATCCGCGAGATCCCCGAGATCCCCCAGATCCCCGAGATCCCCGAGATCCCCGAGATCCCCGAGATCCCCGAGAGATTCCCGAGATCCCCGAGATCCCCGAGATCCCCGAGATCCCCGAGAGATCCCCGAGATCCCCGAGATCCCCGAGATTCCCCAGATCCTTGAGAGATCCCCGAGAGATCCCCGAGATCCCCGAGATTCCCCAGATCCTTGAGAGATCCCCGAGAGATCCTCGAGATCCCCGAGATCCCCGAGATCCCCCTGAGATCCCCGAGATCCCCCCGAGATCCCCGAGATCCCCGAGATCCCCGAGAGATCCCCGAGATCCCCGAGATCCATGAGATCCCCGAGATCCCCGAGATCCCCGAGATCCCTGAGAGATCCCCGAGATCCCTGAGATCCCCGAGATCCCCGAGATCCCCGAGATCCCCGAGAGATCCCCGAGATCCCCGAGATCCCCGAGATCCCCGAGATCCCCGAGATCCCCGAGAGATCCCCGAGATCCCCGAGAGATCCCCGAGATCCCCGAGATCCCCGAGATCCCTGAGATCCCCGAGATCCCCGAGATCCCCGAGATCCTCGAGATTCCCGAGAGATCCCCGAGATCCCCGAGATTCCCGAGATCCCTGAGATCCCCGAGATCCCCGAGAGATCCCCGAGATCCCCGAGATCCCCGAGATCCTTGAGATCCCCGAGATCCCCGAGAGATCCCCGAGATCCCCGAGAGATCCCCGAGATCCCCGAGATCCCCGAGAGATTCCCGAGAGATCCCCGAGATCCCCGAGAGATCCCCGAGATCCCCGAGATCCCCGAGATCCCCGAGATCCTTGAGATCCCCGAGATCCCCGAGATCCCCGAGATCCCCGAGATCCCCGAGATCCCCGAGATCCCCGAGATCCCCGAGAGATTCCCGAGATCCCCGAGATCCCCGAGATCCCCGAGATCCCCGAGAGATCCCCGAGATCCCCGAGATCCCCGAGATTCCCCAGATCCTTGAGAGATCCCCGAGAGATCCCCGAGATCCCCGAGATTCCCCAGATCCTTGAGAGATCCCCGAGAGATCCCCGAGATCCCTGAGATCCCCGAGATCCCCGAGATCCCCGAGATCCATGAGATCCCCGAGATCCCCGAGATCCCCGAGATCCCTGAGAGATCCCCGAGATCCCCGAGATCCCCGAGATCCCCGAGATCCCCGAGATCCCCGAGATCCCCGAGATCCCCGAGAGATCCCCGAGATCCCCGAGATCCCCGAGATCCCCGAGATCCCCGAGATCCCCGAGAGATCCCCGAGATCCCCGAGATTCCCGAGATCCCCGAGAGATTCCCGAGATCCCCGAGATCCCCGAGATCCTCGAGAGATCCTCGAGATTCCCGAGATCCCCGAGAGATCCCCGAGATCCCCGAGATCCCCGAGATCCCCGAGATCCCCGAGATCCCCGAGAGATCCCCGAGATCCCCGAGATCCTCGAGAGATCCCCGAGATCCCCGAGATCCCCGAGAGATCCCCGAGATCCCCGAGATCCCCGAGATCCCCGAGATCCCCGAGATCCCCGAGAGATCCCCGAGAGATCCCCGAGATCCCCGAGAGATCCCCGAGATCCCCGAGATCCCCGAGAGATCCCCGAGAGATCCCCAAGATCCCCGAGAGATCCTCGAGATCCCCGAGATCCCCGAGATCCCCGAGATCCCCGAGATCCCCGAGAGATCCCCGAGATCCCCGAGATTCCCGAGATCCCCGAGATCCCCGAGATCCCCGAGAGATCCCCGAGATCCTCGAGATCCCCGAGATTCCCCAGATCCTTGAGAGATCCCCGAGGGATCCCCGAGATCCCCGAGATCCCCGAGATCCCCGAGATCCATGAGATCCCCGAGATCCCCGAGATCCCCGAGATCCCTGAGAGATCCCCGAGATCCCCGAGATCCCCGAGATCCCCGAGATCCCCGAGATCCCCGAGATCCCCGAGATCCCCGAGATTCCCGAGAGATCCCCGAGATCCCCGAGATTCCCGAGATCCCCGAGATCCCCGAGATCCCCGAGAGATCCCCGAGATCCCCGAGATCCCCGAGATCCTTGAGATCCCCGAGATCCCCGAGAGATCCCCGAGATCCCCGAGAGATCCCCGAGATCCCCGAGATCCCCGAGAGATTCCCGAGAGATCCCCGAGATCCCCGAGAGATCCCCGAGATCCCCGAGATCCCCGAGATCCCCGAGATCCTTGAGATCCCCGAGATCCCCGAGATCCCCGAGATCCCCGAGATCCCCGAGATCCCCGAGATCCCCGAGATCCCCGAGAGATTCCCGAGATCCCCGAGATCCCCGAGATCCCCGAGATCCCCGAGAGATCCCCGAGATCCCCGAGATCCCCGAGATTCCCCAGATCCTTGAGAGATCCCCGAGAGATCCCCGAGATCCCCGAGATTCCCCAGATCCTTGAGAGATCCCCGAGAGATCCCCGAGATCCCCGAGATCCCCGAGGTCCCCCCCGAGATCCCCGAGATCCCCCCGAGATCCCCGAGATCCCCGAGATCCCCGAGAGATCCCCGAGATCCCCGAGATCCATGAGATCCCCGAGATCCCCGAGATCCCCGAGATCCCTGAGAGATCCCCGAGATCCCCGAGATCCCCGAGATCCCCGAGATCCCCGAGATCCCCGAGATCCCCGAGATCCCCGAGATCCCCGAGATCCCCGAGATCCCCGAGAGATCCCCGAGATCCTCGAGATCCCCGAGATCCTTGAGATCCCCGAGATCCCCGAGAGATCCCCGAGAGATCCCCGAGATCCCCGAGAGATCCCCGAGATCCCCGAGATCCCCGAGAGATTCCCGAGAGATCCCCGAGATCCCCGAGAGATCCCCGAGATCCCCGAGATCCTTGAGATCCGCGAGATCCCCGAGATCCCCCAGATCCCCGAGATCCCCGAGATCCCCGAGATCCCCGAGATCCCCGAGAGATTCCCGAGATCCCCGAGATCCCCGAGATCCCCGAGATCCCCGAGAGATCCCCGAGATCCCCGAGATCCCCGAGATTCCCCAGATCCTTGAGAGATCCCCGAGAGATCCCCGAGATCCCCGAGATTCCCCAGATCCTTGAGAGATCCCCGAGAGATCCTCGAGATCCCCGAGATCCCCGAGATCCCCCCGAGATCCCCGAGATCCCCCCGAGATCCCCGAGATCCCCGAGATCCCCGAGAGATCCCCGAGATCCCCGAGATCCATGAGATCCCCGAGATCCCCGAGATCCCCGAGATCCCTGAGAGATCCCCGAGATCCCTGAGATCCCCGAGATCCCCGAGATCCCCGAGATCCCCGAGAGATCCCCGAGATCCCCGAGATCCCCGAGATCCCCGAGATCCCCGAGATCCCCGAGAGATCCCCGAGATCCCCGAGAGATCCCCGAGATCCCCGAGATCCCCGAGATCCCCGAGATCCCCGAGATTCCCGAGATCCCCGAGATCCTCGAGATTCCCGAGAGATCCCCGAGATCCCCGAGATTCCCGAGATCCCCGAGATCCCCGAGATCCCCGAGAGATCCCCGAGATCCCCGAGATCCCCGAGATCCTTGAGATCCCCGAGATCCCCGAGAGATCCCCGAGATCCCCGAGAGATCCCCGAGATCCCCGAGATCCCCGAGAGATTCCCGAGAGATCCCCGAGATCCCCGAGAGATCCCCGAGATCCCCGAGATCCCCGAGATCCCCGAGATCCTTGAGATCCCCGAGATCCCCGAGATCCCCGAGATCCCCGAGATCCCCGAGATCCCCGAGATCCCCGAGATCCCCGAGAGATTCCCGAGATCCCCGAGATCCCCGAGATCCCCGAGATCCCCGAGAGATCCCCGAGATCCCCGAGATCCCCGAGATTCCCCAGATCCTTGAGAGATCCCCGAGAGATCCCCGAGATCCCCGAGATTCCCCAGATCCTTGAGAGATCCCCGAGAGATCCCCGAGATCCCCGAGATCCCCGAGATCCCCGAGATCCCCGAGATCCATGAGATCCCCGAGATCCCCGAGATCCCCGAGATCCCTGAGAGATCCCCGAGATCCCCGAGATCCCCGAGATCCCCGAGATCCCCGAGATCCCCGAGATCCCCGAGATCCCCGAGAGATCCCCGAGATCCCCGAGATCCCCGAGATCCCCGAGATCCCCGAGATCCCCGAGAGATCCCCGAGATCCCCGAGATTCCCGAGATCCCCGAGAGATTCCCGAGATCCCCGAGATCCCCGAGATCCTCGAGAGATCCTCGAGATTCCCGAGATCCCCGAGAGATCCCCGAGATCCCCGAGATCCCCGAGATCCCCGAGATCCCCGAGATCCCCGAGAGATCCCCGAGATCCCCGAGATCCTCGAGAGATCCCCGAGATCCCCGAGATCCCCGAGAGATCCCCGAGATCCCCGAGATCCCCGAGATCCCCGAGATCCCCGAGATCCCCGAGAGATCCCCGAGAGATCCCCGAGATCCCCGAGAGATCCCCGAGATCCCCGAGATCCCCGAGAGATCCCCGAGAGATCCCCGAGATCCCCGAGAGATCCCCGAGATCCCCGAGATCCCCGAGATCCCCGAGATCCCCGAGATCCCCGAGAGATCCCCGAGATCCCCGAGATTCCCGAGATCCCCGAGATCCCCGAGATCCCCGAGAGATCCCCGAGATCCTCGAGATCCCCGAGATCCTTGAGATCCCCGAGATCCCCGAGAGATCCCCGAGAGATCCCCGAGATCCCCGAGAGATCCCCGAGATCCCCGAGATTCCTGAGAGATTCCCGAGAGATCCCCGAGATCCCCGAGAGATCCCCGAGATCCCCGAGATCCTTGAGATCCCCGAGATCCCCGAGATCCCCGAGATCCCCGAGATCCCCGAGATCCCCGAGATCCCCGAGATCCCCGAGATCCCCGAGAGATTCCCGAGATCCCCGAGATCCCCGAGATCCCCGAGATCCCCGAGAGATCCCCGAGATCCCCGAGATCCCCGAGATTCCCCAGATCCTTGAGAGATCCCCGAGAGATCCCCGAGATCCCCGAGATTCCCCAGATCCTTGAGAGATCCCCGAGAGATCCCCGAGATCCCCGAGATCCCCGAGATCCCCGAGATCCCCCCGAGATCCCCGAGATCCCCGAGATCCCCGAGAGATCCCCGAGATTCCCGAGATCCATGAGATCCCCGAGATCCCCGAGATCCCCGAGATCCCTGAGAGATCCCCGAGATCCCCGAGATCCCCGAGATCCCCGAGATCCCCGAGATCCCCGAGATCCCCGAGAGATCCCCGAGATCCCCGAGATCCCCGAGATCCCCGAGATCCCCGAGATCCCCGAGAGATCCCCGAGATCCCCGAGATCCCCGAGATTCCCGAGATCCCCGAGAGATTCCCGAGATCCCCGAGATCCCCGAGATCCCCGAGATCCCCGAGATCCCCGAGATCCCCGAGAGATCCCCGAGATCCCCGAGAGATCCCCGAGATCCCCGAGATCCCCGAGAGATCCCCGAGAGATCCCCGAGATCCCCGAGAGATCCCCGAGATCCCCGAGAGATCCCCGAGATCCCCGAGATCCCCGAGATCCCCGAGAGATCCCCGAGATCCCCGAGAGATCCCCGAGATCCCCGAGATCCCCGAGATCCCCGAGCGATCCCCGAGATCCCCGAGATCCCCGAGATCCCCGAGATCCCCGAGATCCCCGAGAGATCCCCGAGATCCCCGAGATCCCCGAGATCCCCGAGATCCCCGAGATCCCCGAGATCCTCGTGACGGGGAGTGTGTGGTAGACAGGGTTGGTATTGCGAGGGGAGGAGCAGATCGGCGATAGAAGGCAGGCTAACCTGGTTACGTCGACGTGTGTGTGTGGAGGTCTTGAGGTGCGGTGGAGGGTAGCTGGGTGTTCGGTGTGTGTGTGTGTGTGTCGGTGACTCTCTCTCTTTCTTTCTCTCTCTCTCTCTCGCTTTCGCTCTTGGGTTTCGTCTACGCCGGTGTGGCTGCTGCTACGGCCGTGCTCGTACTTCGTCGTGTAGGGTGCTTGCTGGTTCTAAACTTGCGATTATGGCTATTATCTCGGGGTGTGGTCCTGTGTATTGTTTGCATGTTTGTTTTGTCTGTGTCGATTCTGTGTGTCTGTCCATGTTAGCGAATGTCTGTAAAATCCTGTCCTCTGTCGTCTGTGGTGGTCTCGTGAATCTGGTGCGTGTCCATTGGGGGGTTGGTGTGGGGGGTGGTGTGTACCGTGGTGTTGGTGTGGGTGTGGGGCGTGTGGTTGTATGGGGTGTTTGTTTCTTGGTGGGTGGGTGTGTAGTCGTGTGTGTGGCCGTGGTTCGTGTGGTGTGGATAACTGTTGGTGGGTGTGTGATAATTTGTGGTGGGTGTGGTGTGTCTGTGTTAGTTTGTGTGCATGTTTGTATGTGTTCTGTGTATTTGGTGCCCCGGACCAGCCCGTTGCATTTCGGGCATTGCCTTGGTCCGGAGGGTGTAATTGTGTGTGTGGTCATCGTTGTGTGTGTTTGTGAGTGTCTCTGTGTGGCTGTGGGTGCAGTGGTTGTTAAGTGTGTTGTCGTCGTGGTGGTCAGTATTACCTTTCTGTATGTGGGGGGTGTCGGTAGTAGGGTTTGTCGGGTCTCCGTCAGGTGTGTGCCGTCGCGTCCGTATTTGTGTGGGTGTGGGGCCTGTCCTGGTGTTTGTAATAGTGGTGTTTTTTCTGTTGGTGTCGTCGTTGTCGTCGGTCTCGTCAGTCGCAGCGTCATCAGGGCCGGTATTTTTGTTTGTTGGTTTTCCATGTTGTGTTTCTGTGGAGTGAATACACATGTTAGTTTATTTTCGGGGTGTGTTATTTGATTATGTATATAATTTTAGGTCTTCTATATGACATTTTCCTATATTTCTACCGCTCTCTGTTGTTAATTCGTATATTGTGGGTGAGACTTTTCTAGTGATTATGTATGGGCCTATGAATTTTTTATTTAACTTAGCTGTCGTTCGTTCTGGTCCGGATGAGAGTGTGTGGTTCTTTTTTAGTACTCTGTCTCCCTCCTTGAATTGAATGTCTCGTCTTCGTAGGTTGTAGTAGTGTGCTTGTTTTTCGTTTGCTTCTATCAAGTGCCTCTGTACTTCGTCTCTAAGTATTTGTAGTCGTCTCAAGTGGTCTGTCCATCTGTCTGTGTCTTGTAATTCTACTTCGTCGTGGTTCTCTAACTGATTTCTTAGACATTGTGTGGGATTTAATTCCCTTCCTAGGTTTAAAAAGGCTGGTGTGTGTTTAGTTGATGTGTGTGTACATGTATTGATTGCAAATTGTAAGTCTTGTAAGTGTATGTCCCATTCTGTGTGGTCGTTGTTTACGTAGGCTTGGATCATTGTTTTAGCGGTTCTGTTGACTCGCTCTACGGGGTTGGCTTGTGCGTGGTATGGGGGGATTGTTGCGTGTCTTATGTTGAATTTTTGTGTCAGTTCGCGTATGAGTTTGTTTATGTATGGTGTGCCGTTGTCTGTCAGTAGTATGCGTGGTGTACCCCATCGTGATATTACGTGTGAGTGGAATGTCTGTTCTACTGTTTTGGCGTTTGCTTTGCGTGTCGGTATGATTTCCACCCATTTAGTGTATAGGTCTTCGAACACTATGATGTATTGGTTTCCTTTTTTTGATCGTGGGAGTGGGCCCATGATGTCGGAGGCTACTACTGTCCATGGTTCTTCGATAATTCTCATGCCCATTAGTCCTGCCGGTCGCGCTTGTATTGTTTTTGTTCTTTGGCATGTGTCACATTTTTTTATGTAGTTTACTGTGTCTCTGTACATCCCTGGCCAATAATATGTTTTTGCTACTCGTTGGTATGTTTTTTCGATCCCTAAGTGTCCTGCTTGTGTTACGTCGTGGTTTTCGTGTAGTATGTGTGTTATTTTGTCTTTGGGTATGACTAGTTTCCATGGGTTTGTGTCTGGTAGGAGGTTTGAGTGTAGGGGGTTAGGGCGGTGGAAGTATAGTTGATTGTTTCTGATTCGCCACGACTCGTTTTTCTCTGGGCGTGTTTGTATTTGTGTTTTCCCATTCGATATTTGCTTCCCATTCTTTTGCGGCCATTTCCAGTTGGTCGAAGTTCGCGAAATCGTATGGTTTTATGTATGCCTTGTATTCTATTTTCATGTTTCTGTATGCCAGGTCTAATTGTGTTCGTGGGTGGTATGGTGGTTTTAGTTGTGATAGTAGTGTTCTAAATTGTATTAGGAATTGTGTGATTTTTTGTGTTGGTCCTTGTACGTAATTTCTGATTTTTTGTTCTAGCCTGTCCCTATGTTGTATGTCTTGAAATGCGTGTGTAATGTCTCTTTCGAATTCTTCCAGTGTTCGCCATTTGCCTCTATTTAATCTGTACCAGTTTTTTGCGTAACCTTCGAGTATTGGGCTGAGGTTGTTGATTAATTGTGTGTCGTGTATTTCATAACCCGTTTGGTAGTCGCGGAGATTTTGTAAAAATTCATCTATGTCTTCGTTTGTGTTTCCTGAGTATTTTATGTTCCATGTTTGTATTGTTTTCATTGCCATTGCTGGCTGATTCCAGTATGTATTGTTTGGGTTTGATGTGTGGTTTGTGTTTGTGGGGTGTATTGACTGTGTGCTGTATATGTGTGGATCTTCGTATACGTTTCTGTCGCTTGGTGATGCTTCGAGGTCTATTAGGTTTTGCATAAGTCGTGTGTTACGTGTGTTGGTGGCTAAAAATGTGTCTGTTCCTGTGAAGTGTCGGTTCGTTTGATTGGTGGTTACCGTGTTAGTTTGCGTGTGTGTAGGTGTTGGGATTGTATTGTATGTTTGTGTGGGATTTGTTGGTTCTGGGCTTTCTTGGTGTTGAATTTGTGTACTGTGTAAATTGTGTGTATTCTCTATGATAGCTGCATCGATTATATTTATTGTGTTTGGTGAATTTATCGTGCATCGTCTATTTATTTCCTGCCGTTGGGTCGGTGTTTGTTGATCTCGTGTCGCGCGCGGCTCGCTCTGTGTCGAGTTGTTTTGGTTGCGTTCGGGTGTGTGTATGTCCATGTGTTCGCGCGCTAGGCCTTGCGGTTCCCTGTGTCCTTGGTCTGCCATTGTGTGTATCGTGTTTGGTAGTGTGTGTGTTCAACTGTCTTTATTTGAATTTTCGTGACTGTGTAGTTTTGTTTCGTGAGTCTATGTGTACTTTGTTAGCGTTTATTCCTGTGTTTTGTCTCTTAATTGTTTGGATTTGGGGTAAAAATGTGGGTAATTTACGTTGGGCGCCAATTTGTGACGGATTTTGAGTCCGCACGAATAATATGGGTGGGGAAGACAATTAGAGACGGGGCGGATATGATCGGTAAAACTTAGTGTGTGTATTTTTTTTTTCTTTTGCACCAGGGCTCGACTTAAATTAAGATTTACAAAAGGGTTGTAGACGTAAGCGGTGGCTGATCACGCCTCAGCCCTTAGCGTTGCTTAATACTAACTTACAGATACGCGCGCAGGGGGGGGGGGGAGGAGAGTGGGAGGTGACGGGGAATGTGGGGTCGGAAGGGTTGATATGGCGAGGGGAGGGTGGTGTAGAGTGACGGGGAGTGTGTGGTAGACAGGGTTGGTATTGCGAGGGGAGGAGCAGATCGGCGATAGAAGGCAGGCTAACCTGGTTACGTCGACGTGTGTGTGTTGAGGTCTTGAGGTGCGGTGGAGGGTAGCTGGGTGTTCGGTGTGTGTGTGTGTGTGTCGGTGACTCTCTCTCTTTCGCTCGTAGCCTAGGCTGTTTTTGGTCTCGATTCTGTCACGGCCGTGATCGTACTGAATCTGGCGCTCGGCTCTGCCGAGCGTCGGGGGGGCTTCGGTGATGTTCGGGTCTTTCCCGACGGGACAGGGCTCACCCGTTCGGCTCTTCCCCGCGGGTTTGGGGTTTGTTGTGACTTGCACTCTAGGTGCAACGTCACAACTTGCTATTTATTTTTAGTTTTTTTTACACCTACTTTTTTTTCTACAATTATTTGCTACTCATTAAAGTAGTCAACCGCTTTCCCGTACCACTCCGCTTACATCCAGCTTGCGCCCTACTGCCGGCGGGGAATTTGCTGACGCAAGGGTTACACACCGGCCCGCCCACACTTGTCCTACCATTACGGTAGTGTTACTTACTTTCAAATTTATATCTTCAATAGTGTTACTTACTATTTATTCCTGCACCTCGTTTTATTACAATTACTTGTTACTTATTGAAGCAATTATAGTATTTTTGAAGAGATCAACACTTACTTCCGAATCGACGCATAGGCGGTCGGATCTGGGGAGGGGATTTGTACTTCAAGAATTCGTTCTCTTTAACGGATTTGAAAAAAAACAAATAACGTTAACCATGGTATTACAATTGATAGGGGAAGTTATTCGGCTTCGCCGTACAATTGGCCAGAAAGAGAGACTGAGCGCTCCGCTTTATCTCGTCCCGTTGTGTCTTACAAAATGGCGTCGTCGGCATGCGGTCTTCCTCCCGCTTACTGTAATTGCGCAACTGCACTCATCGTTCACACAGAAAACACACACGTACCCACGGCTCTCACACAGAGAATTCCGGCCACACAGGTGTAACGTCCGACCGGAACGTCCGTATGTTTTATCGACTATTATTACTGCATGTTACTTTTATCAACTAACCAAACTCGAAGTACGAGAATCTTGTAACCATAAGAAATAAAAACAACTGTCTAACTATTTGGAATATCCCTAGATGGAAATAACTATGAAATTCACTAGCCAAGGCTTAAAAACCATGTTACGAGATCTTCGTACCACAGAGAACTATAATACTATTATACGTTATTATATATCACTATCATATTAACACTATAATTAACTAACACAATTATACCCAATTATTATATAGCACTCAACAATGCCATTTGTGCATTCGGAGCTGAGAGCTATACTTAAGCAACATACGCTTTACTATATAGCCTGGAGTATAGAAGACTGTAAAACCATAGATAAATGCATAACCAATATAATGTAAAGATAGCACTGCTGCAATAATCCATAAAACCAGAGACTGCAAAACCATCAAACCGTGAATGCTAATTACCCAGCATGAACTATACCTTCTTTCGCAACGCCGTATTGTAGGCAACACGCGCAACGTTTTGAAGGCAATGCAGATCTCCAATGTGGAGCCAACAGAGCTTCACCTAGAGAATACATTAGGAAACTTACCGACGAAACGAAAACGTTCTAGAAGCTTCCAAGCCGATTTATATCAATATAAGAATTAACAACTACAGAAGGGAATCATATACAAAAGCACACATGTAAACCTGCTCTAAAGCTATGAATCATCAAATTACTAAGTACCCTAAATCTGTTAAGATAGTTATAACACAAACAACTAAAGATATTCGCAGCAGCGTGATTCTAATAATGCTAAACAAATAACAAACTATGTTCATAAACAATTGCTATTGTACTCCAGATTAACAACGACAGTAGTCGACTTTAATACATATGCAATTCTATATAGATACAACTATAAAACTAACAACGACAGTAGTCGACTATAATACATATACAATTCTATATAGATATAACTATAAAACTAACAAACGACAGGTAACCAAAATGAAATATGGGCTTTGTAACGAGCAAGATAGCAAAAACATTCAGAGGTAGACAGGTAGTTAAGTGGCTGACGGGCGCCACAAAGGGGCTGGCGCCACAAAGGGGGCTGGCGCCACAAAGGGGGCTGGCGCCACAAAGGGGACTGGCGACACAACGAAAAGCTCACGCAGTTCGGAGAACTACGGAACCAAGTCCACGCACCTACACCACCGCACCAAGCAGCGATATACCATACGTAAAAACCTACAATATAGTAATAGCTAAAGAAATAAGATCACAGGCGTGCATGCGGCGAAGATGTCGTGCCCTAATTAGAATTCCTAGAAAAGAGGGGAGGTGCGCAAAGGCGACCAAAAAACTAGAGAGGGGGATCGTTCTGCGCAACGATCGACCCCTATAAAAACGGCGACCGATCACTCGATCGCTCTCTTGTGTTTCTACCTCCAGATTCGTCATCTAGTTCCGGTACAGTCTCGCGGTAAAATCCTTTAGCCTTTTGCATTAAAACTTTCATACAACGTTACTCTGCCCAAAAGTTCAGCGAGCTTCAACTCCATTTTTACTAAGTCTAAGATCTTACACTGTGTAACTCTGCGTTTGTGACTTTTAAATATCAAACTTATAAAATAAACCAAGTTAGTCAAAATATCCAAATATATTAAGGTCAGTTATTCCACTAAAACCTCTCACCAATCTACAAGTCATCGCATCCAGAATACTCTCAAAAAGGTAAGCCAAATTAAATCTTTTATCCAACAATTTCTCCCTCTTCGGTTCGTTCGACTAGAGCGACAGAATGCCCGTTGTCCGGTGTATTTCAATACTTAATCGGTAATTGGTGACCCAAACTACTGATGTGAGTCTGGCTGTAACTGTGTGTGAATGTTTCCGGTGTCTAACATCTGGAGATTTCCACTAGGTACCGTTCCGACGTCACACAGGCACCGTTGAGATGGAGGGGTCGCGATCCCTCCACTCAATCGTCGGTCGTACTCGCCTCCTTGCTCGCACGTTCACTTCTCACTCGCACGTTCTCTCTCGGACGGTACGCGGCGAACTGCTCGAGGTGGGGTGCTTCCGCCAGCCCCACGACCAGATCACGTGGTTGGTAAGCCACGTGATCGAGCCGCGAATGCCGCGCGCCCGACTCTGGCACCTCGCCGTTACCAACCGTCGTCCCTGCCATCATTTTTTCTCTAACAGTATGATGATTGTTATTAGTCTCCTACACCTAATTTTGTTGGCATTATTTACTATTTGTTATAGCAATCATCATTTAATGTTAGTCAACCGCCTGTCCGTACTGCTCCGCGTACGTACCACACGCGGCCTACTGCCGGCGCAGAGTTTGCTGACGCAAGGGTTCTGCGCCGGCCCGTCTGCACCTGTCCTGTGATTACAGTACTGTTGCATATCAATAATAATAAGGTAGTGCTACTTGCTATTTATTACTGCCCTCAATATTTCTTACCAATTATTTGCTATTTGTTAACTACTCCGTATATTATACGCATGGCGTATTGCGACAACCGCACGAGTCTTCTCATACGAATGTCTCATAAACCTTACAGCGAGTGTTGTAATCACGACTGTCATATTTGCTACTCATCCCACACGTAGAATACAATATTTTTTACAAAAACTGATCTGGAAGTCAAATTTGAGAGGAATATAATAATTTTAAAACTTAAATTACTGTAGCGGCATCGGATGGTGTTTGAGTAGTTTCTGGTAAAGTGACAAAGATAGAGTGAGTTTAATACAGACTGTACTCGTGTGGTTACATTTCTATAGTAGTATAGTTTAGGTGGAATCTGTGCAGTTATCTGATACTTAACCGAACATGTGCGTTTATGAAACACATGGTATGGTCAAGTATGCGATTATTGTGTATTTCGGAGATGACATACAGCGCTCGAAAAGTCAACTTCCAGAGCAGGTGTTATAAAAAGTCTTAATCGTACGATTCGAGCATTGTCGAGACAATTGCAGTAATCCATGTGGCAACGGCAAATGCTCCAGCGTCGACTTTTTGCAAGAAGGTAGTCTGCTTCACGTAACTAGCACGACCTGCCCTGGAAAATATGTTATTGCGATTGAACATATACTTTATAACTGCCGTACACTGAACTTCACATTTGAGTCCCCGTGTCGGTGTCGGGTCGTCCGCGTCCGTAAAGGAAAATCGCGAATGTCTACGGCCTTGGGCCCTCCTCATCCCTGTCACAATTGGTATCGATTTTTGAACCCCTCCCCCTACGGATCGTTCGACGATCGCAATCAAGGACCCCATCCCCTTTTGCGTCCGAATCGAAGTATACTACAAGTAAAATTCTGCACAAACGATTAAGTTTCATATGGCTGCATTTAGTTTCGTAATTAAATAATGTTGTGCGTGAATCTTGATTGGACCAAGTTTTAATGTGTCATTAATTAACCACGTAAGAGAGTGTTGAAATGATGTGCAGATTAACAAACACGACGTTCGGAAATAAATATGAAAACAATTTGTGAAAAAATGTTGCAAGAAAATGTTAATTTTCAATGCGAAGAAAGCACAGATTTTTCAACAAAGATTATAAACGAGATTTCTGTAACGGACGTTACATTCAGCCATATCCCCTCCCCTGGTCACGCATTGTCACATTTTATGAGCCCCACGTCCTACGTAAACGGGGACGTCCTTTAAGAACGGTCCCCAATAAGTTTGCCATACAGTATATGTGAATATATTTACATCTTGAGCCTGCGCTATCAATATTGAATATCTTACATAACACCCACCTGGCTTCCATATGTTTTGTACCCTCACATCCATCTTGGGCAGCTTTGGCAATCTTTTCCAAAGCCTTCCTACGTAACCCGCCGGAGAAATCATTACTCTCAAATTCTCTGCAAGCTGGATCTAAAGCGTCCAACTGTAAACCGAATACCCGTGATCATGTTATTTTCTATCGTGGCAAGTATCATAGCTATGTGTGAGTCGCATTAAAATATTTATACTAATAATATTTGGACTCCGTTATTGCAACTGTGTCAATGACGCTGCTGAACAACGAAGGAGAAAAACGTGCATTTTGGGCAACCATCACAACGCATCGGTTGTGACTACTGTATCAACTCTTGAAGGACTTGCGCACAGTACAGCATGTATATGAATAGCTCTCCTACTATCCATACGATTGGTCAACTACGGCAGTTGTTTCAATTCAACTGCGGAGTCAGTACGAGACGTTTCAATTCGAACCAGAGACCCATTAGTTTGTAGCTTGTCCTTTACCATTACAGATCGTTGACAAATAATTGGGAGCCGCTAGTGTCGGTGTGGCATTAAATCTAGTACATTTGCATGCATGGATTGCTTATGCTTGACGGAGGTTGCGTCCTTGGCGAAAAATGAATACATCTAATTAGATCAAAGTTTTTTATCTATCTAGCCTGATCGAACCGCGTACAATTCATGCATCTAAGTAGATCTCATTAGATCCTAAGTGCGTATTATCAAACTAGATAGATAATTTATAGATGTAAGTTATAGATCGAGAATTTTTGCATTGACAGATCGTATTAGACAGGCACAAGATTTGAATGATATCTATAAATATTTTCTTAGATCTTCACCACCTACCATTGTACGATCTCCCAGTCTCGCCTTACTGTATCTCAGAATTCCATCGATACCACCTCTCCATGCTTGACTCCACGTTAGTGGACAAACTTGACCACATTGTGGTAATTTCAACTCAGCCGCCGCCGTAGTGAACATCAGCGAATAAATTGCACCTGAAGTTCCCCCCATCGTTTCTTCAGCGATGGCCGACAATGCCGTCAGTACCGATGAAGGGTGCGAGAGGGGCAGGTTTTCCAGTGACAACGAAATTCCTTGAATCCAAAAACGCGCACGAAGCACTACATATCCAGATTTGTTTTAGAGGAACAACGCCCATTCGCCGATCGTGAAAACGTAGCAGTTATATATGGGGCGTTTCACGTTGAACGTACCTCACTTCCTTCAGTTTGCATTACTTTTTAGTATGATGTTTTTATCCACCCAAAAGGGCCTCAGGAATATTTTCATATTTTCTTTAGCCACTGGTGAAATTTATGCTAAGTCACATGACCAATTTGTGAAACGCTATGTTTTAAAATGTGAAAAAATTTACACGGATTCTATGATTTGAAATGTGATTTTGAAGCACCTCACGACAACGGCATCTCAGTATTAATTTTTTTATTTTTTTTTTCTTGCAAGTTTCTAGTTTTTCCATGTCAGGTTTTTTTTTTGCTTCGCTCTAAATAGATTGCAGAATCACATTATTTTCATGATTCCGTGATCTCCGTATAGATCGGAGATTGGAAAAAAAAAAAAATACAATTCCGAGCATGGAAAAACTAAAAACTTATGAATAAATTTGTAGACATTGAAATCCCATTACCGTGTAGTGCTTAAAAATCACATTTTAAATCATAGAGCCCGTGTGAATTTTTTCAGATTCTTGAAGATGGCGTTTTCGGAATTAATTTTTCGATTTTTTTCAAATTTCACGCGTGGGCAATAAAATGTGAAGAAAATTCCGTGATAGTTCTGAATCGGTAGGAACATCGTACTAGAAAACTATTGAATCCGAAGCGGGTGAGGTACGTGGACTGCTGATTTGACATGGAATGCTACATATATCAATTGATAAATCGCGTGCCCATACCTTCGGCGAGACGTCGCATGGTCGTACCGCAATCCCCGTCGCCACATCCGGTATCCAATTCATTGATGTAATTTTCTTTCGCCGTTATCGCCATGCAAGCCCTTTTCAGACATTTGCGCAGTAAATTTTCTCCCTCCTCATTCAAAGTTGGACCAACTTTGGCGATTTTCTTGTTTGCGTCTCCGGTACTGGCAGGCTTGAACGTACCCTGCACCCCCCTAGACAGCAACGACACGCTGTACACGCTGCCTGGCCAACAAGGCGCGTCGGTTGCCTGATCCAGACAACTCACCAGACTTGTTCCGTGATGATCGCCGAGTCTTAAAATTGATATTTGTACACCAGCACCGTCAAGAGATGTCATCAATGGACCAGCGTACACCCGTAGTGGCTGTATACCCCTACAACCTACATGCATAGGATAGTAATTTTAATACGTCGACCATTTATTGTTTTTAATGAACATATACGATACACGCCGTGCGTTATTCCGAAGAATTGGTAGCTGACTACAGGCAGGCATACAGTCATACTGAGAGGTTTTCTGAGAACGAATTTTCAGCTGAATAAGCGCCCCACCGCTGCCTGCCGGTAGCTGCGATCGCCAACCCTGAAATAAGACGCACGGGATAAAGCGGGCCTGACAGCCCCTAACTTCGACAAGTCGGTATCCGATTCTGACATTGGAAATCACTTAATCGTGCATGCAAATTAAAGGTATAATATATGCGCATCGGTTCTCCCTCACCAAGCTGCATGACGACCTCATGAACTACGATTCCTTGTTCCAGTTGGCTTGTAGCCCCAAAATTATTGACAATTACAGCGACAGATTCGCCATTGATCAGTGACAAGGTTTTCAAAATATGCTGCAGCATCAGTGAAACAACTTGTGATGCGCTCGTCAGTTTCATTCGCTTATATCCCGCTTCACCATGTACCCCCAGACCGATTTCCATCTCATCGTCGAGAACGTGGAACATTCGCCCTTGCCCTGTTTGTCAGGAAAGTTCATGATGTTGGATCTAGCATCATACAGCAACACGGCGTTTTTATTAGTTCATCATATGCATATGGATACCTATTGTACATATATGCATACAATGTATGTGCGTGTATACAATAATATAGCAGCATAGACTTAATTACCAACGCCTTATGTGCGGTGGGTCTTTTGTGAACTATAAATATTTATTGACGATGAAGTAGCATAATAGTATATGCATACCGATGTATACGAGGTGTGGTTATTAAATAACCGGACTGAAGTCATAACACTTTTTATTCGTCACCAATTACAGCAGAAATTTTTTCGCCTTCAATGTACAGCCCTTGGCTATCCCTACGCCGCTCCATACGACGTTTCCATTGGTGAAAGTAGTGCTGGAAGTCCTCTTCTGTTAGCTGGACGAGAACCTCCGTCGCTTTTGCTTTAACCACTTCCACACTTCCAAATCTTGTCTCCTTCAGCGCCGACTTGACTTGACTTGGGAAATAGACAAAAGTCACAGGGGGCAAGGTCGGGCGAGTACGCTTCTACATCGAGGTTCTGACGGCCCTACGTGAGCGTATCAGAAGACGAAGACCCGATTTGTGGAAAACCAAGTCCTGGATCCTTCACCAAGGCAATACACCAGCCCATTCTGCCTTGTCTGTGAAAGCGTTTCTCGCAAAATACAGCATCACTGTGTTGGAACATCTACCGTACACGCCCGACCTTGCCCCTTGTGACTTTTTTCTATTTCCCAAGTCAAGTCAAGTCGGCGCTGAAGGATAAAAGATTTGGAAGTGTGGAAGCGGTTAAAGCAAAAGCGACGGAGGTTCTCGACCAGTTAACAGAAGAGGACTTCCAGCACTACTTTCAACAATGGAAACGTCGTATGGAGCGGTGTAGCGATCGCCAAGGGCTGTACATTGAGGCAAAAAAACTTCTGCTGTAATTGGTGACGAATAAAAAGTGTTATGATTTCAGTCCGGTTATTCAATAGCCACACCTCGTAGACGCATTACAAGGGGATGCTGAGACATGCCTATGAGGAGGTTGTACCTTATATAAGGTTGATGTGACATTACAATATTACTATTCTGGTTATACGAATGAAAAAAAAAGCAAGTGGAACCATGTAACTACTTTGATATAATAACGTCTCTTATGCGAAGATTAATGCATGCACATAAGCGAAAGTTATCAGTTATACCTGGTAGGGCGCAGGCAGTTAACCCGACCGCATAGGTGGCCACGTTGTTGGTAACTATTTCGGCGTATTGGGCCACCGAGCTGAGATTTAACCCACGTTCAGCCAGAGCACCAGCTACCTTACCGACAAACAACATTCCCACAAGACCTCTACGTCCAGTCCTCCCCAGTTCGCTCATAGGTATACTGCAATCCTCTCCGACGGTCAACTCTGTCACCTTTACGTAATGAAATTACAAATGGTTCATAGCTTCCACATTGGTTCTGGGCTCAAGTATGAATCCGCCGGATGAATAGGTATTCGAAGGAACGATGTTTCCTTCGACAATGTAAACCTACTATTTATGGAACGTTATTGCACGGCAAAAATTTTCACCGAAGGAATAATTTTTCGATCATAGAATTAAATCTCCGTGTGAACGCTTGTTTTTCACACCTTTTGTCTATTATAAACTTTTTCGGGAAATCTGAAAAAATCAGGGTTTCCTCTACAAGTGTTAACTACGTTATATAAAAGTTGTCAAATTGAAAGGTTTTGAAGTATTGTTCATAAAAATTTGTATGCAGAAAACGACTGTTCCCTGTAAGACCCAGTATTTACACGGAGGGTTAATACAGATACCTTGTAATTTTCATGGATTTATCCCGCAAAAATCACTTATACGCGTGTACATTATAGTCGAGGAAATAAAGCACTAAAAACGGCCCAACTGTCGATTTTTTGAGCAGTAAGACGGATTTTAATGCGGTTTTTTGCATTCGATTCGTAAGAGCGCCTACAAACTTTGTGAACTAAATTGATTAATTAATTTTTTGAAAATGCATTATGGCATTAATAATATGCATTTTGCAAGTGCACTTCCAAGAGACACTAAATAAAAAATTTGCTACTCGGAGGTTTTTGGGGTCGCTGAACACGAATATCGCCACGGCGACCGTCTCCGAGGTACCTGGTGCCCAGGGTGGACAGTATCAACGTCTTCTCCTAGAGTTTTGGCGAAAATTGTGATCGAATTTGTGATTGAATTAAGAACAATGTTCTTTAATTGAGGTAAAAATGATAATACTCAAGATAATTCCAGAAAAAGACGTTGAAACGTTCACCCTGGGCACCACGTACCTCGGAGACGGTTGCCGTATCGATATTCGTATTCAGTGACCCCAAAAACCCCCAAGCAATGAGTTTCGACAAATTCGATCACAATTTTCGCCAAAACTCTAGGAGAAGACGTTGATACTGTCCACCCTGGGCACCAGGTACCTCGGAGACGGTTGCCGTGGCGATATTCGTGTTCAGCGACCCCAAAAACCTCCGAGTAGCAAATTTTTTATTTAGGGTCTCTTGGAAGTGCACTTGCAAAATGCATATTATTAATGCCATAATGCATTTTCAAAAAATTAATTAATCAATTTAGTTCACAAAGTTTGTAGGCGTTCTTACGAAGCGAATGCAAAAAAACCGCATTAAATACCGTCTTACTGCTCAAAAAGTCGACAGTCCATTGCTTTATTTCCTCGACTATTATTGCACTAAGAGACATGCATGGTTCGCTCCTAACAATAGTCTTCATTTGATACGCTATTATGAGTACCGGGGAGATTATTTTCGCAAACCTCTACGAGGGACACTCACTGATCAGACCTGCGTCTATAGCCTGCATGAACCCAAACACTTTTCAATTGGCAATTATTTCGTTATCATTTTGTCTAGTAGTCATCCAAAAAGTCAACCAGAACTTTTGTCTAGATGTTTATCTGAATCCATTGTAGGCCTGTACATTATTGAGCAGCTTTATCAGAAATTAAAGCTTTTATCTACTTATGGAAAGTTTAAAGGATACATTCGCGCATCATTCGATGTAATATAGTCAACCAGTTTGATAGTCAAGATTCGAACACATCGAGATATATCACGTGATAACGGAAAGATATGTAGGACGTCGTTTGCAGTTATGTTATATGAACGTGTACATGTATGAAAAGTAAATCAAGTATATCAGCAGTGTATAATAGAAGTGCATTCGTACCGACACGCCGTTGTTTCTTGCTTTCTCGATCGCTGTCCCGAAATTCAAGCAGTCCCCGGTGTAATTTGGGACAATCACTAATATTCCAGCTGGAAAACATACGGTGTATATTTATATAAATCTATTATTATAGCAAGATATTTTGAAAAATGTTTCAGATCTCATAAAAGTATTGCCTTGAGGTGTTTGGAAATCGCGAGAATGCGAAAATGGAAATATTCGAAGTTTTGATTGAGGTGTCTCATTGTCAGGTATATTTTTCAAATATTTCGTGCTGCGGAGGTTAGTGGTTATAGGAATATGTGACAATACCTGTGTTGTTTGTTGATACACATTGTAAGGCGTGCAAAATATGATTGGACGGAGGAGACGCAAATACCGGCCCCGTAATGGCACCAGTCAGTAATCCGGATCCTACGAAGCCTGACGGGATAAAAATTACACACAAATGTTTCACTGTAATTATAAAGGATATTCAACTAATTGTAAGTAGTTATAGGTATAACAGAGTTGTCGGATTTCTACCGTATTCTCGATTTTGTGTGATTAATGCCGTTACAGAGAGTTCGAGTAGAAAAAATTACCGTAGTATTATATTACTATAGTCATATTACTATAAAAAAATTACTACAGTAATAAGTATAGTAGTGAAAATTCACAATCACAAGTAACCCTCATAATTTCAATTTGACTTGAATGCTGAACTTGCCGACTACGTCTAATGAACTAAACAGCCGAACTACGCGTAAAGACTTATACAACATTCTATTGCTCCTTGTATAATAATTTTACACCCATATACAGACAGACGGAAGTCTCCAAGTAAACTAGAGGAAAGTTCATCGCAAAGAATGGTAATTTTCTTCTTCATCTTTCCTCGCACCAATTCGACGAGATATACTAAGGTACATGTACTATACTAATATGTATACGAGGAAGCGATGCGAATGGACAAATTTAAGGTTTCAAATTTCTTCTTTCAACAACACCAGAATGGAAATGGTGCCCTTTTTCGTACCGTCTATAAGCACCGTAATTAGTATTTCGCAAACCCCGTGCGAGAACATTCAACTCCCGTACCGACAGCAACGTGAATACCTAATCTCTCAGTCTCATTTAAGAAAAACCACTTCCGGAACCTGTATATGGCAATGCAAGACGACCCTCCACGGAAAACGGAAAGAAGAATTGATATGTACCCGGTCAACGCGCGTGCTGTGTAGCGGCATAGCCCAATTGGAGTGAAGCCGCTGCACTGACGGACGGGAAGCGCCACCAGCTTTGCGCTCTTGTATCGAAGTAGCGTTATACTTCCCCGACTACACAAGTCAATAGTAATTAATAAATAATCTGCCCGTCATTAATTACCCAGCTTCGTGTATATATTATATGCCAGTATGATCATTCAAACGTTTCGAGTGATATGTTATTATGTATGTGCATACATGCAGGTTGCTGTACTGTACATTATACGTCAGAAATCAAGTATGCTGCAGCGTGTTCTGTGTCGGAACTTTGCTAGTGATATGCATGCGTATAATAAAATCAATGTGATTGAAACCTGCTGCGTATGGCTCGTGTCCTCCACCTCCACCGCTGACTATGGCTACTTTACCGCTGCGCGTCTTCCACTGTAAACCCAATAAGACATTGTAAATCAGCGCAAGTCTTTTGACGAGGCAGTAATAATTATTTTCAACCACAAGTTGGTTGCCCTCGCAACTTCGCAATGATGGCGAGGATTTCGTGGTTGCATAACAAGCCAACAATGGTGGATTTTAATTTATTTCGTTAACACGACTATTGGTCATTCGATGTCGACAGTATCCGATTATGTTCTTATTGCCGACCTGTTTGTAGATTTGTAAAGACCATTCCAATATATTACAAGTGTGAAATCACATTTATAAAATCGCACCAGAAACTGGATAGAGTATGCGCGACCATTAGGTGTGCCTAATAATTGTCAATAAACCCTCTTCACCAAACCACAAAATAAAAACAATGATAATATACATATCAGGTTCAGCTATTCTCTCAGCTAATAATTTATTCGCTACTTACTACTGATCATCACTATACTATTATACCATCTACATCGATCTGTTAACTTCGTTCCACACACAGAATGTAACCAAAATTATGTATCTAAATAAGTTATACTGATATCTATACATGCGTTATTTAGTATACCACTCGATAGGCTTGTATGTTGACGGTATCCACTCGCCCGTTTATATATTCAGCACTACGATCAGTGTTAATCAATCTCTGACCTTTAGTCCACATCCATCTAGGGTATCAGGCATTCTGCCTGGTATTTCGACTCTTATTACTCGTACTGTTTCATACGTTTCTTAAAGGGGTGCCCTGGTCGATTTTCACGTCGACTTATAACTGATATGACTTGGTAGCCGAATAAAAGAGTTTTGAAAGGAGTGGGAAAAAAAATTTCTGAACACAAAAAATTTACAATTTTAAAAAAATGAGTACATAAGCTGGGAAAAACATAGTCGTTTAACTGTAAAAAGTAATGAGCACGAGAAAGTACGTGTTTGTTAGTAAAACATGGGAGACCGATTTATTTCCCGTAGAACAGGAAGTTCAAATTAAACGGGAAATAGCAATTTTTCGCATCCGTCATTTTATTGTAAAATCCTGTAAGTTTCAAATTTCTTCAACCAGTCGTTTCTGAGGTCATCGTGGGAGTTTGTTGGACGGGCCGACATGCGGATTCGTTGAAATTGGAAAAAGTGATTTTCGTCCGAATCTAATGGTTTTTTTTTATATCTGTAAGTAAAAAGCTGCACCGCACGGTCGCCGCGGCTCATGTATGCCTTTTAATTCACCGCGTTAAGAACATTGCATGCATCACAAAAATACTGTAGGCAGAGGTCCAGAGTTCTGTGTTACCAGTTTGAGCGGGCGAAAGTGCGTCTGAAAATACAACTGTAGTAACAAGTCGTCGCGTTTGCCTTTACATAGTAGAATTTTTAGAATTAGGGATTGCTGAAGAAGGGATTCACTTCGGTTTTTAGAAAGTCAGAAACCATTGAACTGAACCCTTTAATTAAGTAGCCTACCGTCACATAATACGTGATCGGGATTGGGATTTTCCAAGTTTCTGGGAGCCACATACTAACATTAGTTCGAGAGGCAAGCTTATAAGCGTATAATATAGTTACACCCTCATTTCTTTTACAACTCTGAAGTGCTAGCAATTGATATATATCGCAGCGGTCACAGGGCGGCAAGCGTTTATTTATTTTTCTTATCTTTACGAGCAGTATAATATAAGTATACTAATTATCTAATGATTTACCCGATGTGCATTTCTTATACCTTCTTACAAAGAACGTGTCCCAGGTCGATCTCCTCGATTTCATTTCGTCTGTAATATGTCATAGTAGACTCAAGACTAAGCGACGCGTATTCTTTTTTTATCCACCATTAAACACTTTAAGGGGGTGAAATCAGCCTCGAATGTAAGGTACGTCAACGAGGGACACGGCAAATTTTTTATTTTATTTTTTATTCATTTTATTTTATTTTTTTTTTTTTTTGTCGAGAAAATTAGCTTTTTCATTTTTCGTATGAGTCAACTTTTCCAGTTGGATTGGCTAAGAGATATTATGTTCTTGTGAGTGAAGCCGCCAAATCGCCTCTTGACATACCTTACTTTGAAGAGTGATTTCACGCCGTTAAAGTGTACGGCAGATAAAAAAAAATTACGTGTCGCTTAGGTTTTAGTCTACTTCAACATCTGACAAAAGAAATCAAATCGGAGAAATCGAACTGATATACCTTCCTTGTTATTCCCCAAAAAAAGAGAAGGAAACAAAATTAATTCGCGTTTATCACAGTATCGAACACGTCTGCCTCAAATGCTTTCATGAATTGTTGGAACTTCGTGCCTCACTTTTGATCGTAAATGTATTTTGAAAACTTCTGCCGCTGCAGTCAGTTCGACATCACCAGCTTGAATCCCATTTTTACTCATGTAACGCTTATAATCGTCAGAGGATTGGACTCATCACCCCCGATGTAACCGTCGTATTCTCGCCAATTTTTTATAACGTGTAAAACAGTACTTCTCCTTACCTCTGTCAGTTTCTCTTCGGTATTAAACAAGCAGTGCAATAATACCCTGAACAGACAATTACCACCCGGAACAATTTTAATGGTTATTTGTTTTATTTTACCGCAGCATGATTTTAATCACTTTCACTCGAGGAGAAAATTTTTCCCCCGTGAGATTAAATTGTTTGCATTAAAGCATGTGAATCATATAGAGAGAGGCTAATGAAGCTTACTTCATCTTCCTTATTTAAAGAGCTAAATGCATGCAACTTAATAAACTGAACTTCATGGATTTTCCAACATCTTTTCATAAATATAGAGAGGTATGATCAGATAAACACGGTGGATCAAAACGCAGAGACTAGCACATTACATCTTTTTTTCTTTACAACTTTGAATTGCAATAACTTTACAACGCGGCGATGACGTCCAGACAGAAGTTGTAATTATTGCTACTATTCCGTATCAGTTAGTGACTACGGTATGTGTGCGTGTACTCAAAATAGGGAAACTTTTTCACCTTACGTAATAAGGGTGTTTATTGGCACCTTGAATTACATCCGAGGCTACATAAAGAATAGCATGCAGTACATATCGGACGATACTCGAGTGAATTATTCAGACGCGTGGTTAAATAGTTCGCCGATGTACGGAAATTTCGGAGTGGCAACTGCTACATTATCACAACCATGAATGGGCACGTTTGGCGCGATCGAATACACCGTTTAACAATAGCTGGGGATAGATCGCGTTGCACTGCAATTGGTCCAGGTTAAGAATCCAGAAATAAAACTTACATCTGGCGATAAAACGACTCTCTTTGAAGGATGGTATTCGAGCTGAGGATAGAGCAGGCAAAGACCCGACAAAGATTCGTTAACCACATCGTCGGGAGCGTTGATCAGCTTCTTACCGGATGCCATTGCGGTAATGTGTCGGCTTTTGCTTTGATCGGAATACAGGGTGGGTACATAAACAGATAGAGAAGCAGATGGAGATGGATGAGATTAGATTAGATTTTTTCGTTGGGTTGGATAGGTGTGGGGGGAGGAGGATGAGATTAATCGAAGTGCACACCGCGGCGCCTGTTGGCAAACTTTGGTGGACCTAGTATATGATGCTTACATGCATAGGACACATGTGCTACGGAAATTGTCGGCCTTAACTCCTGAACCAACAGTTATCGATAAGCGTATCGCGTGGATTACGACAGCGTTGGATAGAAGGCAAACTTGGTTTATCTCGGTCACTAATTCTACCAACATGTACGCACACACGCTTTCCGTCCGATCATCATGCCTACAATAAACTTTAAATTGCGGCACGTGGATTACTTGAGTGGCTGAGAAGTAGGTGAATCGCGAATTCCGACGAATTTCAAAACTTCGCGCAATATTTTCCGTACATATATATATGTATATACACACGGGTCGCTGCAGAGCTTTCATAAACGGCTTGCGCACATATATATACATGGGGCATTCCAGGTCAATTCGACAAGGGTCTGACCCTCACCCTCTCCAATCTGAGTCTTAATGACCGGAGGTGTTTTGTTAGCCTAAAATAACATCTCCAAATTTTTCTCAGATTTTTACCAACCCCCCTGACGCTCCCCGACCCTTTAAGTGATGATATTTTCGAAAACGGTCAATCGGACATTTTTGAAAATTGTGATAAAAATTACATAAATTTTGTTGCCAAAAAGAAAAATATCCCGACCAAAATCGAAGTAGGCTGGCAAAACAGTAATTTTTCTATGAATTTTTACACCGAATAATTTTTTTTTTTTCAGTAATTTGATTTTTTTCGCATATACATATATATATATAAGTATATACTGGAAAGTAGCAGGTTCAATGAAAAATATGGTTTAAAAATATGAAACTGGAATTTGATATAAGTAATCCGGTTGCAGAATGCACACGTACTACACCATTACTATGTTAATCACAGACTAGTTACTCATTATTCGCGAGAATTTCCATGTGCGCTCGACTAGTAATAAGTCTAATCCCTCTTTTCGGTAGTGAACCTGGATGTTTGTGTGTGCGCGTCACGAGGTGAAGGGATAATAGGTGGAAGGATGAAGACGATAGAAGACTGAGCGCTGGAGAAACATGAGTAACAAATCGTGTCACTGGTACTTTTTTTTTTATTCCCTGTGTTTTCTTCCCAGTCTCCTGTATGTGTATTCAAGTGTAAAATGCTTTAAGCACGTTGGTAACTTTTCGATTACAAATTGGGCAGCGTTTTGTCTTAGACCACACTTTCACTGCGCAACGATAACAACAACAAATGTGGGTTACAGCTCCGTGAACAAATGCACCGTTTTTGGGAGCTGCTGTACATGTAATGCACAACTTACTCTCTGTTTCGCCCAGCGTTGAGTGCGTCTCAACGATAATTTTATCACGATACTTGGGGTCTCGGTTCATCATCCATGGTATATTCCTATTCACTGTTTCATCGTTAGGTCTATCGTTGTTACCATTGTTCACCAACATGCTACCAGTCGTGTATTCTGACTCGTTCAAAATGTCCTGGGAAATCGAGGAAGGGCAGGTATCAACAGCTGCTGGTCGATCAATTTTGAATCCAGAGTCAGCCGTATCCCCAGATTGTCCAAGCTTAGAAGGTGACATTGGCAATGATGATGATGATGTGACACATGTCTTGCTTGGTATCGTTGTCTCATCCAACTCCACATCTAGCATCGGGGAACATTTGCCATCCTGGCTTGAACCGAGACCCGAGTCTACACTGCTTAATTCCTGCTTGAACGACCCTTGTTCGGATAAATTCTTGTTCAGGCTATCTTTGCATGACTGGAGTTGACGTCTGCTTTTCCTCCACTTTGGTCGTGGGGGAAAAAAATTTTTTCGTATCTGAAAATTCACAAACGAATTTGAAAAGTTATCATAACGAGGATGCAAGATGCTACCCATTTTGCATCTTAAACTTCACTGACTTTTTCAGAACTTCCAAATCCACAATTTTAATCTTCCATTACGTGTTACATTTTGTTTATTTCAAAGTCTTCTGTACCACAATCGCGTTCAAGTTTTTCATATGAAACTGATCACGCATATACAGGCATGCTAAGTATTTTGCGAAAACTATAATATATAAAATGATACAAGAATTTGATTTTCAAATTATAATTCATCTGGGAATTGAAAATATTCCCTGGGTTCTCCATAATTTTGTCGGGTAGAACAAAATTCCCTGGCTATTCAAGGTCTTACAGATGAAGTGACAACCCTGATTGTGACATAAAAAGTAGCGCATAGAAGATGGGAACACTATGGTTCTAGTTGTACCACAGGCTACCATAGCAACAGCCTGAGTTGCAAAATAATTGCTGAATAGCTGCAAGATAAAGAAGTCTAATAGCGACTACCCATTTCTCTATAAACTTCCGCATCTCCAAATAAAACAATGCCACAAAGATTTTTTAAAACGAAATGCACCCATATTGTGTGGATGCTTTATAAATTACATATAAATCCAGCTACGCACCGCATTCCGCCCTGCATCTACCTTGCCAGTACCTTGCCCAACCTCATGATTAACCCTTGGCTAGCACTTGTAAAAATTACCAGTCTTCAAACTGTTTTCTCAAAAGATAATACAAGTTGTTTAGATAAAAAAATTTTTTTCTTTATTCTGATTGGTTTAAAATTAGTATGAGCGTTCGATGAATGAGAGTGGGATCATCTGGGATCCCACAAGGCCAGCTAACGGTTGTAACCCCACCATAAGTGGCCGAAAGTTGCAGTACTTTTCTCTGTTATGAGACAGTTGCCAGGGTGGCTCATGAAAATGTGAGGTTTGTACCTGATAGCATTTTTCGCAGTAACGAAATAAGGGATTGTTATTCTTTGTATTACACTGGACGCAAGTCCAGTAGTCAGCTGTCCCAATCTCGCTGTCAACCGAGCTTCGGGAATCGTTGCTGTCATCCGCTAAACCAAGGTCAGAGTCGCAGAATGTCAGTACACCCATAGCCACGATATCCTGTCAAATATTCCAATAGTAATCGTTTAATCCAACATCCCCCTCACAGGATTGAAGTATGGATCTTTATAGGATGCAAAATTACTTATTCATTACCCAGTGGGGAATGTAAACCGCAGAATGGAATTAATATCAGTGAACATATTAATACCAATTCTATCCGAGTGGACTTTCGTTTAGCTTTATATGGAACTCGGAATATATTCAGTGATTGTATCGGGTATAAAAAGTTTCAAAATACTCCGTCAATAGACCATTCTTGAGATCTACAGTATTGGACCATTGTTCTTAATACGTACAGATACGTCAGACGACGACGTGTTGTTGTCAAATGGATTGGGATCTTCGGAGAGTGAGGCAACTTCGTACTCTACATGAAGGGCCAAATCGCCGCCGTCAGTGCTACTGACCCAAGTGTGCGTTGAAGTGTCAGAAGTGTCGGTGACGTAATCTGTAGCAATGATTAAAGAACATTGATGAAATTTAGAAAATCCTATTGTTCATCACCCTGTCGAGACATTCGTGTTTTGTTTCAACTGTGCGGACTGCAACAACAGGTGCACACTTTCGATTGCATGAATTACGAAAAACTTATCAATTCAACGGAAAGGCAAATTCTCCGTACTAACCTGTTTCTTTATCTTGGACACTATACACAGACTCGTCATCCTCGTCGGTTGGTTGTGGTGATTCGCTCTCCAGTGTAACATACCACGAATAACGTGGAACCTTTGAAGGAATTCCCTCACCGTTGTCGTCCTCTAATTTCAGAGGAAACAATATTGATTCACAGACAGTTGACTGATTGATGTTCTGTAACGGTCCTTGGGCACGCTGGAGACAATTTGAATGTTTCTAATAAAAACGAGGAAATAAAACATACCATTTTCCGAATCTGGGCACCTTTTCAACCAAGAACCTCGAAGAAGACCTAGAATCACATGCCAGATGTAGAATAACCTCAATACCGCGAATATATTCGTTCGAGATCTAAATTTTAATACGCACCAGGCGGCTGAGTATTTACAGACAGATTAACCAAGCTCATTGCGTTGGGGTTTTTCGTACATCAAGGCTTATAAGTGTTTTTCCATGTATTTTAATATTTCGTAGAAAAGTCGAACGCCAACAACTACTGAACCCAGAACCAGAGATAAATGGGTAAATTCTAAGGACTTAACAAAAGAAAGTAACCTCGATACTTTTTATTTTCTTTTATTGGCCGTTGGGTATATAACACCGTTTAAGGCGCTGCTGAACTGGCTTGCATTTTCACATTTCGTGATGTCTAAGTACGGACTGTCTAAGCACTTACGGCACTCCCTAGACGTTCAAAGTTGAATTTAATACCATTATTTTATTGGTCGGGTCTAACGGAATAGACTAGTGAAAACACTAGGGATTTATTCCGAAATATATATACTTCCAGTACTGCCGACCGTAACGTCAGGCAGTCAACTGCGAACTGCGTTCCGTTCTTCTGGCGGCGTTCAAGTAGCAGAACTATTCGAATTGCTAGCTCTGACGTCACGCGAGAAGAGAGATAAATGTGTACAGGCCACGGTCTTACATTCCGGTCTGGTAACTAGTAGGGTGGGGAATGACTCGGATAATAAGGCAAAACCGTGGTTCTCGTCTTCGCCGTCTGCAGCGCTGCCCCCTCGGTGTGAGCCAATCATAAATCAGATCCGAACAGCTGATTTTTCGACATCAACAATCCTGAATAACACTCAAAAATGAAGAAAGATGCGAATAAAAAATGATTGAGATGTTTACTAGCATTCCATGGCGGGCGTGATAATTGTTTTATTTTAACGGAATCCTCAAATGTTTAAGTCAATAAAATCCATAAACATCAAGCGAGGGCTCACAACTTTTGAGACAGTTTGAGATCTTGTGGAGAAGGTCCACCGTTTACACACTTTACACTGAGTTATGAACTGTCAAAAACTTCGATGAGCAGGTCATCTTATCGGTATATATCTATATCTAACATACCCCGGGCCAATGGCGCCCCTACCGAATAGATAGGAAACAAGACCGTGTGCCTCATTAACGGTGACACCCCCTACCACTCAAAAGTGCCGGAGTTACCAGACCTGTATGTAAGACCGTGGTACAGGCCGACGCCGCGACGCTTTTGGGCCGATCGTGCCTCTCTATCGCTTGTTCCGCGCTCTCGCTTGCGCGCTCAGGCTCAGGTGGAACGTGACACTTTTTCGTGCGTGCAACCGGTGTTCATCGATTTATAAGACGTGACGTTATCACGTCAAAATCAGACCCGAGCACACATACAACATATATACCTGTGCAACCACTGGTAGGCGTGCATCAAACAATATCCTCCAAGAAAAATTCAAAAGTTACCTGGGTGGGGGGCTGCAGACCTGCCCGGTTTTTCTATTACCATAATGCTTTTTGCCCTTCTCAAATTATAAGGCATCAACCGACACTAGAAAGTTATAATAAAAATGTATCGATTTAGAACAATGTGAGCCGTTTTATTCATACAATTACTTATCATTGTCAATCATTTTTTTGGGGTGATTTTCATTCACGTAATTTTTCAATGGGCGAATACCAATGCCACAAATTTCAAGCGGATGACATTACTGGCACACCCTGCAGTAGATCGCCTACATGCTGAATCGCACAATAGTTGCATATTGATCGTTAAACATATCTCAGATAATAACGATATACCGGACCTGGCAAAATGATGAACCTGCGATGCCGAAGTGAAAAAAAAGTTGGCAGCTGCCTATTAGTAACGATGTCTAATGGTGGCGGTCGCGCGATATCATGTTGTGCCTGCCCGTTGCGGATCGAATCGTACAGATCTTGAAATTGAATGTAGCTGAGTTTTCGTATAAGCCCGCCTTAACCCATGGGCAATACGGTAGAACCTCGTTTATGCGGCATTCGATTGACTGAAGCTCCGCGTTACGCATGGCATCCGACTCATAGGAGCACTCTGCGTTAACTGAGGTGTGAACTCGTATTGTATAACACAGGAAAACTCAAATGAAACTGAACTCACAAGCTGGTGCCCACGTTTAGATGTATTTTTTTACAGTGTCACGATTCATACATGTTTTTCGCATTATCCGAGATTCAACGCACATCCGAGACGTCCTCTGCCCACATTACCTCGGATAAACAATTAGAATCTACCGTATATGATCTCTGGACCGCAACGTGATCAAGTTCTTGTAGATAGGCGTTCTTCTTTCCCGTGCATTCAACTTTACGACAAATCCGTCCGAAGGTCTTGATGACGCGATTGCAGTTTACTTATAATTCGTTCAACACACATCGATTTTTTTTTCTGCATTTCTTTCGTCTTGATATTTTTCGCACAGCGACAAAAACACATGTTCCATTGTTGTTTGACTAACAGAACTGTCAGATATTTCAGGATATCTGGCTTTCAGCTTCTCAAGCCTTTCAAATATCACACTATACTTTTCTGCGCTCGCATTGATTGCATACTTCAATATACCCTGAAAATGAAGATGAAAAAGTTTACTATACTGCCAATTGGAACGCGTTGAATGGAGAGTGGAAGGCGAGTTAGGTGCTTTGCATCAATTTCTTTATAGAACACTATAATACTTCTATTGCAGCTAGTTGTTTTATTTAGTCATTATATTCATCATTCAACGGGTAAAACGGCCCCAACAGTGTGAAATATGTGTGGTATTAGGTATAGAAAGAACTTGCAGCATGGAAGCTCTTGAAGTTAACATCGGTGAAAATTTTCTCTGTAAAGCCTTTAATATCTTGAATCGTCTTTTGATTGAGCGTTGCCGGTATAGCAATATTCAGTGTAAAATAATCGCCGTGTTGATGCTTGAGCTGCTCGCTACTCCCAAACACGACAAATTGTCCGTTGACCAATATTCCTATTCTAAAGCAAAGGGTTTCTGCTTCTTCCATGCTGAAATATATAGATTGTGCACGTATCTACTAATCATATTTCCTCGGAAACACTTACACATACAGAGTCATTTATTCGTTGCTGAGGATGAGATCCGGGTGAGAAAGCCGCTTATGCGGGTGCCTGGTTAAACGGCTACCTTCGTCGTACTAGTGTTCAGCAACGAATAAATCACCATGTATAAGGAGTATAATAAACAGTAAGGATATAATAGTCCAAGAGCCAGCGACCGCCAGACATATAATGCGTTGCAGTGTTAGGCCTTAGATTTTTGACGTCCGTGCACAGGTGCACAGTAGATAAGAACTTTGGGTGTTACGAACCTTGAGTCACGCGGACTTTGGCAGATAACAACTGCTGAAGGTGGGCATAAAAATGTTTGAGCAGCCTGTTATGATATCAAACCTAATTTCTTGACATGTTCAATGGGATAGCATTATAAAATAGAATCGACAATTACCAGGCATATTTCACATCATAAACAATAACGGTGTCATTTACGTTACGGTATTAAATCTGAATTTTATACATGTTATTCGGACGGTTGTTTAGCGATATTATTCTAAAAGCCAAACACGTCCGAAGAGTCCAACCTGTCACCTGCCGAAGCACGCGTGGCGCAAGGTTCGTAACACCCAAACGTTGATATCTTAAGCTCAATATTGTAACCTATGTCTGACTGTCACTGGCTCTCCGTTTGTAAAGAATAGAACTGTAGGGATAAAGAAACTGCACCTTTGCGTAGTGACCAATAAAGACCTGCCCATTTCACGGATGAGGTGTAGCGAATCGCATACAACCTGCCTTGCGATTGCGTCTAATCCCGAAGTCGGTTCGTCCAACAGAACAACAGGCAAATTGCCGATTAAACTCTGCAGGATACAAATTTTCTTCCGTATACCCCAAGGACAATGCATTACTCTGATATTTTCATAATCCAAAAGATCTACGAGCATACATGTCAAGTTGGGTTAGTCTTCGGACGATGAAATACGTAAAACAAAAAAAAAAAAAAAAAGATTGGAGGCATCTACCAAACACATCGAGCCATTTGTCCACTTCGTCTCGTACTCGGTCCGGGGGTACGCCACGAAGAGTTGCGTGTAAGCGTAAGTTTTGTCTGGCAGTCATGAATTTATTCAACCCTCCGATTTGGGGACAGTATCCAATCATGCCAGCGAACTTGATCATTTTTATGTCAGTTTATGGTATTCATTATGTATTATCGAAAACAATGATAACTTCAGCTCGGTTAGCTTCACATTGGTAGCAAAAATTAAAAACTTACCAAGTGCTTCTCCTTCGTTAAATCGTAGTTCTTGATAACCGCTTTACCACTTGTCGGTAGTACTTCCCCACTCAAAATTTTAAATATCGTTGACTTGCCAGACCCCGTCATTCCGAGTAATCCGAGACAATCGTTTTTGTATACCTGCAGCATACCGTTCATTTTCATTTCATAAAAGTTGCAACATCGAATTCCGCCAAATATACCGTTAGACGTACGTGACATACACTGATCGTAACAATGACGGATTACTTGCATTAAAACTGATTCCTCGAACCACTGCCTTTCTGCCGAATTTCTTTGCTAGACTTTGAACCGATAACGTTACATCGGACGAGACGTCCGTTTCGCCTGATTTATAATCTATAAATTTAAGTTACGTTATAGGTATGCATAGGCAATCTGAAAGCATTCGAATAAATCATGCCAGCTGTGACATTTCTATTTTTCTTATATTCTTCAACTTTACCACGCATGAACTCATCTGCTCGTTCTTTTTCACAAAGAACATACGGTTCCTTAACAGTTTCATGTATCGCAGCCGGGTAGCACCGCCCGTCGAACCATTTTTGGATTCTCGCTTTGTACGAAGACTCGATAAACATTACCATTGTTATAAGCATAATAGTTTCCAGTGACAATATGGCGATGTCAAGCATTACAGAATGATGAATCAATTTCGTCCGCATGGTACTCAGCGGCCGAAAACAGCCTTTATCTCCGCAAACATCTGCGGAGCAATTCAAGTTTCATTTCAATTGTATATTTTTTATAATTTGCCAGCTTTTAATTAGTCGTTCAGACTATGCCGTCTCGTTTTTTTTTTTTTTTCAAGAAAATTTTATAAAAAGTCATTCGGAAGCTATGTTTTTATACCAAATCGCCAACGTTAGATGTGTTATGCACTGTGGTGGGGCACTGGTCGAAATTCTTAATGATCAAAGTTCAGACAGACCATGACACTGGTTAGTCGAAAGTCCAGAATGGTCGAAACGATTAAAACTTCTAATGGTCCAAATTCCGGAATTTGCTAACCCTCACTTATGCCTCACTTATGATGTTGATTCGATATTTCGCGCGATTAAAATGCCCTCGATCTGAACAATGCTGGTCGGAATCAAAAACATCAATTCGGTGTCGCCACAAGTGTCTCCTCTGGTTATACTTACTCTGAGGTGACGGTCTGTCTGAACTTTGCAGATAATTCGTAACTTTTCCCCGCATCCAAGTAGTGCCATTTTTCGTACCGTGTTGGATAAAATTCGTAAGAATATACTACAACGAAGTCAAACAAGTTGAAAATCACTTGTCGCAATTTTCGGGTTATAAACAGTCCGAGCATCATCCGTTGAACTGTATTGTGAGATCTCTGAAAGCTTGACAGATGTCTGGAATTATTTTGTAATTGATCATTCATTGCCCGTCCAACGCATGCAAGATTTAATTACGATGCACTTATATCTGAAAGGGTATTGCAGCTCCGAAGCGATCAAGTGTGAGAATTTGAAACGGATCACGTCAGTTTTCTCGACTGTAGGAGTATAATTTGTCCGATTGAAAAGAACTGGATATGGCAATGAGAGGTCTACGATAAGATTAACAAAAAAAAATAAAATAAAATAATTCGCAAAGCGAAATTTCGTATTATATGTGGGTGTGTGTAATTAGAAACTGTAACTATACATTCATTCTGTACTTGTATACTATGTAGCCTTAATACGATCGGAGAATTTAAATTGAACGTATCTTACTTACGGCAGCATGGATCTTCTGCCCAGAATGGGGTGGAGCAACTGTCCAATTGTCTACATTGGTAGTTGTAAATGTGTATAGAAAGGAAATTTCCGACCGCACAAGCCAAGGTATACTGAGGAAATATGTGGAGCAACATATCGCTCAATTCTCTTCCAGTTTTTGAAACAATTCGCGTTAATATTGGATGTGTCAGAGTTCCATTAGTAAAAGTAACTGAAAAGTAGATCATTGTTAAGAGAGGGTTCTCCGCCGTGAACGAAATAACAAAATGTCACTTTTTTTTTTATGCTTTGTTTTTTGTTATTAAGGATATTATTATTCAAAGAACCAGCTGGCCAAGCCTAATTTTCACTTTTTCTTCCACTGCCACGCCAAGCTTACAGTGATACTTGAGGATTATTTTCATCTTGCATCATATAGATACTTACGAATTGTTACGTTCAGTATTACCACAAGTATACACATAATTTCAACTCTTCTCACAAAGAAATGTATAATATAGCCCATTGGCAACGCTGCTATCCCGTACAATAGGAAAATCACCAGCATTCGGACTATGATTGGAACAGTTTTTCATTCATATCGATGCTTCAATTGCGAATCGCAAGGCATTCGTATATAGATTTCTCATGGACCCTTACCATATTCGATCCCATCGACATCGGGGATGACATTGTAAAAGATAGGGACGAGAAAAGCAATCGGCAAAAGACACAGCAAATAAATCAAAATATCTGTGACATAGATCGGAGCCCAATATTTTATAACGGACATTCCGATAGTATTCAATTGCAACTGTTTTGAGCTGGACCTGAATTCCGTCGTCGCCGAAGCAATGCTTGGCAAGAGTAAAAATAGGGACGCAATGACAGCGAAGTTTTGCCAATTTCTAATCCCACGACTGTTGATGATACGGCTTTGCCACTAAAGGATCAATCTTTGTTAATGTTTCAATTTTGTTTGAAAAAAGCAAGTGGTTGATGTTTCCGATTCATCAAATTTTCCAAGTAATCGAAGAAATAAGAGAAGACCATTCCAAGACTCTTACATGCGTACAATCCAAAATTGGCTCTGTTTGTATTCTAATGAAACACTCCTTACAGCCATTGTGTCTCAGCAGCGCGTTGTGGAGGAAATTGACTGAAATTGGGCCACTGTGCGATGCGGTTACAGAGTACAGAAGGTCTATTCCATCTTTCTCGGACACATCAATTCCCAAGAAATATCGTTCTCTGATCTAGAGAACATGAACTTGTCTACACGTATTCCATCACTGCAGGTAGAATGAATTACTGTCGTGCAGGTCGTCAAACAATTTCCGCAATTTTCATTAAATTTACCTCTATGGAATTCCAGGTGGGCTTTGTGATAAGCTCTCTGACACTGTCGTTGGACACGTAGTAATAATTACCCTGTCCGTTAGAATCGTACAACCTGCTCGTATCTATCAAATCACCGAGCAGCGCCGTCGAACTTCCATCGCTGCGGTGAAGCAGAATCCCGAGACCCGCGGCAGTGTATTTTGAGATGTTAACTTGGTTCACCCTGCAGATCATGTGGGACGAAAAATATATTGATACACGCCTAAGGGTGATGATGATCACAAATCATCACAAAATAATTCGGTTTTCGGCAATACTTTTCAGACTACGGTGCATGATAGGTATTGCCTAATTATGTTACCTTGATGTCATGATACGGAGATTCGCTGAGCCGGCCATTTCCATACACACGATAGATGTGACCAATGAAAATAGCAGCTGGAAAATAGTTTACAAGAAAACATCACGGATTCCAGCACATGAATAGTGGTAACTAGGGCTTGCGATCAGCGTGCCGTTTATACAAAACTTACAGAATAACCGTAGACATTCCACAACGTAAATACGTGCAAACACTTCTTGTAAAACATAATGCCAATCTGTTGCATGAAAAGCCTCCATCCTTTCATTCTCTTCCATGCCTTTGCTGAAATAATTACAGCCTGTTTTCCTCGTCAAATAAACTTTTTTCAAAGCCTGTATCCGATTCATATTATTTAATAATACAATATAATACCCAGTAGATGCGATAATGCATTGCAGGTGTGTACAAATTTTTCCGAAATAAATTGCAATACTATTATGTACGTAGGGTGTAGGGTACTCGTGTATTACAATTCATATCCCAAGGGTAGATTCCGGGTGACTAAGAATTTTAAACTTGAACCTGATGGCTGCGAAAATACTCTGATAGAAAAAATGAAAAATAAACGGGTGCTGTTCTCGTATTATTATCCTCCCAGCTTGTACCTAGACAAGGGTGTAATAAAGTATCACCTGTAGTAAGGAGTTCGTGCCGTCTTTTTCTGATCATCATTTCGAATTCATTACTGTTGTAAAAGCCGTTTATACCGTGCCGCGTCTTGATATGACTCGCGAATCCTATTCTGGATCACACACATGAAATAGCCAAAGATACAGACTGAGATTAGTAATATCATTTTCAACTGACTATTTCAGATTATGAAAATCGAATCACTCATTATTTGAATTGGATTAATAGGAGTTGGCTTAAAGTTCCTTCTAAATATTTACCTACGAAATTGCTCTTCAATACTGGCAACACTCAATCCGAGAGTCTTTATTCTCAACGAATAAGCGTTGTACTCAAGATGTTTGAGCAATCTTGTGAACATAGTTCTTCGTGGTAAGTCATACTTTATTACTAACCCCAATCTGCTTCGCAATTTTATCTGATCCGAAGAAAAGTTCTGGATCGCAGCGGTGAGAAGGTCAAGGTCGCAGTCCTCTTCGAGTACTATACTGAGCAGGTAAGCAACACCTGTTTTCACGTTTCACCCATAAGATTAGAGAAATTATTGTCCGGGTCTTCCAAAAATTGAATAATTACGCCGCGGTCTTCAAACACCCTACAATCTTACAATTAGGTGATGAACGTCAACTAGCTTCGTTTTGTTTATTTCTCGCGTGTCTCAGTTGTTTAGGTGGCCGAATTTTTAGAAATAAGCAATCCATTCTGTCCGGTAATACTTATAATAATAATAACATTAACAATAACAATAGCAATAGCAATAACAATAGTAATAACAATAACAATAACAATAATAATAATAATAATAATAATAATAATAATGATAATAATGACGCCGATGACGATGATGATGATGAAAAACTAACCGAAACGTCGATTCAGATACATTTTGGTTCCATAGCACTCGACTTTACCATTTGCGATAATTGCAATTCTATCCGGTAAAACGTCCGCAGCTTCCATCGAATTTGTTGTCATTATTATGGTTCGCTGTTCCCTAAACGCCTTGACGTTTTCAACATACTATAATATATTTGTTTCCCATGACACTATAAAATGTATACTAAGTTTTACAACACGTTTGCACCCACCAGTAGCGTGTCCCAAACTCTACGCCTGTTCTGAGGATCGACGCCGTACCCGGGTTCGTCCAAGACTAGGATCTAAATATCGGAGAACCAATTAATACATTAAAGGTATTTCCATACGTGTGTATAATTAAGGTACATGTGTGTTTTCTATTTTGTAAACTTATAGTGATGAACCGGATGAGAAAAAGTAAAAAGTATCCTTGGCAACCTGGGCTAATCAATTGTTAGTATATACCTTGGCGTTCCCAATTAAGGCCATGCTCAGACAGACACGTCGTTTCATACCCAGCGAGAAATGTTGAACTTTGTCGTTCCAGTTCGAGCCCAATCCCAGCTGAGTAAGCATCATTTCAGCCTTTTCAAATGCATCCTTGTAAGGCATCCCTTTTAGCTAAATTTAGTCACATTAAACATAGATGCGTTGCATATTGTAGAAATCGCATGACTTGCACAAGAATCGTATAATACGATACTCGAAATTGCAATGATCATGTTTCATACACAAAATGCATGATATGTTTGTTAGCGCGATTCTGCCTGCGTGGCTGCATGTATGCGGGCGTGCATGTGAGAAAATGACACGCGTTTGCACGATGAAAAACTCTCAAGTTCAAATATTTCTGTCATACCATTCCGAACAAGTAAACATGTTGTATGGCAGTCAGATCGTTGACAAGAATATTATCTTGTGGACAGTATCCGATGAGGTATTTTGACGAGTCCTTCTGCCTATTATAATCCCTTCCAAGGATGTAGATGTCTCCCCGCGACGGCTTGTGAATACCTGTTTTATACAAGACATCCATCTGCTCGTATCGGATTTTTATACTTATGCAATTGATATTACGTTATATTTATGGCCTAATTAAATCTCGTATATAGGTATCTATGCATTGAAGATTATATTTTTATGGTGGCCTTAAAGCAAAATTATAGCCCCGTGAGTCGTTACACATCTGTCAAATGACGAATTGCAAAATTTCTGATTCTGACAAATCGGAAGGGTGCTGATATTTTTCTGTCTTTTTGTTCTTGTATCGGATTATTAATAGACAATGATATGCCGTATCTTCGTCGTTTTCGGAATTGTTATTTTTGAATGAACTTTTTGCAAAACTCCTAATTCCAATTGTTAGTAATACACTGTGAGATGTGTAAAAAAAACTCAGTGAACAATGATATCAAGTTTTGAAGCAGACGACAGATTTTTTTAAACAAGTGGCATTCGAAGTCCCACATTTTGCACTCATAAATGACTGCAAAGTTTCAAGTATAGTGACGTCTACTGTAAGTCATAATATGTACACGTAGTAATGATTTTTAAAACTGAAGTAACAAAGCGTGACCGTAAAGGTGGATTTTTTTCTAATTTTGTGTGCAAGAGGTGTATTTATTTACATCAATCTTGCGTTATTTTATCTATTCAATGATTCACGATCAATAAAGAAAGTTCAGAGCTATCCAGTATTTCACCATCTGAAAGGTTGTTGTTATATTCGACAATACGAATTCCGAAAATTACTATGAAAGTGACCAGAATCTATTTTTGATATAGGACAAAATTTCGCAACAAAATCATATGTAAAAGAAAATTAGCACTCTACCGGCATGGATACTCTATGGGTCTAAAGTTTTGCTTGCGGTTTCGCTTCGATGCGTATAAATTATCACCGTTTAATATGTGAGAACCAATTGTCATGCAGTACCTACAATCATTTTTAGGAGAGTACTTTTCCCAGCGCCGTTGTGCCCAAGGATAATATGGAATTCCCCCTCGTAGAAATCGATATTCATACCATCGATTGCAGCCACTCGATTTTTCATCGAGCCAAACGTTTTCGTAATCTGCCTGATTGTGATTATCGGCTGTAGCAGATTAGTACCGACAATGAGTTGTTACATCGATCGGTTACGCGACATCAATTGGTAATTAGGAAAATTCTGCGGTTAAGGTCCATATTGGGTAGACAGATATATAATATCACAATGCGGCAGCTGTATTACGCTCGGGGCGTAAGGTACGCGATAACGATCGCGAAACTATACTCACCGCCGAACCGGTCGGCGCCTTCTCAACGGTAGACCGCTTTGTCGTGCCGTTGTAACTATTGACGTCGAGATTTTCTGACCCCGAACTAAATGTCTGGAAAAACATTTTTTTTGCCGGTTTATCAATCATTTATAACCAGGTGAGAGCTGCTATCGAACGTCGATATTCGATTGACACAATTACAATGAATTGAATTATTATTTCATTTGACAATATGCAGAATTGTTTTACGTTGGAGAGTGCAGGTATTACGGGCGTATAGGTAGATAAGTGTGAATCACCTCGCACGGATAGTACCATGATCTGGCGGCCCCGAGTTTACCTGGCCTCAGGCTGTCAAAATAAAGTGTCAATAGTATCCAGAAACATGCGTGCAACGTCCAAGACGCTAGAATCATGGTAAGAGATGGTCGGTGCTCCCCGTGTACCAAGTAGATCGCTTCTTCGGAATCTACAGCTTTTGATTCCATCGGTGCCGACCTCGAAACTGGCGTGTTATTTGAATTATATCCGACGACGCGTTCTCCTATGTACGAGGGAAGAGATTTAGAGCGCTGGCGGTACTTGTTATTCAGGGCTCCAGCGCCCTGCCAAAGTCCGAACTTGGCTTTTAATCCGACATTTCGGACGGTCGCATCCAGCAATGGGAGCGGGCTTACCAATATTCGTATCATGCCTTGCCGCAAAATTGGACAAACCATAGAGCAATCCGGTATGCGGTAGACACAGTGTTGCGAGTTGTATAAAGTACCTCATGTTTTCTGTCTTCTGGCTTAATATCACTGATAAATAACTCAGTACCAGCCACAGCATAGTACCTACGAGGCATGCTTTCAATGCTGAAAGATAATATTACATGCCAGTATCGGCATTATTACAAAAACGAATCACAATGCATGTCGTAGCTGTACATAGGCATGTGCATACATATCATCTGAAGTGTAAACATTGATCCGTGACGTTCCGGACGATACAACGCTCCGACATCACGATAAATAATGTAGGGTGTTTATTTATCCATAGCAATATTGGATAACAGTACAAATGTAATCGACAGAAGAGGGAAACAGCGTGTGTGTGCGTGTGTCTGTGTGTGTGTTTTGAATTGACACGTATTCTAAGGTTAGATTCGACGGTCATGGGTTGTGTTATGTTTATTGAGGTTGAGTTTGTTTCGCGCTCGGCCGACTATGGTGCTTAAAAAAAAATTACCCGCCTCAGGTTCATTGTCGCCAAGCGTACACACATTTCAGAGATAGAAAAATTACTAGAATGAGGTTGAAAGTGGATATTCAAAGAGAGATGAGCTATATGCACAGTAAGAGCAAACTTGTAACTAAAACTAAGGTTGAGCTAAGGTAAAGTACGTCTAAATTAAGTCTACACAGCTCTCAGAAAGCTACTGTCCTATGTCGAGTGGTCGAGCTCTGTCTAAAACAGGGGGCTTTGTGTGAGTTATTGCCTATAACCTTCAACTTACAGTCATCGAAAAACGTCCCTACGAAAACCATGAAGCACGTCGACATTGTCAGATAAAGTATAACAAACAGGCAGACAGTTGGAGGATAGGTGTTCACGAATACGGGATTCAATATAATGGTAGATGCTATCGCCGCAGGCAACCCAACCATCAACATGTACGACATCCAGCCTGCGTACAAAGTGCTCGGCGACATTCCCATGGCATACATCAAGTCCTGAATCATTATAAAAAGTCTATATATTCGAGCGGTCAACATCTAGATGTCGGAGGACCGCTCAAAAAACATGCCGCCCCTGACTCGAGTCCGCAGTTCTATTCGTTATACATAAGTATACAACTGTTGCGTGCGGTAGTAATCATCATGCGGCACATGTATCTCGCGTAGCGTGTATTTACCCGAAAACCTTTGTACTTGTCGTGGACCACCTTATACAACACTTCGGCAGGTATCAATAGGAGCGCGATGATTATCAGGTAGTATGCAACGGTTACCGAAGGCTCCAAAAGCACGGGCATGACCAACAGGTTTAGCGTATGATAGGGGAAACGCCCAATCCGAATCTACTGGGAGATTTTACGTGAAATTAATTTTCGTCAAGACGTTGACCTCAAATTTCATCGAACACTGCCAGCACATTACCCATTTTCCCGTTACCTTGTTCTTTAAATTGAACAACTGGCCGTCGTTCCACATATTCAGAAACGAAACGTCAATCGCGATTTGCAGCGGTATGAAACCAGTGACCATGTAAGGGTCTGAAATATAATCGAGGCACTTGAAGTTCTTCATACGTACTTTTCGCTCGTTGTATATTGGGTACGCACTTCGACCCAATATCCTCGATTCATTGGTAATATAAATACTTAACGTTTCGTTGCGAAAAGGAAATTACAACTATTGGACGAGTTATGCATAATTAACGCTTGCCTTCTCTAGATGGCTCCTCGTCATTCCACATGGCAGAGAGACTGCTGCTGAAATCGTAAGATCGAATTTTGTAATCCAACACCGTCGGCTTGTTGCGTTGATCACCGGTTATGTTAAAAATCGCCCACAGCGACTTGACGTGAGTATTCTTGCCGTGTGCTTCGTTTTCAGCAACCGGTGCAACTGCGAATGCGGTAGGTGTGTACGCATATTATGTACAATTAAGATGCTCATTAAATGAATAATCCGAATTTTCAATATTCCCAGGTCGAGATAATCTTACTATTGATTCTCAACAACTTTGCAGCTTCCGACATTAGTTCGCTCACGAATCGGTGATTTGGGGTGTAACGACAACTCACATCTTTCGGCATCTGGTTAAAAATTTCTGCAACCTTCAGAGGTTCGTTCAGCTGGAACATCATTTCATTGTATTATTGAACTTTATCAGAAATTCATTACGGGTCGCATTAGGAGCGACGCTACACTCAACTAAAAATATTTGCATCGTTGCAGGTTTCCGGCATTCGCAGATTTTTTATAAAACTGAAATCGGAACGTGCCGAGCAAAAGGAGCGGCACTGAGTCACGCCCGCTATATGTATCCCGTAGAAGTACACGGATGGTAACTTTTTTCCAGATTCTCCAAATTCAAAATCTCAGCTTGCTCAGCTTACGAGATAACGGGGAAACCCGCAATAATGGTAATTTCGCTCCATGGCATAATGTTAGTTGATATATTAGGTATTTCGAAATTTATTTATTACTTCTGAACGAAGCGCTCGCGGTTCAAAGATTAACCGAATTTGCAGAGTGAATATTATCGTGACGAGAAATTGCAGCAGCGTGAAGATGAACGTATTTTTTCTCACGAGTACAGTTTTCCGCAGTATTAAGACAAGTTTTCGCCAAGCTTCTACAATCATCTCGTTTCTGCAGCACATTTCGACAATATATACGCATATATTTATATATTATTTATAAAAAGTTCACCGGTGCCCGAGACAATCACGATTATTTCAAGAAATCTACGGCTTATCGTACTTTTTATTATGACTAAGATGACAAATGTAGACAATGTCTGTTTTATCATCTCTCAAATGTCATCTCGTCATGGTTACGCTACCGGCGGATGTTATCCCTCATTATCAGTGCCTGTGCCAGTGGTCTGTACTACATACATGCACATGATACACAGGCGTGTGTAACTAGCTGATTATAGGGGCCATGCGGCCATGTGGCCTCGTGGTCATCGACTTTTATGAAATTTCCTTTTCTCTTGAAAGTTTTGTGGTTAACAATAAGCTTGAACCCAACAATGAGTCGCGTATATTATACTCCCATGTCGTGTGCGTATAATGTTGTACAGTACATTTTCTGGTCGTTCCTTCGAACCATGTGCGTCTTTGCTATTTGTTTCCCCGCTGCTCTATATTATAGTACCGATACACGTTCGTTTCATTAACCACTATGGCGATCGAAGATGTGAGAGAAAGTCAAGATAACCTTGCAAAAGTATCTTATTTTCAGGTATACCGTATAATTAGCGGTCATTAAATTTGCATGACATTAAATTGTTCGAGATGAAACGGCGGTGGGGGTGGAGGCGAGGGGAGCACGAGAACCTTGCCTTTGGTTGCGAGCGGTAGGTTTGCGGGCTCGTTTGCCTAGGAATGGCCTCTCACTGTTTAGTAACAAGTGGTTAGTACGGTGAGAACCTTGCCTGATTACGGTGCATGCTACGAGGGGCTATTCAAACTGAACGGAGCAGCCTCGTGCAATAACGCGGTAAGAGAATTAGATATTTGACATGTTTCAATGAAAATTCGCTAGCCATTTGACGAATAAACATTTATTAACCACATAGGCATCGTCATTGGGTTACGGTGAATCGACCAGTCATCGATCATTATTCTATCAAATTTACACGAGGTCTGCGTTCAACTGTCACAATTTCAACGCAATAACGTTTCATTCAAGGTTTCAACGCTGCGGTATTATAATGGAACTGCTTCCAGATAAAACTGTACCGTCAACTTGAAAACTTGTATTAATCATCATCCGTACATGTATACCTACAAACATACCTACCTGCGATGTGTAATTTCTACACGCGTATTGAAGGGATAATGAAAACGTATTTTCATTATCAAATTGTCGGGCAGTGATTCGTGTTTTTCATACGGTTTAATGTGTATGACTTTTCAGTAAACAATCAGTGTAGACCACATATTATTGCGAATGCAACGCAAGTCGTGATTGAAACGATTGTGTAAACCGGTGAACGGTATCAAATTCGACATAGGTACGTATAATAATGTAAGCGATTCAAATTTCCTAGTTATATGTAAGTACAGAATGCGGTATTTGCCCAATGTGTAATGTTCGATATAGATAGTAATCTTCAATTCAACGTCCATCATGTTTCCACTATATTGTATTGCGTTTATGACGACGACTGCGCGTCGCGTATATTTCCCTATTGCTAGCGGCTTGTGTTCAATATAACTTGCCAGTGATGTATGAAAACTGATTGCCAGCTGGTGTGGTAATAACTGCCCGAAAAGGACAATGTACTGCATATTATTTGAAATAGACAACCCAATTAGTATTAGCTAGATAACGGGGCATGAATTACGTGCATTCAAAACATCCATTTATATGATATTGCCACAGCTTTTACAAAGGGGAACCGAAAAAAAATAAATAAATAAAACTGACCCTTTTTTTTACGATACATTCCAAATGATTGACAACGCGACATATAATAGTGAATTTCGTTTGCATCGCACCAATGTGTTTCTCGCTTCGGTTAGTATATTTCAGAAAAATCGTTCGCAGACAGGATTTATAGCACAAGCCCGATAGGTCCAAGTTCAATGTGAGCTGATCAGCGCTGATGTCTAGTTGAAATATATAATACGTTATACCGGTTCACCTTGAGAATTATATGCGAAACAACAATCACTTTCGTAATACCGTCGTCGATTTCTTTAGACGTATATGTATACTTGTATGTAAGGTATAATGATGCATAGGTATGAAACCCTCGCACTACTTTCGTACAGGTTGCTCCACAGGGCAGGATACCTACGCGTGACGTCTACACCTATGTATACCAAGAGTTTCCCGTGGGCCTCAACGCTCGGCTGATTCTTAAATTTATTATGAAATGCAGCTTTGGTTGCCTATATCTGATAGCGTTGAGCGGGGAGTTTCACGGAATACTCATGGCATACACAGCGTATACGTATCTGTATACCGATTGCTTTTCACTGCCGATCCATTCATCTTGTCGATTTTGTACAGCAGAATCGCTTGTAAACATTGATTAGTAATAATTGAATAATTGAATAATTTCACCTATCAATATCTAACGGTTTATGCCGCGATTATAGGTATTGGAATCACTCAACTCCTGCCGGCAATTTCCCGCACGGTTGGGATCTAAATTCCAAAGTACAAATGTTCAACTGATGAAATATATTGTGAACAAAGGATATCGATGTAAGAACCCCGTTAATTAAGTTATAGGTGACAGATATCATTTATCCATGGTTGGTAGTGTGTGTCGTGTGCTACGCATGAAACCAGTTTTCGGGAGCGAATGCGGAAATAGAAGAATTTCGAACACACATTTTACGTCGGTAAATGCTAGGGGACGGAAAACGTTCCATAAATTCGTAATTCGCTTGTAATTTGTGATTCCGACGCCAATAAAATACTCGCATCTATAACATCAAGCCCTTCTGATTCTTACTCTTTGTTCGGGTATACCTTGGTTTTACCTTGCTGCATCTCCAAAATCTCCGACTATTAGAATCGCAAACATTGGGGTTGGCCTTAGTTCGAAGCCATTGACCTGCCAAGGATAGACAGCTTTCATAACTCCTTCCGCTCCGACGTTAAGGATGGCCTCGATTTCGCGTAATTATATGAATTGGAGGATACGCATCAAGTCAACATATTTTACATGCGAGATCACCATTGAAATACTTTTTATAGCCATACAGGTGGCCACAGAAATTCCGGTAAAATCCTTGAGACTTCCCCTAGTCAAAATCTATTGTTTCCCTGCACCGACGCTAAAAAAAAATACATACAGAGATGAGGTTTTCTTCTTTCAATTCAAAAATCCGAACGAGAACAACTAGGATAGAAAACAATACTAAAAAGATGGTCGGATGAGGGAAATACAAAGTTTAACTCTGTCGGCACGAACTATCAAAATCGAACCTTTTCGAATTTGAAACACGTTCGTTTAATTAATACATCTTTTCTACATTCTTCCGTCGCGGGACGTTATTACACAGCGCATGTTTTACTAATTTCATTTGCGAAGAGTGAAGCTATGAAGTGACGGTGTACGGAAGAGCGCGGCTAATAACTTTTTTTACTTCAATTTTTTAAGTCGCAAGCAAATAGAAAAAAATCACCGGCTGATAACAGAGATAACAGAGTTCCCTGAAACATCAATGTTTTTGCCTGACCGTGGTCACCCTGTGACCAGATCAATCACCGGCAATTGCTACAATTCGACATTGACGCGTCTTAGCGGGGTAGACAATAACTGTTATGCTAAAGTACTACATAAGATTACTAATTGTCACATAAAAGTTTTCGCGTTTATCACTCCGCAGGCTCGATTGCCTACAAAATATTGTCCCGGGATAAATGTCACACCATTTGATTTCTTGATAAAAATTCTCCAAACGATACGGCGCCACAATATACTGAACTTCAATTTTTTTTTATTCATCAGATCCCGGTGTAGGATGTTGACACATCAAAGCGAGCCATCAAATCACAATGCACGAGTTCCTGTCACAACCTTCTTCTATCTCGGAGCAGAGATACTGCTTGCAGCACTGATCGGTCTCTCATTGGCTATGCTTGCTATCATAAAGAGTACACTGCCAAAACCACCCAGAGACTTGACCAACTATAAAGTTGTGGTATGAATATAAACGCACTTTGTCGATAGTTGCGTAGTACAGATAAATCAATTCCTCGCCTCGTGGTAATACTGCGGGCACTGCACGGTATGAGACATATTATAGTTTATAGGTAGAGGAATCTGATTTTACGAGGTACCTATAAGTATAAATTCAGTTTCTTTTTTAACCTACACATACGTATAACACACATTATGAAATCAATCAAATGGGGGGAAAGAGTGAAATGATTATGATAGTTTTCGTCCAACAGGTAACCGGGGCAGGATCCGACTTGGGAAGAGCTGTGGCTCAGGCGTTCTTTAGAGCTGGGTGCGTGGTAGCGTTTATTGATCAGGATTTGAATTTAAATCAGAACAATTCGCCAGATCCCGCTTCGCAGCACCGAAAAATGAATGACTTCGAGCGGTTTAATGAATTTTATCAAGTACCTACGGAACGAATGATAATTACGTACAAGTGCGATTCAGCGAGTAGATCGAACATCTCTGATGTGGCGGAAAAAATTCACAGAGATGTTGGACATATAGACGTCTTAATCACCTGCCCAGAGGATTCTAGTAAAGATATTATCACCTCCCTTTCCACGCATCTTATGAGTCATTACTGGGTTAGAACATTTCTATTCTGTATTTCCCGGTCTTTAAGGGGTTATATACAGTTAGAATTTTCAAAAAATCGATTTTTTTTTTATTTTATTTTCTTAATGTACATATATTTAAGAATACACACAGAAAATTTCATATCGTTCCGGTGAATATTTCCGAAGTTACACGCAAATTTGAAAAGGCGTTTCAGAGTGCTTGAAAGTGCAAGGCCGGAGCGAAAGGGTTCACCTGAAACGCTGTCCCTTTTATGCACCTGCCTATCGTAAATGTTCCCTTCTAATATATTTAGATGCGTAAAGCAACAGTGTGTTATGTTTTTTTTTATACCTGAAAGGTAAATTTTTATTTTTCTCTCCCCAAACTTTAAACGCGTTTTTTTCAAAATGGTGTTTACAAAGTCGGTGACCAACATTACTCGAAAATGGTTAAACCGATTGGTCTCAAATTTTAACACGAGCTTCTTAAATATATTTTTTAGTAATTAATCGAAGATTTTTTATCACCGGTAAATATATTTTTTTTTATAAACAATTTAGGGCCGAAATTTTGGTCAAAAATCGATTTCTTTTTTTGAGAAACCGCCACATTGTCAAAAAAATTTATTTTGCTTATTCCTTCGATTAATTACTAGATTTAACATTACTTTAACGAAATCTGTTTGGTTTTTTAATTTCTGAGGATCCAGTTCAAAGATATAGTGATCACCGCAAAACGTCTTTTTTGAGAGGAGCTCCCGGAGATCAGCTGTAGCTCTTTTCCAAATAAATATTTTTACTAATAGTAAGTCTTAAAATACAGTTAAAAGAAAGCATAATATGTGTACAAATTTTCAGATCAATAAATTTGAAAGTTTTCTCAGAAAAAAAATCTGAAAAATTCGCTTTTTTCGGCCTTCTAACTGTATATAACCCCTTAAATATTCTTGTCGGCTAAATCTGTCGAATAAGGCATGTTTACCAAATAATCATCGACCGCTACACTGTTGGAAAAAATATGTTTATTTCAAAATACGCCCGAGGTCATGAAAGGTTTACTAAAAATTTTTATCTCATCTTAAACCATTTGCACACTGAAATCCAAATTGAATTAAGGGTGCCCAATAAGGTGTGCTGAAAATCACACGGAAATTCAACACATTGCTTTCGGAACTACAAACAGATTTCGAACGAGTGTAAAATTTCCAACAGCGTATTAACCTTACACTACAAGGACAGAATTTTTGAACATCTTAAAATTTAATTGATTCGTCGCTTTGTATCCACTATTCTCCTTTTTACCAATGTTTCAGACAATTTTAGCATTCATACCTTTTATGATACAATGCGATCACAGTCACATCGTCGCCGTAATACCGACGACGTCAACCGAGGATGCTCATATGGGATCGAAGGCAACTGTTTCTGGTTGGTAAAAATATTGTTTTGTGTCGTAATGAGTCTTTCCATGTTCAAAAAAAAAAAAAAAAAAAAAAAATGAACAAGCTGGGAATATCCTCGCTATCTTCAATCTGGTATAATTTGTCAGCATTGCCACGATATGAATTGTATAAATAATTGCCATTGAAGAGACTATCGCTACACAAATAATTTTTGAGTACGTATATTGCAGGCACTGAGCAATACATTGATCAATCGCTATAATACTCTTGTTCCTTATCGATGGTTGTATATTCAGGTATTATTGAAGCGATCAGACAGCACGTTAATAGCGCAAACCAGCTGACGTTCACCACCATGGCTCCGAAGGCGGACGCAAGGTACGTAAAGCCCTCAACTCCCTGGAGCGAGCGATAATACTCAGCTAACACCAAGCTGTATCCCAAGCGGGACAAGTGGAAACAATAGTTCGTTAAAGTACCCCGAATTGTCGAATATTCATGTATCGTTCCATGTTTTCGTTAATCAGGTTAATGAACCAAAGTAAGCAACAAACGGCACAAGATATAGTCGAAGCTGTTCGTAGAGATCAATACACTCTGATCACAAGCTGGGGATCTGACGCGTTGTATCCTGTCTGGTAGGTGTCTACTCTTGGTTAGAATAAAAATACGTTAGCAGCTAATAATGTATGTGTATGATTACTACCGCTTTAGCCCACATCATTCTGGAATGATCGCTCACATCGAAGATTATTGTTTGACATTAAACCACCACCACCACCACCACCGTCATCATCATCATCATCATCATCATCATTGTTGCGCCTTGCCTGTCTGCTCATAGGTCTACCTTTTTTCAGCTGCATGGCCTACGAAGCAATCCACACTTTCACCCAGTGGTTATACAGGCAAGGTTGTGAAGATTAGTCGTGATTATTTCCCGTAAATTAGGACGCATGAGTTCAATGTCAGTCTGACTGTATATTTTATTATCGTTCGTTGAAGCGTAGTAGAGATAATGATAGTTTCTCAAAAAATGTATACAGTTTATATTGCAATAGGTACATTAACATAATGTTGCGTTATGCCAGGAAAATATTAGAAATACATTTTGTAAACTGCAGAAGTAACCTTGCATAATGAAAGTTCTGTCAAATACGTAGTTGAATGATAGAGTTGAGCAGAGCATATAGCTCAAAAAAATTTTATCCCACCCAAACGGAAGCTTAGTGCAAGATGAAACTACAACAAAACTGATTTCAATCCATAGTTTAATAGTAAAAAATTAATTTGTTTCTCAAATTCACCCGAAGTGCAGCCGGATGAAAATTGTATTGGACCCTTGCTAAGGGCCGGTCTGATTTACACACGCGCGCGCACGCACGCACGCACACACGGACACACATGTACACAACTACATGCTTCTACAGTGAGTTATGAAAATGTATCGGTTCGGTACGATGCTAGATTTGTACTAACCATGTTCCAGATTTATTGAGTTCTTTTTTTCACCAACTCGGTGCAGCGCATACATACTCATAAAATATTTGTAAGCATACCAGTACAAAACGTAATATATGTAATGCCATACACTACATAACATATGAAATGTGATAAAGCCACGAATATATTTACCTATGTATAAGTGTGGTGAAATTTTCAGTCAGTTTTATGCCATAGAGTCGAAGGTTGTCAAGGCTTGTAAATAAATTTCAATCTCGAATTAGTACATCATAGTGACCGCTGTCCGTGTTTCCACTGAACAGCAGTCTTGCAGTACGGTAATTTTTATTTACCCGGTTATGAAAAATCCGTTCCAAAATTTTCCTGCCATCAATTTGTCGATAAATCGACAAATTCATGTGGTAAAGTTTCGTCGCGACTACACACTCTAGTTCTGTCGCGTAGGTACCGTTAGCAATCATATATTCGTAGTAATCCTGTCGATTGGAGATATTCCATTCCGCCATTACGAATGCACTGTAGTCATGCCAATTATCCTTGATATACTCCACCACCTAAAAAAGTGAATAAAATCGGCACTGACGACGACGACGTTGCGAGTTGGTTGCATTGTCGGTGACAGGATTTACTTTGTTTATACCTACCATTGTTCGGAGTGATCTGTGCTCGTCTTCGTCACCCCATATTATGTAGCTCACTGAACGATACATGCAGTTGCCATCCCCAAATATTTTATACACGCTGAAAGTACCTTCGGGAGATTCGAACTGGTCCGTAATTTCTTGATGATGAGAAAAAAAAGAAACATTGTCAAAATCAACCTGCGACGAGAATCGTTGAATTCGGCCGAAAGATACGCATATACGTTGAGAATAATTGAGTAAAGTGATCGGTCGATGAAGGGGAATCCTACAAATTCCAGCTGATTGTCGCAATTCGTACAGGTATACGCATTATTTAATACATTATGATTCTTATATTATTTAATATCTAAACATCAGAACCTGACCTCCGACAGAACGTAACGAGTGACGACTCCGGGGAGTGGATGGTTTTTCAGGGAAATTATTTTTCAATTTCCTTCGGCCGTCGTATAGCTTGTTGCAGTTATAATCACTCGCCGGGAAGAAAATAGATTGGCTTCTTTTTCCTCTGCCACTGTCACCTCTGTCACAATTACGAGCATACGTAACCTCAACGGGACAACGCAGAGGTTTGCTTTTCTTCTTCAGCCGCGCAGAATTGAACTGACTATCTACAAGAAATATAAATGACCTACTATTGAAATAGATTTTCACCTATTTTTCTGAAAATTCGAAACTTATTAAGTTGATGCCAACAGAAGATAACCCCTAAAAGTAAACCAAACTGTTCGGTGAGTCTAGATTAATTATTAATGTTACCAACCGTTCGCTCGTATTTGAGCGTATAAATTTATGCACCAAATGCAGGGCGAACAAAGCGTGCCCAAGAGCGCCAACGACTGGAAGCTGCGATCGTCCAGTTTAATTTCTTCGGAACTCAAAAATCGAAGAAGACCACTACGCTTTACGTTCTTCCTCTGCGTTTAATTTTTCATTAATTTCGTTCAACAGCCGCAGTGAAGTACCCGGGACAAAATATAAGTGAATAAATGTCGAAGCGGCGGAAGATGCTCGCTACCATCATTGCTAGAACAGATAGTGATTCATGATAAGAGTAGTTGTGCAAATTTATAATTTTCAATTGAATTTTCTGGCTTGAGGGCCCAAGAACTCGCGGTTGCAGCTTTGGTAAAAAACATACGTCGGAGCGTAACACGATAAATGCGAGTGTCAGTTTATTCTGCTGTTAGTATTCCTGCAGAATCTAATGAAGTGAGCTCGAATTTTGCAACAATTATAAATTCTGATAACGATATTTCGCAATCTGCGGGTAATAACAATCAAAAACATGAAGTCTAACGAATCCGTAAACCGATCCGTGTTGTCGTCCGGGTCAATTTATCGATACGTCTGCATGAAATGAGTAATCAATTAATTTTTTTAAATCGTTGATTTCACTGTGCTTTATTGGCATAAATATACACGTATGTTCCTTGTTCATTGATAACAGATAAAAATATCTGATTTTATGTTTATCTTCAACGTTTGAGTTGTGCCTGTATGTCAATTCTGTTACCAATATACGGTATGAATATGTCTGTATCCTGGTTACTAATAAATACAGTAAAACGTTTATTCTATACCCTTGTAACTAAATTTTCAATGCCTCCAATAGTTACAACCCGTGCAATATATGTAGATTTTTCTATTACTTTTGTGATAATGTTTGCCTAAGGTTTACCGGGTTTTGTTGCAGCATGGATTCAAGTATTTATAAAAAGTATGAATTTTTTAATTTCAAATAAATATCTACAAAGAATATTTTTATGTGAAAAAGCCTCAGCTTGCCGATGAAAATGCACTGGCTTCCAATAAGACTCGATAATTTGACGTAATTGTATGAAAAACTGATTTTCTGTATCCGCCCCCTTTTCGCTAGCGATGAAAATATTAATCATGTATCTTAGTCTTATAAGGACATAAGTTACATATAAGTATAGCTTTACTGTATTGTACTAAAGGTACTGAAACGTTGTTAAATAAATAATACTCTATCGATGTTATAAACGTTGCCGTAAGAGTTATATTTTTGTCGAGAAAAACTTGTATTTCGAGTGCTCAATCATTGTAAATAAAAATATGCGAGTAAGCGAAAAAATGTATAGGACTGAATATACGCCTCTCGACAAGACCTGCAGCTTTGATGTCTACATGTTTCGTCAGAAAACTCATATCTATGGAGATATTCGGCAAAACCAACTTTTTTGTTCTGAAAAAATGCTTCAGAGGTCGTAACAATTGATTTAAAATTTTGAATTCTTTTTTGGGAGCTTTTTTTAACATTTCTCACAAATAGGGGCATGGAATTTGAAGTAGGTCGATTCCTTCGCAATGACACTGGTAGAAATTGTTTAAATATTTAAGTTATTTTTTAGCGGTCTTCTGCGTTGCATTCGGCGTGGAAAGAAGTAATCGAAAAAAAATCACTGGCCCGATCGGACTTTTCCGTCACATACACGAATTGATGGGTGTACCCTCCCCTTAAAACCCTTGGCCGTTAAAGCTCGCTCGGGGTCGGTACGCCTAGTATGGTTGATTTTTATGCTCGTTCGCTCGCTACGCTCGCTCATTCAATTGGATAAGCCTTACTTTTAGTGGTTTACCCTATGTTCGTAAAATAGTGAAATTTAACTGACTACCTGATAATATTACTCGTATACATCGTAATATATATAGCATAAATAATTTCCTCTCAAACTGCGTGACATAATTTTTTGTTTGTTGCCGTGTGAAATACGCCATTTTGACGCTCTGAAAAATCGCACCAGGTTAAAGCCACATCTCCACTATACTTACAGTATACCATTCGTCTGATTATGTACTATATTAGCAACTCACCGACAGGTGTGTTTTCGTTATTTTCAATTTTCTTCGATTGTTCCTGTACTTCTAGATTGGTTCCTAAAACGTATGTAGATACATACATGTTGCTTTGTTAGTGAAATATACTCAACGAATAACATTATTGACAATAAATTGAACTCACCTTGGAACTCACTAAACAAATGTCCCCACGATCTTACCGTACGTACCGTACTCCACGGCTGTTTGGATATCAACTAAGATCGACGCCGGCAATTTTCAATGAATATGAGTTAATACACAGGCGGACGAATCATAAATGATATATCTTATGTACAAGGATTACTGATTACTATTAAATATATACACTACACACTGACATGTAGGTATATATCACCAGCATACTTTCTTTATCCTATCTAAGAAAAGAGGATTTCTCAAGGAACGTAATATTTTGCAAAATCTACGTCCTCGTAAACTTCAAGTACGAAAATATCGTTATAAGATTTATTGAGGAACACATCAATTATTATACATTAGTTACCGTGTATCATACATACCGTGGGTTTTTTTATTATCGAAATAATCATGCGTCTAGGGCAGACCACCGAAGTTACAGCTCACATTACAATCCATGAGCGTTTTTTTGATAGAATAGCATAATGTGGTCACCACCGAAAACGTGATTTCAGTGGTACAATCGCGTATGATATGAAGACCTCGGTACAGAAAAAGTGAAATAAGAATTTTTGGTAGATACAACCTTATGGAATTAGCTGACGTAGGATTTTATAATTGAATCAGTATCAATGGAAACTTGTATCTATCAGGTGAACCTACGGAGTGTTAGTTCTGAAAGTTAAAATTCGTCAGATAGAGGACCTAGAGTGCAGGAACTAGGGAGCGCTCGTCTTGGAAGTCGAAATACACCAGGTAGACGACCTGGAGCCCAGGAACTACGGAGCGCTCGTCCTGAACGTCGAAGTTCACCAGGTAGAGGACCTGGAACGCAGTACCCAGAATGTAGAGTACCTGGTGCTCCAAATTCCCGGAGCGCGATTTTCGCACGTCCTCTCTGCTGCGCATTTATTTCCGGACTGAGGAATTTTGCTGACTGATTTTGGTGGTCGAACATATAAGAGAAAAAAAACTTTCGGTGACGTCAAAATGTAATTTCTGAACTTCCGAAAATCCGAAATTTTTATTTGGATCTTTAATACTATGTATGATGTATGATATATGATGTGTGATGATGATATGATGATTTTCCTACATTCGTGTCTGTATATCTGTAGGACCATGACCTGAAAAAAGCCGATCCCCCCCTCCAATGCTAGCCAGATATATGTCAAGACCCCTATGCATAACGATCATATAAGATCGTGTGGCATGTACATACATGCCCGGCATAGGCGCACATTTATACAGTTCTACATATTTTATATAAATCTATATGTTACGTCTTTGTATGAAGAATGGTTAGAATACTCTTGGAATGTGTTTATTACTTCCATATCGACTATCCTTTCAAATATCTAATTAGATTCTATAATTAATACTACGTAATATAGCCAATTCACTCGAAAACGAATGATTGCGGTATCAAGCTATTACTTGAATATTTGATTTTACAAATAAACAATAATACTATCTAACAATGACTTTTTTATACCATGAACCAAATTTTTACTTAAGAAACCTTAAGTACAATTGGAGCAAGTTGATGATTAGTATGTCCTGACTAGCGGGGTACTTTCGGTGTTGGAATGTTCGCAAACACCATTCCACTGTTGTACAGTGATGTGTATAAACACATGGGAAACAAGAATGTGCCTTAGTTGAGTGACCTCAGTTATAGAAACTGCGATAATATTACCAGTTCGATTCAATCTTTTGGTGAATAGTGTAAATATAGCAAAACCTGATTGTTATCATCCTCGATATTAGCAACTTGGGCCACTCAGCCAGCATCTTGATGGCCTATTCATTGGCTCTGGTATGCAAGTGTATTCAGTCACATTACCTCACCATCTGACTGGCTCAGGCATCGATTGGTACAACAATGGTCCCTTTCTCTTTGTTCAACTTAAGATCAAAGCAATTCACAACGACTAAGTACATACTATTACAATTGTAACAGATAATAACAATAACAAGAACAACAACAACAACAATAACAATAATAATGATGATTATGGTAATAATAATAATAATAATAATAATAATACTTGCAATAATAGTAATAGTAATAATAGTAACAATCACTACAGTCCCGCTATACTCTTTCGGGTATGTCCCCATAAGCTGACAGCTTGTGCAGGGTAAGGGAGGGGTGGATTAGTACCATTACAGATTAGTCTGCAGCCGTCTCAAGATATTTACTATAAACACCCGCATTCACACAAGGGACAAGGAAAACTGCAGAAAATCTTGTTCAAGTATAGCCGGACTTGTTTCAAACCTCAGCTTGCCGATTACGTGCTTGAGCAATGTGACACTTTTTTACAATTTTTGCGAGTCGTCGCTCAGGTCCGCATCGATACGCTGGGCATTTCAACTCTAGTCCCCCCCTTCCTCAGTCTCGTACGCTACATGTTACGCTACTATCGTCGGCATGTGAGTTTCGATGGCATCAAATGTTCCCTATACCGCCCTTGGTAATTTTGTATGTTTCGTTCTATAGCTGAATATCGGGGAGATTTGCGATTCAAAGGATCGTTATTGCTTTGAATATTTTTTCGTTATATTGAAATTGATACTGATAAACTGATGGACAATCTCAATTGGACACCCAGAAAAAGCACATCAACAATAATGCTGTATAATTTTTCCTATATATTATATCACATGTTCGTTCCATTCGTATCCATTGCATTAGCCACGTTTTATTTCGGTGGACATACCAATTAATATGCTATTTCCATACCACGTAATGCATGTGTATATCTAAGCCCTTTAACCGCGGGATTCCACCGTGATTCATAAGACGTGCAACTGGATTCATTTTTCGAACCATTTTGTGACTACATTTCGTAGAAATAATGCATCACAAATAGTTCAATGCATTCAAATGAATGATTTTAATTGCGACTTCAAGATTGTGAGTGATTACCAAGTGTAGACAATCATATGTTCCAAAGATGAAAAATATTGGGAAATAAGAAATAATAACACAAAATTAGTACATTCTACAACTTCCAGTGAAACGTTATCTGTGACGCATCAACTTTTCTAACATGTGAATTAAATGGATTTAATTTTAACATAATAATATATGATTGACTCTCAAATATTTCAAACAAGTAATTTCGTACCTATTGAAGTCCAAATGGGAGTGTAATGATAATATCAACAAACTTCACAACATATGCAATTTCTGGATACAAGCGCGATACCAGCCAATAACAAATGCATACCTCGTCCAAATGATACTTCATGTTTCACGACATACATATATCAGTACATTATGTAACAAGGGAATAATTTGACTGAGAATTGTTGACTTGAAAAGTAGTTACCCCATTAGCGGGAGAAAAGTGCTGCTGTTTTCCCAGAAATGAGCGGGAAATAATAACTTTTCCCTCGCAAATGCGGGAGAAAGTAAGTTTGAGCGAAAAAATGATAAGAGAGAATTATACCTATGCTACATTCGTCCCGTTTTTCAGGTTAATAAAGTGGCCATTACCGTTGAGTCGGGGTTAAATATATATAAATATACAACGGTTATGAAAGAAAATGGAAGACTACAGTGGTTGTGATGTGCCAGTTGTGTATAGCATTAATATCAAGTCGAAATAGAAAAAACTAGAAGAATATAGTTTAAAATGAAATTTACAATAAGAATAAGAAATACTTGATACTTGTTCTAATGGAAACAGACCACATGATTATCCGTACTTGGAAGTACTTTGCGCAAATCTGTACATTACATCTTACTATTAAAACTTACAGAGTTACAAAAACAGTTTGGTTTAGCTGTTTAGATTTTTATGTATATATATTCTATTGGAGATTTCTGAACGCATCTTCATAGCAATTCTTCTCTCAGATTTTTGTTTCCTTCTTCGTGTTAGAGGTGCGTCTGAAAGGGTTGAAAGAACGTTGATAAGAACTCTTTAAGAGGAAAAAACTGCGAAGTCACCATTGGTTATACTTAATTTCGCGATTCGGCTGGGGAAAAACGTACGACTGGAAAAGTGCAGCTATATGCGGTCCAGAAATGTAGGTATTCGAGACGACTGAGTAAACTGAATACATATATTGGATGTAAATCTATGCTTCCCTCGTCGCTGTCACAAGTAGTCACATTCATGTGGAACTTTCTCCCCCTCCCGCCCCTGTTGTGACTACACTCATTTAGCAATTTTTTATTTAGAACTTAATTAAAAGAGCACTCCTAATATTATCATTATATTACAATATATTCAAATAAAGTAACAATTTGTACGTTCTCAGGCAATAGATAGGTACTCAAAATCAGTAGAAAAAAATTTCTTATTATTATATTGTGTTTGACTGAACAAGAAATTCAGGCTTTTCTTTTACATTATTCATTACTGACATAGCACGCACTGTTATTTTTTTGGAAGGCGGTGGGAAACTTGGAAGTCTCAACGTCTTCTTCGTCCAAATATAAGGCATCATTGTCATTGTTTATCAAACGGAAACTTGTATAATTTGTTGATTTTTAATGACAAATAAATATCAGAACTAAAAAAACGACTGTCAAGGAGCAAAAGTAAGCGTCGAATGAAGACATTATCTGTTTTTCGGCGTATGAATATTAAACGCGGCCGAAAAGTCGGTCCACGAATGTTTTGAATAAAGCGCGTTGAAAAAGTATAAATGCAACCAATTTTCAACTTCAAAATGATATTCTTACGATCAATCCGCCCATAACCATATTCACTTGTATTATAATTGTAGCCCCCCACCGCACCTTCTGGATCCCTCCCTTCCACTTTGTGTGTAACGTAATTAATGGACCCCCAGTAAATATACGCATGTTTCAAGAAAAGTAGGTACCATCACGTATGATCACATGCATATTTATTAAAATAACTTTTGAAACCGATTGTACTAATTCAGATAAATAAGACAAAGGCATTTTGTCAAGATTTTATTCCACCTTTTTGAAATGTTATATCATTGTGACGGCGTTCCATACAAATTCGTAACTTGCAATCATGATTAGTATATAACAAATTTTAAAACTGGATCATTGAAAAATATTTGCAATGTGATTTTCAACGTTAAACGAATGAGATTCAATTATTATCACTCAAACGTCGACTTTGGTGCCAGCAATGTGAACTTTACAAATCACTATCAGCATACAGTATATACCACAAGGATTTCGTGGAGTGTGTATACAACAATGAGTCCGGCGCACAAACTTGTTCACTCTGACATTGAGCACTTGCTTGCACACAGACGCACTTGCACAGATAAGTAATGGAAAGCCACTACCGCTGCAGTGAACGTAGCAGAAACGTTTGTCTACCGAGCTAATCACTGTGGGTTGACCTCATCGCGATTGTCAGGAACCCGCTAAATCAACACTGACTTATATAAACCTGTAGCTAAAAATAAATCTGTACGTAACTTTACAAGCCTAACTAGATTTAGTAAATGTTATTTGATTTCCTTATTTATCCGTAGCAATATACTTTTTGACGTTACAGTCAAGTATGCATGAAATCAACGTTGTCTAATAGCTTGACTACTGTCTTATAAAAATAGTAATTTTATTACTCACTTCAAGTATCGTACAGGAGTGGCTACACGTTCTTCCCCTTATTTCCACACATGTTAAATAATTTTCATTCTAATAAAGTTCACCAGCACAGTAATTGGCGAATCTAGCAATTTAGGCTCAACTTTTTTTTATGCAAATTTACACTAATTGTGGTATTTGAGTATTTGCGGATATGCAACTTGGCGAGTGACTGGACCTCGCATTACGTTCAACTAACAAGACTGATAGCTAGTCATTGAACCAAGGAATACTCGAAAGTAATACAAGTCTATTTCGCGGCCTAATTATGAGTGAAACGACAAAAGCTGATGTGGTCTCACGGTAATCTTCTCACACCCACACCCAGCGTCTTCAGCTTTGTTGTGGCAAGGACTATGCGGCTCAGGCTAACTCTGTTTCTGATCCCTGGCTTCCAAAACATGGTCCCTGTACTATGTTCGTATCGAGTCTCGTTCCCGTTATCGTTGGTAATCTGTTTCTGGATCACCCATAACAGATGATACTACAGGATAATTAGATATAACGTCTCTTACCGATTGCATTCTACCGCATGACAATTCACTGCAAAAGTACTTCACAATTGCCTCTCAATTAAGAAAAATCAACGCTAATTCAAACTGTTCGACAAAACCTTATAACGTAAAGTTGCAACGAGATACGGAAGGACTTTCGAGTCAAAATGTCCGCACAGTTTGAGTGAAAAGAGAATATTACATGCACAAGATGAATTTATTGTCACCGACGGTGACCGGATGTATACTTGGAATTTCATCCCGACCTGTACGTATATTTGTGGTGATGCACACGTTGATTGGCATATAGCTGTAGTCATCGTGAAAATGTATACTAAGCTATTAGCACATAATCCGATGAACTTCAAAACGTAGCACACGAAAGTCAAAAGCCGCCGGGATTTTGGAATTAGCAGGAAAATTGTGTAGATTAGGATAAATGAAAGAATCATCAAATTTGCATTTTGGATAGAACATTCAAAAGATATATTGCTATTAGGGGAATGGGGGCTGCTGTGAGTACTGATATCCAATCATTTAGCAGATCTTCAACTGTGGAAGTACTGGTTTTGAATTGAGACTTGAGCTCAGCAATATTCACAAAGCTAAACATCAAACAGATACACAGTTTCTAATGAAAAACTTTTCATTAATAACATTTCAAATTATAGTCAAGCGTATTTAACGCCAGCGGTATTAATCAATCATTAATGAACCCCGTTTAAAGTTTTCTAAAACAACCTCTCAACTATGGTAATATAAAATCAACAAATGTTCCAAGTTAATCCCTACTTATATGTGATATAATGTAAATTTACCAAGGGAATTTCATGCAGTGATTAATGACTTCTACTTCTAAGTTTATCCTAAGTCTGAATGAAGTAGGTATATCTGAAGGGATATCCTAAGATCTGACAGGTAACGGTTAGACTTAAAAGCAGGTCGTTTAAAAGCCAGCAAGAAATTTCTTGAACCACGGCAGGTATGATACTGGAATGCAAATAGATATAAATATTCCACTGTGCTCTCAAAATAAACTATACCTATCTGACATCGAATGAATAACTACGTACAGTAGTGTTGACTGAAAATGTTGATAGCCTGCTTAATTTAAAGGGATCACAGTGTCTCGAGTTTTGGACAGGCGACAGGCGTCGGCAGGTACTCGGCAGTTACCGACCTGATCAGAAGTTGATCCGACTAAAAATAAGAACCTGAAACTACCTTCAGGATCATTTGGGCCATTGCCATATTCAGCGGTCTTTACGTGACTCAAGTCAATGTAGTAGTCCGTGATTTAAACAGAGTCATTGATTCGTTGGTGAACACGAGTACAACTGACGCAGTCGTTTTACACGGCTCTCTTTTGTTTCGGTTCTCATGTTCAGCAACGAACAAATTACCCTGTACAGCTGATGACACAGTTCTCTTTTATAGATTAGTAAGTATATTAATACTACGAGCGTCGGGCGAGATACCTGAACAGTAAATTTATTTTGAGTACAGTTATTTCCTTAGTTCAGATGCCGACAAATTTCATGATTCAATTTTAAATGCTTGTTACGCCTCAAATCGCATGGCATTCCGAACATGCGTTGAACAAGGTTTCATAAAATGATAGTGAAAATAGTGTAAAAACACAACGTAAGGTTGCAATTTCGGTTTGCACCCAATTTCCAGAGTTTTTGATAATAACTCGACAGTTTCTTATAATCAGGTATGGTTCGAAATTGGAAGCAAAAAATTCAATGTGACTCATGTTCCCATAGGTGCTCTGGATAGCGATTATAAAATCGCTATTATCGATAAACTTTCGTGATGTTTGGCGCTAAGCTTTGATGATTGTGCAGCCCCAAGAACAGTAAGCAGGCTAGAGCCTGAAACGGAGCATATTCGTAATGTTATACTTGATGGGGTCAACTAGTATATGAACACTTATATAATATCTTAATTACATAACAATCATACTTAAAAAGCAGCAAAGCTATTTTCTGTATATGTATAGTATCCGATATAAGCAATGGTTATAGTACGTATCAATATTATTTATACAAAATACCAACGAATCTTACATGTACACTAGAACTTAAGTCAATTCTAGTGCTTCTAGCGGCACGAAAAAGGGAAGGAACAAAGTAAAAATCTATGGTGTCGTCCAATTTCTCCATTACCCCGCAACATGTTAATTTGTGGAAAACCTGGTAAACCTGAGGAACCGCAGTTTCTAGACGACCTTTCAAAAGCACGTGAGAATGGATTTTTCACACCAGATCAAATAAAATTAGCATTAAATTAAACTTATGGAAGTTACAATAATTATCATGTACAGACAGACAATGTGAAAGTAGTTGTACATTGATCACTACTTTTAGATCATAATGCACTGAACACTGATGTGGTCACTTTTTAATAGTAAAGAGTAACGAATACTGTATAAATATATTCAAATTCAAATGGTGAAACTGATTATTTTGCATCTAAAATTGAATTCACAAATGTTACGATTTCTAAGAAAGTACTCGTTGATATTTTGAGTGCAAGCGTTAACCCTTAATTACAATCGTTGAACGACATTTTGGCTTTTGTAACATTTAGACTGGAAACGATATCTTTTTTGATTTTAGTTCCCGTTAACATATAGTTACACAGTTTTTAAATATACGACTTTATAACGCATAACGTATAAGGAGTTATACGTGGTACATAACAGACACACATATACGTACATATTATGATTATGTTGAAACTTGAAGTTACATTTGAGTATTGATTCGGTTATATTAACTAAGTATTTACATCCTTTTATAAACTACATCAATAATCGACAGCTACCTCTCAGGATCCCAAACTGGTGTCAAGTGAAGCCAATAAGTGACATTTAAATGGTACCAGACTTAACAAATTTCATTTATCATTATTTGCTACCGTCAGTTTTCCCTCTGTCTAATATGCGGTACACATTATTATCATCTTCTTTAACACATAGACACTTTCATTAACATGGACAACATTTTCAACATCGCCATCTCACAACTATACCTTGACAGAAGTTTGTGTTTACCTCTGGAGAGGGTAGGATATGCCCAATGAAATGGAAAAGCCACTGATGTAATCACGTTCTTGAATACACATATTTAGTACAAATGACGAAACTCGTTGCTGCAGATAATCATCTGCAAGCTCTAGCTTGCCACAGCTATACGTCAGCTCAGATTCTCATCAACATATTAAATATTTTTTCATTTAATATTATACAATATACATCCAATGTTGAAATATGCGAGTAAAGGAACTGGTCTTAAATTCAATCGAATCCAAATATTACCAATATCATATTAGTTACAGCAAAGCGATATAAGAAAATATGCCAGCTGACTCCAATTTTATTCATGGAGAATTCTCCTGCTTAATCATCAATAATGGTGTCCAGCCGTCAGGCACTTGAAAATATCTCGAGAATTCCAACTTTTTCAAATCAAAGTACCCATTTTGCCAGACTCAGAAACTTAGTTTTCCAATCATCATAGGAAATAAATAAAACTTTCTGCTTTCTTCAACAAACAGCATTTGTCCACTCTAAATTATACGTTTTACTGCAATCACCCATGATGTATTCAAATGTGAGATATTTATTCTTAGATTGATAATTGGAGAGAAACGAAAAATTATTTTCAAACAAACAACCGAGAGTAAATATTAGGGTATGAGAAAACTCAGGTGAAAATACAAGAAGTTTTCGGAAATACTACCCAAACAGTGTTGAATTTACATCAAAACGCGCTTCGCAGTACTATACCTATAGGTATGTATACTACAGTAATATTGGACAGTCGAGTTTTTGTGATGCGTTATAGGAGTAATCTGTAAACTATGCAGCGCTATTTCGAGGTGTGTGTGCGTGTGCGTGTATTTCCGATCCGTCCAGAAATAAAAAATTTACTTATATAAGTACTCTTGTGAAATTTCCGGACATTTTGAAGTATTCAAGATCGCTGGACACACGCGATGATGTATTATTTGTAACTAGTTTATGAGTCTAGCAATTGTCCAAAAATCAATATTCAGGTATAAGACTCAGGATTAGGAGTAAACATTATTTCAGCCAGGCTCGTGCTAATCTAATACTAGCGATAATGAAAGTTTGTAACTTGTTGTTGTCAGAAAGAGGTATGCAAGTACGCCTCACTTTCAGAATTTTATTGACTCCTCTTATGTGCGTACGCCTACCGACGATGATTTTGTCCTGAGACTGTCACTGCTAGTACAAACTTACATAAGGAATTTCTTCTGTGGCAGGATTAATATTGCTTGGTGCACTCGCATATAAAATTGAATAAATCCTTCCAATTGATGAAGAAATTTAAATTTCGTTTTCAACACGAGGCGTGAGAATTTTTTTTACATAATTAATTTTATTGGCATTTTATTTCAGCTTGCGTTCCCAGGTTCAGAATACGAATCTCATGCTTTAAGCCATAAAATTTGTCAAATAATCTATGCATCATAAAGTTTCAGCAACTATAATAACTTCTACTGCAAAGGTTGTGGTCTTGTATTAAAACTAGCTATAAATGAAAATTGTATATGATCGTTTAGTGAGCCTCAGATATTACAATATATTATACATTCTTGGATGGTGCTTCCAGTAGAATTACGATAACAGTAATTGTGCTGTAGTTCGAAGTAACTGTATTCAACGTGCCCGTCATGCCGATCAGGGACCAGTAATTAGAAAGAATGGCAAAGCTTCATGATTGAATACCAATCAATGTTTATAACGTTACAGATTACCTCTTAACGCAATGATAAGATCATTTTCACCAAAAACCAAAGAGTACCAAAAATTCGATGTAGTAGTAGTGTATAATTACCAATAAAAACGCAAATGCCGACATAACACGAGAGTAGGTAATTGTACGTACGGCAAAGAACTGCAATTTGCTGCCGTTCTTAGGACAATTTGTCGTTTGATTAAGTCCTTTGATAATTAATAATTGACTTCATGGATTGAACGGTAAAGGGAAAAAAAGGAAACATGTCGATTTGCAGGACGTGTAACTTGCATAGACCAGTGACGGTCCTTTGTGGAGATTCATTGTTGCAGCATAATTTGTCCAATGGTGGTTCCAAAGCTATGCAACATTTCACTCCCGCTGCAGAATCGCCTGACACGTACAAATATAGAATCGCATGTCATTGAGATCGGAACAAATCGAAACACAACATAAAATACAGACACGAACGATATATATTCTTATCGATGGGTAAAGTGTAATAATCTGTACACTAAAAGAATAGATATTCAAGAAAGAAAAAAAAAATTATTCGAGAAAATAACAAACCCAAAATAAACGCAACTGAAATAATGAACCGTAACACAGGGAAAACAACATATACACAATAATTGAAGCGAGATACCCGACCCCTGCATACCCTGCGCACAAGTTGTGTCAAACAAACAAACGGCGCGGCACTCTACACGAAGAAGCGCGGGAATCTACCTCTACAAATGTAACAGTAAACATAATTGATATTGCACTGCAAAATGTAACAAGAAAACCTTCATATGAGAAACAATAAACTAAACTGAACTCAAATATAAGAATGACCAATGGTAAAAATTATGATTTAAATTAAGAACGCATCGCTTTGTAATACACGGTTGCAAATAAAGATTACCTTTCTATAAATCTATTGGCGACGACATCCAGACACTTGGGACACATTATCCGGCCGGCAATTATTAACAGTATTCACATTCCAGGCATGTAGTTTCGAACATCGTCTGTGCGTATTATTATTTACTGTCATGAGAAGGCATGTGATTAAACTGTATCCAGGCAACATCATTCCTAAGCACTACAGTTACTGTGCATTCGCGTTTGTATTCATTTAAATTAGGCTCCGCAATAGATAAGTAGGCCTTTTTGAAAGATATTATTAAGTGGTTACATGCGGTCGCAACTTTTCAAAAAACGATTTTTTTTATTGCATATTATTATAGTTGCATGATCTAAGAATATTTTGCCGAAAAGCCAATGTCTAATTTCCAAAACTTGAGAAATTTATGAGCACTCGAATGAAACAATGCGCGATGTGCGTCTCAATAGAGCAGAGTTCAAGGCTAGAAATATCAGGCTTTCAGGAAGCTGAGAATGCGGCAGAAGGCCTTCTATATGCCCGAGAAATCGCCGATTAAGGGCATGAAAAATTTCTATTTCTTCTGAAACAGAAATCAACGTCAAACCAGAGGTCAAAGCTTTAAACGCGTTCATATGGAAACTACATTTTCTACTTCGCTGTTCATCCTAACCTGGACACCATTCGATGGAGTAAGTTCAAACTTTACATATGTATGTCTTTTATGATTCCGCATGATAAATTGACCGGAATTTTTTTTTAAGATTTAGCGCTTTTTGATGACAGTTAAAATACGAAGCGATTTTTGATGATAAAAAAAAAAAAGCGACGATTTTCTTCGAATCGTCATATCTTTTGGATTTGTTCGAAATTGCGAAATGCCGATCGGTATACCATAACTATTGTCATCTATATTAAAACGAATTTTGAAGATTTGATTTCAGACACGGCACTTGGTCGCTGCAACGTACACCGTTTGGTCCTACGAAAAGCGCAGAGCTACGCCGTTTTTCTGTCAACGAAAAAATTTTCAACCGGATGTAACCCCTTGAAAAGTGTCAATCACAAGAATATTTAATCATCCTGCATCGCGTTTGGCCATTTACGTTGCTGAACTTTCTCAATATGCTAGTATGGATTTTGAATCTTATTAATATTTAGGAGAAGTTTTGCTACATCTTGGGATAAGATTATCACTTCTTATCTTGACTTTCTATGCTTTGATGAAAATTATCAACTTCGTACAATTGATTAGATTATTTTTACCGATTGGTGAAAAACCGAGCAAGTGTAATCAAAAGGAATACGAGTTGTTACACAAATATTATCACCGGAGTGCAGCCACAAATATCTGTAAAAGTATTCGCTGACTGTTTCGAGTTTTCAAGAACCTGAAATACCATTTTTCTACGACTCTTATCTTCTTCTCATGTAAGCAAAAACGAAAGCTGGATAGGTTCTTTCGAAAGTTTCAAATTTGCTTTACATACCTATATTTTTGAACTTTAGCACATGAATGTATATTAACAGTGAGAAAAAATTATTTTCCAAATTGAGGTGCTGCCCAGCCGTTTCTTTTATCACCTCATTTACCAACGCCAATAAAAATTTATAGCTGAATGAACCATTTATTTTATCGTGTCAAGATTAATTCGGTCAACCTTCTCTGCGCAAGCACACATTTTGCTTAAACCTTGTACTGTACAATGATTGAGCGTCAAATCGCAACCGTACGTTGAGCTTGCGAAACAAGGATATTCGTAAACTAGTAAAAATTGATAAATTTACTGACTTACCATTTCGGATGTCAAACTAGCTAATGCCTCCTCGACTGTAGCGACAATTCGATTATCCTCTTCCCCTCTCATACCACTTCTAATCGGTGTTGTGGGACAGCCTATCAATATGATTAATATGGTGTAAATTAAGCATTACAAAATTTGCTGGCAAATCTTCCTCATGTTGGATTATTCCATTTATTTCGTTCTCACATGAAGAACTACTAATAGACGAGCTAACCCATGTCTCCGCTACTCGAACTCTCTGTAAAGGATGGCGTCCCCTCAGTCCATGTAGGAGTAGAACCTTCGACACTGCCAGTAGGTGGTGTCCACGTCAACGCACCACCGCCACGACTGCTACCCCCGCTTTCTACGCTTAAGGACGACTTTGTTTCACGCCCGACGCTGCCGCAGCCACTACCACTGCTTTCTAAATGCACGTCAGATATACTAGAGGAGAAATAGAGAGACAGTGATTGATTGAAATGAATAGAGATACCTCGTCCACGAAATTAACCAGCATTGTGCATATGACATTGTATAAGCTAGTCAATGTTGAGCAAACTTACCTAACAGCATCGTGATAGGTTTTGGTTAAAGTAACGTGATGCACTATTTTGTTTTGCTTCGTATGCGACGAACTCAAGCTGCTAGTGAGGATCGTCGTTGTTCCGTGATGGGAATGGTGACCCCCCGATGCTAATGTTGCGTCGTTCGATGTAACAGCGTCGTCAAATGGCGGAGGTGGGGTGGAGCATGTAGAGGGAAGGGTACCACCTACAACAAGCGTACTACTATGATACCGTTGTACATCATAAAGGTAAGTGAAATCGGCACATTGCACGCTGTCCAATGTTGTACTACGAAAAGAACAAATAAAGAAATAAGAACTAGCAACAACACCAAACACTGTCCATCGTAGAATACTCCAATGATCTAACAACAATCAAGCAGCAAATCGGGTCCATTACATTGCAGCAGAATGTACGAAACAGAAGAATGCAGACCAAACTGCATTTTTAGTTCTCACAAAGGTATTTCGAGTTCCATTACAGTTGCATTAACCAGAGTGTCAACTAGCTTCAGCTCAGTGGGATCGTTAATGTTATTATACATTATTTTGTATGCGGAGGGGAAAAAAAATTCAAATAGTCATGAGAATCCCGGGACAAACTGGGCGTTGATTTCAGAATTTTTGTAGGACATATTGAGAAACGAAAAGCGCAAAATTATCACGAAAAGTCTTATGAAAGTATGAATCTATTATAAATAAATATTTTACAGTGAGAGTAGCTTGGGCTTGAGAATAGAAGCAACACCATTATTGAATTGTTTTTTCAAAATTGTGTTGTTGGAGTTTTTGCACGATTATTGGCTGGGTTGCAAATTAACTGGTGGTATTGTCAGGGACTAAAATCATTTTACACTTGAAATAATTGCTAGCTGATTCTATCTTGCAGTTTTTTTGGCACGAGTAAATTTCGGAACAGTCGCCACAAACAGGGCTGGTAGCTGCTGATTGTAAGTCGTTTCAAAAAAGTGAGAGAAGTGACTTTCAAGTCTAAGGAAAGTGACGTAAAACTGACTGATAAGAACTAGTAATGAAACTACAAGTGCTACCACAGTGTTATTCATCTCATCAGAAATTGCCCTATTTGCTATTACGTCGCTGTACACGGGTTTTTCTTGTTTTTCACGTCTTCTGCCGCATTAAAAAAATGTAACACTGTACATGATATTTGGTAAATGAATGCCAAGTGAACAACAACTGTGATTTATGAATATGTTGTCCTCTCGTGAGGAACATTTGGATACAGAAACAACGAACAATCTGATCTTAATTGATTTTCCGAAATAAATCTGAAACTGATCTTCTCGGTAAAAATACTATAATACTTAACAAATAAAATGTTGTTCAATGCATACCGCGTGGGAAAAAATCTGTGCAATCAAATTTTCTATACACGAAACTCAATTAAAACCGAAAAAGTGACTCAAGTGACCATCTCTTGTAAAGAGTGACAAAAAGATACTTCATTAAAAAACGTGGCTAACAATGAGAAAGGTGACTTAAGTACCGGCCCTGCACAAGGTATATGTATTACTGTTCCATCATACTGGGTTCTTGGTGAACCAAAAAGGGGAAACAAGAAAAGCGGCGGTTTACATATTTGAAAACGAGGATACAGATTTGAGAAGATTTGAAAATATCAACAGCCAAAATTGTTTCAAAAAGTTACATTTGTAATGGGTGTACAAAATTACAGGGGAGCATCTTATGGGAAGAACGTTGTCTTTCCGGTCCCTTTGATTGACTAAATCAATTGCGAATCACGAATGTATCATAATATTGTTAGCAAACTAAGTTGATCAGTTGTTTGAAATTTCAACCACCACATTCTCGCAGTAGAGAATGCTTGTCCAGCCGTGGATGGACAAATATATGTGTATGTGGTATTAAAAATACAATATTCTTAAGGCCGAAGGTTTCATGCAGATAGTTGATGACGTAAAAAAATAGAACAGAAATATTCAAATTTAAAGTTTAGTCCATGTATTCCATACAATTCAAATTAAAAGTATCGAGAACCATCGGATTTAAACCTCGCATAGTTGTTGAATCATTTCAAAATAGAATGACCTCAACTCTGTGAGGCATGTCCATTCCAAACTTCTAATTTGGAATCCATTGAAGAAAAATAATAATCAAACAGGATGATCACTAAATTGGGAGTATATTTCATATAGTCAATAGTTGATGTGTCGACAAAGGCTGGACAAAAATTAACTTGAGAAATGGTATCGCTTAAATTGTCCATATGCATGGTAAAACTATATCAAGTTGAAAACATGACAGGCGTAATTCATGAATCTTTCATTTTATTGTAATTATTGATGCATTTTAGTATAACATGTGACGAATTAATACCACATGACTAACAAATGATATACCTGCTTATATCTAGAATAACACTCATAGATTAGTTTCATCTCACAATGACTTGTAGATTTCTTTAATGCTCTAAATTTTAAGGATCGGATAAACTAACATTTTTCTATTTACGACTATGCTTTTTGCATCAACACACCGTTAACATGAAAAATATTCATGGAAGAGGAAAGAAACAAAAACAGGTCGCAACTAATTAGTCAGAGTTATAACGCATCGTACTCAAGATACTTTGAACAAACAATAAATAGTACATTAAACCACAAGGGACGAAATTCAAACTTCGTGACTTAATATACTATATGTAGTAATAAAGGCGGATTGCAGGTGCATCGAAATATGACGTTTGGATAATTGCATGCCAGCAACGCTATGCAAGAACAAAACGATGTGTTTTTCACATCGGCAACGCAGCTTTTATAACTGAGTAGATTAGCCAACTGTATGCTATATTCATTATCAGACAGGTGTGAATTTGGTGTTCTGCAAGTTGTTGAACTTCTTCTGTCCTGCGCTACGGAAGGCTAATTGTCAGATATGGTATTGCTATTAGACTTTTGTATTACTTTTAAATATCTGTCATATTCAGGCGTGACTGTACAAATTCGCGTAGACCTAGCTTCCACTTTCATATCGGTTTAGTAGCAGAGTTTATCGCCTTAGGGGCAGTTTTCTTAAATTTGATTAGTTTCAGAGCCATTTGAGTATAGAAACGATTAGTTTCATTCAAGTTCGAGCTAATTACTGGCAATTAAATACGTTCCATGTTGTATTGTTTATACAGAGTATTGACTGATTTTGTTACAATTAGACCCTGTCAAGTAACACAATTTCGCTTATTGCGTAACCTTTCATTGTAAGTCTCAGAATGTTTCTTGTCCTTGCGAGACATTTTATGAGCGGGTTGTAAACTGCTTTTCAACGTAGCATTCGTTTGCGGTACAAATGTAAATTTATGAGCTTCAGAAGATTTATCTAGATCGGACATCGATATCGAAGGTTTCCCAAAATTGGCAGAGATATTGACATTATTTATACAAGATTTGAAAACTGGTGCAATGCTTAACGAGTCGGAAAGCGTAGACTGTTTGATCGGTAATGATGAACAATTTGGAGGGTACCCACAAGTCAGCTCTGAAGTCGATTGGACAGCGTTATGTGATACACCAGATGCAGATAAGACGTGTTTGCGTCTAATAGGTTTGAACGGGCAGGGACTCGTTCTGATGATATAGGATTCATCAACTTTCTCAACGCTAACAAACTCGTCAGTGTCAGAATAATACGCTCCATGAATATATAAAGAATTAACGTCATATTTCGATATATTCACATTTCTGGGTGGCACACTGTGTTTGTAGTGACTAAAATATTGATTCAAACAATAAGCAGTGTCACAGTTGTCAATGGGTAAGTCAGGCGCATTGGACGTGGTGCGTGAATTTTGCCGTAAACAGGATGCATGCAGCTGTGACGGCAGCAAAGTGGCATGCAGTGTGAATGCTTCACCTCGACTGGAGATGGTCGCGTTATTCGCCGACGCTCTCCGATGATCGTCGACTCGACTTCTCCCCGAAACAGATCCCCTAGGAGGTACCGGTGGAGGGATTTTGCCGGAAGGAACGAGATTCGGATTAGGAGGGCTGGCTCCGCGTCTGCCCTTCAAAACAGCTGGGTAACTTGACGTACCAAAGCTTGTTATATCATGGTGGTTGGTTTCATCTGCCGTGCCAAAGAGCAGAGACGGAGGCGTAACGGGTTTGCAAACAGTGGGCAAGTTTATCGGAGTTGATGTCGCGTTTGGAATGGACGTTGTGGATATTGTGGGTGCAGCAGATATGACTATGGATGAGGCAGGCAACTCGGTGGGGCTTGCTAAGCAACCATCAAGAAGCACAGTCATTGGCCGACGCGTGCGGAACAAACAGAGAAATAAGAACAAGCTTTAGAATTGTTGAATTTTTGTGAGAGCGAGTCGGATATGAGATGTAAGTAACAAGCACGAAGTAATTATTTCGTGGTAACAAGTAACAATCGGCAGATAAATATTTTCCACCAACATTGCAACGAACACGACATCTTTCATTCAAACCGACAACTCTATAGAACTGATGGAAGTTCATTTTACCTTATATGTGTACACAACATCCGCCTGACTGTTACTTTAGAGAAACGGGTGATCGGAGAATCGGTTTATGATGATCGTAAAATGTGAAGGGCATTTGTTTTGCACTACTCTTGGTGGCATACAAAATAACTTTTCTATTATGATTTTAAACGGTGACATTAAAATTATTATAGGTATGCTATTCATTAAATTTGAAATTTACGAATATGATGAATTTGAAAATGTTGGGGCGATTCGTACTTGGCATTGCATATCTTCGATATTTTACAAATGCATGATAACTGATACAAGTACATGATGCCAACATAGTTGTATCGTATAGAAATGTCATTGTAAATATATAATGTTTGTAATCAAGCAGAGTAAGGCCCAGAATATGTGAAATCTAGTATTTGAGTCCAATTTATGGAACTAAAATTGGCATCACTATTTCTGATTCACTCTATTCCAATTTTCCGACAAAACGTAACTGCAAAACTGAGTGGTTGCGAGAACGCACAGGTGCATGCTAAATTTGACTTGACACCTACGCTCCTACATAAAATTTGTTCACATCTCAACCGGCACATTGTCCCGCTAATGTTCAAATCACCAAAGGGCGGAAGCCAAGATTAACCATTTTTCGATACGATAATCACTTGCTGTTATTGATAGCAGGAGGGGGGGGGATATTGCCAGAGCAAAGACTCACCAGGCTTGGAGTTCGTTGAAGCATGCACTGCTGAACTTCCAGACGCTGCTACCGTTAAACCACCACATTACTGTTATACTGTCATCAGATGGTTTGATTGCTATCGTATTACGGTATCAACTCATAACATTTCCTTGATCTTACCAGCCCACACCATGTATCAAACTAACCTATCTCATTGCCAGCATTATTTGCAAAAGATGGATAAAGAATATTATAACCCATTATGTTCTGATAGTGTACTATTTTTATTTTAATCGTAATTTTTGTAACAAAATTTGTGACCTCGCTGAAGAAAGAACTGGGTTCACATTCGCAGAATATACATTTCCTGTAATTCAAGATGGCTATGTATTTCTGCATGTACAATCTTGATTCGGCTTAACTAGTATAACAGGATTGGATGCAGAAATTATGAATCTGCAAACAAGTCACGGATGATGCTCGTAAAGCTTTTTGACAAAGGAAATGGATTGAGCTACTACACAACTGTGGGTTTATCATAACATTTCCCTGTGGTGTCAACTTTCGCCAAAATAATGGAAGTTTCATAAATGGCATAATGACAAATGAGTTGAATATTAAATATTCTTAGTAAAGCCCATAATGGGAAAGGCGGAAAACTCAACTTAAGTGTTAATGCTTGATAGAACAAACGTGTAATAGTTTAAGTGTGAGAATCGACCAACTTAATTCCATTAAGAAACGTGATATTTATGTGGAGAATCAAGTGAATCCAGTTCTGGTTGCACAACGAATAGTGAATACTGTTGCATCGTTAAAATGTAGAAACACACAATACGAGTACGATATATTAATTGAATTAGAATTACTCACCTGTGGAATCAAAGTCTCCTTCCAACGGTCTCAGTGGCCTCGTAATACTTTTCCGTTTCGAAGGGGAATGTTTCAGAGCTGTAACAGATGGTCAATGAATTTTACTACGTAATATAAATAAAAATAAATATTCGTATTTAGAATACGACACAAGAATAGTGCTGTTCAGCATGTGACACCCCGGCATCAAGTAGCACTAGCAAAGTCTATGTGAACATTACGAGTTATTACTGAATGAAAAACTATCCTCGTCCACCCGTTTTTTTCTAAAGGACGATTTCTTAGGATGACTTATTACCAACTGCTATTAATTTCAGTTAATTTGCACAGCAGCGATATATTCGATCTTTATTTCCAAACATATTGGCTGCTGGAAAGTAAAATTTCACTCCAATTTACCCAATTTTAAGACTTTGTGATCAAAGTTATGATAATCCATTCACAACACACTTATCGTATCACGTCAATAGCATCGAAGCCAGGCCAAATACAGCTAAGATAAGAAAAAAAAGAATCAACTACCGAACTGCACTAAGATACTGCGAACCATGATCGAGTTGAAATTTTGACATACTTATCGTTTTGTATCTTTATAAAAGAGTAGAATGTAATGGAAATGATGTAACAGATACAGAGGCAAATCCACTTCTCAGCCTCAACTCTACGACACAGGATTGAATGCGCTTCCTCCATTATTGCAAGCGTCAATGAGGTAGACTGAGAAGGAAATGCATGCATAGTTACCCATCGGCTGACTAAAATCGATTGTATTTCATTGTTACTCATAATTTTAATCTATACACGGTCGAGATTTTTGTGTCAAATCACCTTGACTGATACGTTACATTGTCCAGAAGCATCAAATATTACAGCAAATTTCACTCCACCATTGATTAATGTGAAATAATTTCAAATAAGGCTTTGATGAAAATGCATCCAAGTGATCCTAAGTCCATATTATCTCTAGTGTGTCAGGAAGAGAAATACAAAGTGAACAAAATTTTGTAAAAACAGTGTTGATGTCCGACTGAGTGTCGACTTCGTGAGAAAATGTGACAAGTAGTGAGGATCGTGATTGTGATAATTTCAATGCAAAGACGGTTAGCAATTGGATGTAACAGCGAGAAGCCGGGTAAAAGTGAATAAGAAACAAGCATTATATGCGATGCATCATAACAGTCTGAGGAGCAATTACTTGAAATGGTACATGCCAAGTGTTGTGGCTGGTGGTGTATAGGTAGTACAAATGTGTTTACAGACAGACAAATAGGTAAATGAACAGCTATTCGGGTCAATGCATGTATAATATGTAAACAGAGTGGAGAGAACTGGAGAGAAATACAAGAAAAAAAAAGGATACAAGCAAAGAAGGTGAAAATGGGTAAAGAACGAGGCAGACCAATGGCCGACAGACAGACAGACAGACGGACAGACAGACAGACAGACAGACAGACATACAGACAGACAGAGTTACCTATGTAGCTGGTGACCAGGTTACGGAACTTGCGATGGTTTCCCTTAATCTCAGGCAGGTCCACTTTTGATTTCAGTTCGAATGGTAGCAGGTGATGCGTGTCAGAGGGGTGACAAAGGGTGCAGAGACACAAAAACAACAACATTTAGCTAAACCAACACCCAACCAGTAATCATAGTCATAATTATATATGTTTTGTCAAAATTCCTAAATGTAAATGACGGAAGGACTACTTGTACAGTGAAACCTCAGTTATACGTTTCGCAGTTGTACGTTTTTCTCGTTTATGCGTTACATTTTCTTAGTCCTCGCAATTTCTGCCTGTAAACCATGTGGAAATATTTCACTTCTATGTTTCTCTTTTATACGTTTTTCGCACTTATACACTACGCATTGTGTCACCTAGCCGTGTTCTCTATTCCGTTATTACACTTGACTTTTTTAGTCTAATCGTTTGATACAATGTTTGATCTACCGCTAGATGGCATAGCTTGACCCCTATGTGCCTATTGCTATCCCATACACATTCTGGCAAGTTCAGATTAGCATCCAATCTACGGAAAGATGATCTTTACATACTGTCACTGGATTAACCTTATTAACCCATCGAGAACACACCTATTTGTTCTATCATAGAGAACACCCTGGGTCAAAATGACCATGTTCCATTTTTGATGTGTTTCCATTTCGAATATACGAGTAAGATGTACTTGAATAAATTCAGAGTTATACTTTCAGTATTTTAGAATGGCATAATATTAAAACTATAGATGTATTTCACGAATGTGATATAAAAATCTGGAAATAGAGAATTTTTTGAAGTTCTGCTATTTTAGAAGAAAAAGGTATCGGTCAGAATGATCCGGTATGTTCTCAAAGGGTTAACCTAGCACACGCTGCGATGAAATTCCCTAATAATAATATTGATCAGTTTCGCTAGGGAGTGAATGAAACGACAAGATGATGCCTATAAAATCATTGAAAATCACAAACTTTTCATCTTCCAGTCATGGAGGTTTGGAGTATTTAGGTGTTTCGATTTAACATTACTCTCACTTATATACGTCAACATTTCCATATCCGTTGAAAAACGTATAACTAAAGTTTCACTGTCATATTGAATACATATAAAATTAATAGATCTGGCAGTGGTTCATTGTTTGTTTACATAATTTTTAAGGATTACACATTTGCGGATTGTGTTGTGCTGTTTTATACTTGTTTGTTTTTGTTTCGTTACATTGCTTCTACACAATTGCACTTCAACATTATGCATTACTGCAGTTGGAATTGTGCATTGCAGCAGTAATACTCTAGGTTCGGTAGCATATTTACACTTGAGCACTGGTAAAATACTATCCTAGTCACCGCTCGGAGGCCTCTGGACGTTTTTAAGTTTTTCTAACTGCAGAGAGAATCAATGACAGACCTCTCAAGACCAGTTTCATTTTGACTTGCAGAATTATTTTTGATATGCTGACAAATGAGTAAGAGATTTCACGAGTGTCAATAATTTTTCAAGATTTAAGTTGGCTGCCCATGGTTTTTGGTAAGGGACGGTGTTACAAATGCAACAACCATGCGGTTTTCCAAAAATTTTTTGGTATCGTTAAAATTATAAAGCAAACACGCGTCGTTCACCATCTCTGCTGAAGAAAATCAATTTTCAGATTGACAGAGTTGTGACAAGTTGACTGAAATCCAATTTCATCACCCAAAAATTCAATTTTTCGATGTCAAATTCGAATCAACTAAAGACATATCGACCTACATTTGTTTACAGGATTCAATCCAAGAAGTAAATTACTCTACATCAGATTTTTGACGAAGTATATATTGTAACATTTTTTAATTTTGCCAATAAAAATTGGAGCCTGAACCTCGTCAAAAGCGATAAGAGAAAAAGTGTACAGTGCCTGTAGATAAACATTGATCCCTAATTATTCCCAGCTGATAAGATCTGTCAATTACCACCAGTTTAATCGAGGTCCCGATTAGCTGCCATCATGATTGACTACTAGTGGCACAAATTTTTCGTATGTATATTCTATAACGCTACAGCATAAAGAATCGACATTATCCATGAAATATGACAATTACAGAATGACAGTGTTACATGCCAAACAAGGTATTCCTCAATTGTGTAGTTTTGCGCTGGTAATATTCACTTTAAAGGCAATACATTGCTGTGAATCTCGATTTCAAGAGCAACCTATTTTTAGTGGTAAGTTTAGAATTCATCCTTCACGCATGATGCAGCGTATGTATAATCATCATCAATAATAAATACGATTCTTGGTACATGTAACTATCGAAAGTTCTAGGTTTACTAAAATCGCTACAAGTAAGTCGGAGAAATGTATACTTGTGCTAGCAGACCTCCGGAAATGGGCCCATCTTACTACCCGGTGTGATCCTGCGTCTTCTTGCATTAAATCGGAAAGCTAAAATGGGGTGCAAAACAACTAAAGGGAAAAAGTATGACTAGATTTCAATTTTTAATTGTAAGCAACTTTACCGGAATTTTTTGGTGCGAAAATAAAAACACGAGTGAAATAATACAGAAGGTTGGGTCGGACTTGGAAGGTTATAGTGAAATCTGCGTGGGGCACAGCCCGCAACCTCTACAAAAAATAGTTTGTTAAAAAAAATCTTATGGGGCTATTACGCCCATGAAAAAGCACGCAATCAATTGGTAAAAAAAAAAAAAAAAATAATTTTAAAAATTTCATTCAGCTCCTTCAAGCTCTGAAATTTAAGATAAATAGCAATTGCAAAAATTTGTCAATGGGCTTTTTTATAAAAATATTCACAGATAAGCGGTTAAATATTTGTAATTCTTCTCGTGAGTCGCTGAATGTATAGAACAGAGATAGAGCAAAAGAAGAGCCTTCTAACTTTCGCTACAGTAACAGAAAGAAATAACTTTTCTTATCCTGAAGCAGTGATTTTGATACCCCAGAGTATATAATTCAACCTATATGCAATCGTTCCTTCAAGTATCCGTTAATCGTCACAACTTGGCTTGTACCAAACTTGCAGAGACCCACTCCAAGCGGCGCGCACACGTAAATTCACTAGCACACTACCATTTTATAATGATTACTGACTGAGCTAAGTAAAACGCTGATGCATAGGAAAAAAACATTTCATACTGAAGGGCGGAATATTTGCTGTGTATCGGTCTCAAATCTGGCAACAATTACAAAACTGAGTCGCTTGCGCTACATCCCGATTTTCACCTAGTCAAAATGCATAACTCTGCACATCAGCTTAGCCGACAGGGATTTTTGTATCGAGTTACAAAATTCAATCATAAAATACTAGTAACCGACATATTTTGCGTGATAAACAACTGAATCAATGATGATTCACAATAAATCAATCTGATGAGATAAGGATAAAAGACAAACGAAAATATTTGGCGTTTCGCAAGAATAAAACGAAAACAAAAAAAAAAATAAGAGATAGAAATCAAAACTCAAGAATGTTAGTTGACTTATCTCACCGTTCGAAGCATTCCACTGACAATAAGCGAAATCATATTGTTGATGTTCTCGTAAAACAACGCTGTAATAAATCAACTAAAATCGTCGATGAAATCAATAAAACACACAGCCAGACAAATGTAAGACTACAGTAGTGTAATAATAATATGGGACAGACAGTGGAAAGGATTGTAAATGAAATGGGTTTGCTAACAATGAATATATTTATTTTGATATGTTTACGTACACGGTGTCCACATAATGATAACAGCTGATTATGGTCATGCACTTGATAAAAAATAAAAAAAAAAAAAACCTTATCGCCTTTTAACGGTGTGATACATAAATTATTTTGAACTCGGTATGCTGATTACACATACATATAATAATATGGGCAATGTATATATCCCATTTGCCAGAGTCCAATTAAACCTTGTTCGAATGTTTTCCTTTCTACTAGAGACTCCGACTTGATCCCGATTCCTCAATATATTACCCTTCGTATTGGGTTAAAACTAGGGCCACGGATCTTGATGCGCACTACGTTTAATATGAATAACTTGAATTTCACATCTTTTTAGATCAAAAGTACTACCTACATAATGGCCCGTTCATAAATTACGTTACAGTAGAATCGTGGATCGATCCACGATTCATCAATGTAAGGTCCGAAGACCCCTACTCCTTCCCTCATTCATGACTTTTTTAATCAATCTTCCCCCTCTTTTCTCACATACATTTCTTCATTATGGTTTCAACAAGAATCATAATCAAATTTATCATAACAAATATTCGTCTAAACGCAATCCAATGCAGTCAAATGCAGATAAACATTTTCTACGCCGAAGCTAAATCAGACAGTTCGAGGTTAATCAGGGCTGAAAGTCGATTTTAAAATTTTCTATTCATACAAGCGTAAGATAAATGAAAAATGGAAACCATTCTATACCTGTAGAGCTGCTCTATACAGAATTTCGGTAAGAAGAACAAGATGTTGATTATCATTGTTTAAATTTCGTAAATCAAAGTAGAATATTGCAATGATCACAAGGCAGACATGTTTTAAAAATGGTTCACCGTAAAGTCAAATAAAATGATATCAGCTAATGATTAATGAATAGATAATCAGCTATTACCGTGGACACCGGATCAACGATTCAAGTTTGCTGGTGATAATAGCGAAGATTACTCATTAGTTCACTGCAAATAGTCGATCAGCCACAAACTGAATGCGAAAAAACAAATTAATCCACAAATGCACAAGAAACAATTGAGGGAGGTGGAATGTGAGACCAAAAATAAATAAATATCGAACAACCAATTGAAGATTCACAGAGGAATAATAACAATGGATTTAAATAAGTAAATAAAGCGCCAATGCATACCCCAAAAGTAATCAAATGAACGCAAAACGTGATAGTAAGAATGACACTCTAATAAATTGGAATATTTCTTCTAGGCATTTGAAATCTGAAAAAATTTATATAATGCGAAAGGTTACTTCGAAACAAATGTTAACACTTTCCCTGCAGTGTAGTTGTATTAAACCGCCCAAAATATTATGTCACGCCTGGCGGTTGTAGAAAACATCGAATTCAGCGGTCCAGGCACCCAATTCTCAAGCGCATACGTGACAACATTGTTTCATATAAGAATCAGCCTAATGTTGGAAAGGGTAAACCAAACCCGACATTGATATCATAGGGAAAAGGACTTCTCCACTACGTCTATTCCAATGTGCTACCGACGCTGCTACCACCGCAGATCCTGTGTCACCAGCGCCACCAAACGACAATAATTTTTTGACTACGTTAAATTTATAGCATCAGAGTTACCGTTCCTTGGTCAGGTTTTCGAGCACAAAATGATAATGATGGATATTGAAATACCGCGAATTTTTAACATTTTCACTTATTTATTCAAGTCAACCACGTGTGATGCGCGGCTTTATAGAAGTATGCGATCTGCACACTATTATTTCGAGTAAACTTTAAATCTATTTTGACAATACATTTCTATATTGGGAGGATTCTGTAAGGGTTTACAACTCGGACGAGGCTTTGGCAGATGAGCAGCCAAGGTTACATCTTACACGCATTAAGTACCCCAGATGTAAGTTTAGTTGCCTATCTGCTGGCAAAGGATTGTTCACATCATTAAGCCTTAAGAAATCCTCCCGATATATTTCTTAATTCCAAACTACTTTGGATCAAGAAGCTTTTTGCAGGTTTTACATCAATTCGACACTGTGTTTAGTTGGTTTCGATTGAGGATTACTGGTATCAACAAGTAGATGTGAGCACTTTCAACAATTTAACAAGGAATTGAGATTCGCGCTTATGAAATAAACCATACGGAATCAAATTTAAGTAGACATTTACAATGATAAGATAAATTTTGTATACATAGCATTCTTGCAAAGTTGAAAATACCTCCAATGATCACATTGTGTCCATCTTGTAATCTAATAATAATGACCAATTGAAGAATACCTAGTATTATGTAGTGAAATCCTTTATGTTTGTTGCGTATACATCAAATTTTTGTTTCATGGTATATATTTCATAATTTTTTATTCTATAGGCCGACTGTGTACCGACACGAACATACAACATTTAGCCAATCCTGTGTACGTTTAGGCTTATTGGCATCTATAGCACAGATAGAAACGGACTTTTTTTTCAATTGTATACCGGTGTGAAAAGACAAAAATGTGATGGCTATACTTGTGCAGATAACCAGGTTCCCTATATAAACCAAATCCTAAACATGGTTTTGAATATCATTTAAAAGTAGAAATGATGTAAAAGAATGAGATTTCATAACGACTGCCTCAACTCAACATTCAATGTAGATACCAACATTTGTTTGTCAACATAGATTTCTGCATAATGTGTGGAGCGGCACAAAAAGAATAAAAATTATTTGAAAAATAATGATTACCGATGTAAACTGTATGCCGTAGGTGAAAATGTACTTAGTATAGTGGCATTAGAGAACCCAGAGTATATTTTTCAGTTTCTTGTGTTACACAAATATTGTGATATGGTCACTCACAATAAAACTCGGTTAGTGTCAACTTCTAACATCCCCTATCATACGGCCCTCTCTTTGACAACTTCTGTCAACTGCAGGGGGCTGCAGTAGTCCGCCACCCAGCACACCCAGACCAAACCCGAGATTACTGTGGATTATCAAATATCGAGAGTTTTCTGCGTTCAAACATCCTTCGAATAAACCAAATCGAATAGAATACAGCAAAGCGAGATCAACATGAATTGAAACAAACGAAAACAAATTCAAAAGTATTGGCACATAAATCTTTTCTATTCGCTTTAATTCGAGTTAATTCCGTTTTTGGTTGTTGTCAATTCTATTCAATTCACTTTGGTTTACTGGGCTGTGACTGCCCCACCACAGGTGCATACTGCAGCGTTTCCCCATTAAATCAAGCGTCACACACGCCATGTACACTTGTGGTGGTCTTGTTATAGAAGATAGAGAGTCCGAAATCGCTGAAGACGCTCAATATTTATGTATGTACATCAAAGAAGCCACACCACCAGTGTTGCTTCGGCCTCTTTAATATCCCCCTGTAGTCGACACTAACAAGGTTCTACTGTACTTGAAAAGTAAGTACTTCGTTCCTTTCATCAAATCATTCAACATCTTTTGCTATCCCAAGAGGCTTGAAGGCAAATACATAAATGTGAATTGTCGCTTATTTCTTGAGTTTGTATACTTCTTTCAATAAAAATCCAACGAAAATAGCGAATTATTGTTTAATCACATTATCATCACTGTGTGAAAAAGATATTTTTAACTATAGAAAACTTGGAAAACGTAAAAGTAGCACTCGCACATTTTTAATTACTTTATAACAGGCAGTCGCGAGTCAGTCTATGTACGTGAGAACGTTGCATTTAAATTACATTGCATTGAAGCCTGTTGGTGTAGAAGAAAATATTGAGCAATCCGAATTACCATAAAAACTCGATACCTTGCTGCTTTCTTTCTTGCCATCGAGGCACCTTCCCTATCATACGTATATCTACAATTACAATTATCAGCAGCATGAAGTCGAAATGACATACATTTAGAACATAGACCATGCACAGTATTGAACTCGGCCGAAGTAAATAGACGCGGCACCTCCAAAGTGAACGAATCAGAAAATTCGTTACCTTCAAACATACGAGCAAGTCTGATTGTCAGAGATATTCGTGTCACATTACCATTCCAAATACTGAAATTTTCCACCCTTAGCACCATACAGGCGGCAAAAAAATCTGCCAAGGTAAGAGCTGCTACGGCATAAGCGAAAAGAGCCTTTCCAAGTAAAAAGTGAACATTTCCGTGCTAATAAAAACCAACAGCGCTACTTTGAGCTTTTTTTTTTTTTTACCCACCCTAGTATGTACATATTTCTATTACATCCTTTAAAAATCAATGCTTAACGTAGCTTAAAATTACTCCGACATTTCTTTAATGCCTCAATCATAATTAATAAGCAACGTAAAGTGATGGGACCATTAAAGTCAATGACGGGTTTTGTTTAGGGCAAGTATGGAGGTAAGGTGGTTGAGGAGAGGTTGATTGGGGTGGTACTTACGTGACGGAATCTTCTTGAAAACAGTTTTTGCCATGAAATCTTGAAAGCGCTGAGCGTAGAAACCAGGTCTATGCACGGAAACTGTATCCTAGAATATGTGCGACGATCTTTAGAAAATTTTAATCTCAAAAATGTCAATTTTCGCAAGATTATATCATAATCAAATAATTTGCTTTTACTGCTGTTCGTAATCTATCGTTTTTCCATATGTCTGTACTCCATGTGTTACACAAACTCATCTCAATTTTAGGCCAAAACAGGTTGTATGACAAAACATTTCTTACCCCGTCATGAATCATGGACTTCCATGTGTGCTCAAGCTTTTTCTTCAGTCTGTAACTCTGAAGTATGTCAATGATGCCGAGAAAAAGTAGGAGACGTTCGCCTCTTGCATTTCTAGCTGGTATACCACCCGGACTGCTACCAAAACAGCGTTAGATGTCGATTACAATGGTGTCATAACCAATTAAAACATCCTCAAATATATTTCAAAAGCAATTTGAGAAGATAAAATTGCGCCCCGCAGTAGTCCTCTCATTGGGATCTGACAATCCTTCAGTAATCCGTATCCCCGCTATTTATTATTAAAGCTGCATCTGTATTGACGGAGGCCAGCTGTCCCAAATAATTCGCGTTGGAACAGGAGATTGTTGCAACATATAGAGGGAGAATTTTAGAACATGCTGACAGACTACTGCGAGGCTTGCTGAAGGGAAATCCATCAACTATTTCAGTTCATGATCACGATAACAATTAGCTTGGACAAATAAATTGAGCCTTCAATTACAGCCAAGAAGTAATATTTATTTCCTGGTGGCAGCAAAAAAATTGTTGAATCGAGTTGAAAAAAATATTTCTATTTCAACTACTCACGGTACATCATCTTCTTCATCGATAGGTTCGCTCTCGGCCTGAATACTTTCCATCGCAGTACTGTGCGCTACTAATCTTTGCCTGTTAATACTTCGAGATCGATTCAACGCAGCCGCGCCAATCCTGTCTTCTCTTTCCCTCTCCTTTTCCGCTTGAATAAGGGCACCGGCCTCAGAACTTGCTCCGCCGGTTTCTTCATCCGCACTTGCCGATAACCTCTGTTCCTATAAAGCAACAAATGCTCCAATTATTCAAGATTGATGAAGAGATGGCTGGGTTAGGTTACAAATTTTTTACTGTGCCGATGCATTATCCAGGGATGTTTATGAAGCTAGAAATTCGTAATGAAAATTTTATGTCTGTGAGTAAGCATAGAATAGATGTGAAATATAAGGATCATTATAAAAATATTTTACAGTTTATAGAGATTGTATACTGCACATATATAAGTATATCACAATTTGAATAGTGAGAATATAATGCACTATTGTTCTTTCAATACAGTTGGGGACAAGTAACCATTTTAAATTACCGTGTTCAAATTGCTCAAATTGGTACAGATAACAATTAAGCCTTTGCGATATCAGAGTATTCCATTAGGTCGAACAGGCATACCCGATATGATTATAATAAAAAAAATTATACAAAATAAAGTATGAGTGATTTTTCTTCTCGATACAACTGTGTTATTCTGTATCTCTGAATCAGGATAACAACGCTATTCAAACTTACTGCTTTTTCCCTAGCCGCTTGATCCAAGTTATGAATTCCAACTAGGAGAGAATAGTCCATAATTTTAAAGCTCTCCAATACTCTACAGTCTCGCTGTATCGTTTTAACAAGTGCCCCATAAGTATCAGCTTCCAAGAAAATACCTTCGGCGTGATGCTCCATAAAATCCAAATCTTTATACGTAGGAGATGACTTGGATCTTTCGGATTTGGAAGCCTGATGAAGATGAAACCGTACATCATAAAGTATGGCTGGGGTGCAGATGACGCCAATTGAAGCGTATGATTTCTAATCATTGCGGCGGTAAATGAAATTAGGTTTACTTAAAATGAGATACTTACTTTTCTTTTATAAGTGGAACCTTTCAAATCGTATTTCTGATGTAGCTTGACGGCCGACGGAAGCAGATTATTCATTGCGATTAATCTGACATTTTTACTATTGCACTGGTAACAATACAGCCCAAAAAATTTTGGAAGTAACGTTCGAGGATTCTGGTTCAAATTCTACAAGAAAAGTAGGATAAGACGTCGAGTTGAAGTAATTTTTCATTTTATATATTAATTATGATTACACAAGATGTTATGTTGCAGAAAACCATGAGCTAGAGGTGCAATTTTTCAAAGAAAACATGGTCCTATTGAAGTATAAAGCAGAGCAACCAAAATAAACAGAAGCCGATCAATCTATTCCTTGCTTACCATGTAATATCCAGGTAGCAGCTTCTGCAAAAATTCCCCTTCTTTGTGTTGAACAGTTTTGATGATAAACTCATCATCTTCTGTCAGATAAAATATGCTACCACTTGCGCCAGGATTAGACAACTCCCTGAGTGGGGAGCTGCACATTGACATCTGTAGTAAGAAGTACACGTGTATTAATATTCTTATTGAAACAGTAGCAAAGGCGACAATACAATTTGTGCTTGTAACAAAGAAATGGATAGTGTTTGGGGAAAGCTGATGTACCAAAAAGTCGTCAGGTTGAATGCCAAATAGGTCTCTGAAGTACCGAAAGGCAATAGGAGCATAGTTTTTGAACTTGAATTCGGAGAAATGATGAGCAGGTGTGTGATTGGACCCTTCACTGGGAAAGTTGGTCGTTTCCACTGTCATAAAATCCTGCATAAGAAGATCTCGCTCTGGTTTACTAGCAAGACCCCCAACAGCGTGCTGGATCCCTAGTTGAATGGATCCCATGATTTGTGTCGTTTGAATCTGATTAAAGAATAAATATGGAATTTAAATTTCATCCAAACATTGCATACAATATTCGAACAAAAAAGTGTGACTGTAAGAGTCAAATACACGAATGGGACGTTATAGTATTGCATAAGATTTTTTCAAGACATAATGTAGAATATAATATGATGCATAGCATTCACACACACATACTGGACATGATAAGATATCCAGAGCAACTATTATCAAAAGCATCTTTTGTTAGACCTTCTAGTAATCTATTTTCTTCCGTCAAATAAGTATTATAATGAATGAATATAATAAACAAATAGAATGGCTCGATTTGGGTAAAGTTCAGATAATGAATGACATCCTACACATTTGTCTTGATATTTGTTTTCGACTTCCAAAGCAGGAGATGCAATGCAATGCATAATTCAAACATTCTTTACAGAATTAAGCTTATGCAGAGTATCAAAGAGATTTCTGATAAACTAATAGTTCTGAATCAGTTTCATTCATAGTAAAATGGGATCTCGTTATAAGACAACCAGCTTCAACATAATTCTTTGCTACACGAATCGGGAATATTTTCTTTCTATGGGAGAAACCTGTGCTTGCGCCAAGCGCATAGTAAGTGATATCGTCTTTTCGCACGGCATGATTGACTACTTTCTCTCACTAGCAAGTAAGTTGCGGCAATCAGGTCACCCTCGCTTCAACATATACTTAGGAAATTGCCGTATTACATCAAAGCCCCACTATAGCTCCATTATATTAAATGCCACTAAATATAGCTTCAGCAAGAATTGCACATAACAATCATATTCATCAACCAAGAAGAAGAAAAATAATCCAAGATTGGCAAATCCCTAAATATTTGATGAAGATGAATAAATGCTTTAATTCTCTATTTCATGTCAGCGCATCCAGTTCAATTAAAATTCTGCAGTTTCACTTCACAATTTGTTGTTCGAGAAGTGCACTATTTTAGTTATTCTTAAGTTGTGTAACTTTGTCTTACCTTTTTATATGTGATTTCACCTCCCACTCCGACTCTCCGATGGCCAATTTTTCTTTCCCTTTCCGATTTGTTTCGGGATATACCCGACGAAGTTTTGGGACCACCAGAGCCATGATGCGTTGTGGGTACCTGACAGGCATGCGACAGAATATAATATGTTTATGCCGGTTAACGGATAGGTATAGAACGGAAAATAAAACAAATATAACCTCAAATATATATGAAATAAATATTGTAATAGCTGTGCCTGTTGCGGCAAATGTGAATATATTTTGGCCAAAACCGAGAAATTGTATTGAATGGGGGGACTACAAATGGTTATAAATGACAGCACTCTGATTATCACAACGATTGTTCGTAGCTAAAAAATGAATTTGCTTTTTTAGGTGGAAAAATGCCCAGCATTTATCATAGTGGGTTAAGAAGAATAGGTTCAATAGACAGACAGAGATACAGTTGATAATTCTCACGTGTGGAAAAATTTGTGTGCGAAAAAGATTATCAAGATGAAGAACTTGACCTTAAGCACCAATTATATTCATTTTCAGAGGATCATGGCGTTGGGAATTTTGGTGTCATTTTGAAAATTAAGTTTGAAATCTGAGTAAATTGCAGCATGAGAGGTGGACTGAGTTAGTATGGTTCGCAATAGTGCAAAAGGTTACATCCAATGCATTACTAATTGCAATCGTACACTGATCCAATTGGATAAAATGAAAATAAGAAATCGTCGAATGGCAGCTGGTGCATCATTTGATACATAAGGGAGCAGCACAAAATTCCGAAAATCAAACTTTGAACTTGTTTGTGGTTTTCCTGTTTCACCGAAGTAGAATACTTACTTCCAAGGCTGTAACTTTCTCCCCGGTGGACTTATCTGCAAATAAAAGAAAAAGTGAAATGAAGCATGAGTGACTAATGCCGAGTGACTAAACAGTTGCCAGAATTAATTTAATTAACAAGGTGAAATATTCCAATTTTCCAAATGAGAATTTCCGCTTGTTAATTGGTAACTAAATACGGAATTAGATACGGTCGAGTACCACCGACCGTTTGACAGCCTGGCAATCGTAGATAACACATGCTAATTGGTTAAAAATGAAGATGACACATATTATTAGTTAAGTGACGTACGGTGTGGGACATAGGTTATGTTCACCGATCAATCTCCATAAATTTTTTACGAATCAATCGTACCTTCATCTTCCATGGCGAAGCCGCGTCCTACCCGGTCCACCATCTCCAAATCCGGGGATGTGAAACTCGATTCAACAACCTCAATCACATCCACATTATCCCCAGAAGCCATTTTGTGTCAAATCGGCTTCGCACAGCCCACTGGGCACCAGCCGCTTCCTGGCCGCTCTATTCGTTCAACGCCCAAGTTTCGCCCTGTAGATCCGCATCTCGTCGTCCCGTTAACTTGCCTTTCGTTTTGCTTGCGCTTCTTCCCTTAATCAAAGCCGGAAGCACTTCGACGCTCTTATCGCACGGCGATCGAACAACCCATCATCGCAGTTTCGACTGATCTCTTGAATAAGATCAACACTTGGCGCTTATTTCACTTCGTAGACGACAAAAGTTGGCATCGGCCTTGGCGTCGTTCCGTTTCCAATTCTTTGCTTTCCGATTATTGACCCGTCGCCATTTCAAGCGTAATTTTAATCAGCTGGGAAGGTCGGCCGCAACCGCGATTACCTTACGTCACGGCACTTCGACTCTTCCCTATTTCTTGTCAGGTGTAATTGCGCCTCCGGCTTGACTTTGCCTTGCAAATATGCGCAGATAAAATCCAAAGGCCGCAAGCATGTCGTCCGATATCACTATATACAAGTCACTCCTCCGCCCGGCAGCTCCGCCTATATTCCAGAGACCAGCTGTGATTCATAACATTATCGAGTAACCATATCTTGTCATCGGCAGTCAGCCCTGGGTAATATTTCCTGCAGCTTCGGGGGGGAGGGGGGCGTGGGCTGACGCGTTGCTCGGTAAATTGTATAATTTACAGTGTTTTTCGGTAAAAGAAGGTGTTGCTGCGGTGTACGGTCGATGATAGTATTACCTAACCTAACCTGATATTCACTGTTCCTTTCCAACCGGTGGAATGGAAAGGGGAAGGATATTTTTGTCGGTATGTCAGTCAGCCGTACCGGCAGTACAGATCGCGTACTGATTTGCTATAATCGTTGATATCAGCAAACCGTGGTGAAACTGATTTCTATGATTTGCTGCGAATTTTTAGGGAAATTAGGATATGTTGTACAATGTTGTACAAAAAATTGTTTTTGTACAAAATTGTAAATATGCGTAGTTTCTTATAACAACTTGTAGATGTACATGAAAATTTGTATTTTTTCGATAACAAATCTACAAGATACTACAATTTTTAACGAAAAATTAACAATGATTTATGAAAAACTATTCATATTCAAAATTTTGTACGAAATAATACGAAATGTTTCAATTTCTGTAAAAATTCGTAGTAGTAGAAACTTTCACCAGGGAATAACAATTCAATTTTTCTGGGAAAATTGATGATTGAAACAAGCTGTATAACTGTCGATTACCACATAAGTTTTGTTCTGACGATCTCTTACATTATCCGTACGATATTTTTTCGAACAAACGGCGTCACCTGCCTAAGGTCTTAAAGTTCAGTAGGTCCTTATCGTCAAAATTACATCCTACGACTACACTGGGGCTGGATCGTACGATTGTTACGAATATTGTCAAGAACAGAACAAACCTTGTACTGACTTTGAATCTTAAAATACATCCTGAAGTTGAATTTCCTTTCAGACCGTGGGTCGTGAACTTTCGCCGTAAGTCTCCTGGTTGAATCAACGAGGGTCGCAACTTATTCAAAACCAGAGCGGCCGACTCTGACACCTATGAATAAAACATATCAATTGTTCACCCGTTTTCAAGTCGTACTGAACTAACGATGCAAATTTCAACGGTCACGCGAGTACGATAAGAAAACTAATAACTGCCAAGCGCGCATGTTTTTCGAATTCTGACAATGCGTAATATAGTGAGTTCTTTTTTCAATATTCGCGTCGCTAAAACAAGTGTGCTAACGATGAGTTGAAAACACAAATAATGAATATAGACGCTCTGGCATGAAATTTGGTTCAATGGAGCGGGAAGAAGAACACAGTCCGAACGTACCCTGAACCCTTTGCTCTAAGCCTGAACTGTACATCACGCTCTTGACGTAAAAGATGGACAATCTTCAGGGCCGACCAACTTCCGGTGGATACTTATAAATACAATCACTGTCGACTCATACCTCGACTCAACTGGTCTCACAATCAGTGATGAAACCAGCTCTGTAGAATTCTGTCAATTCCTGCCTATATGCAAAAAGTATGTGTGAACTTTTTTAGCATGAACCTAAATTATTCATGTACGTGAATTTATATATAACTACATCGTGGTTCTTTGGTATTTCAGTAGAAATTAATATTTTTCAGTAAAATCCAATAATATGCCTCTGAGAAAAATTCATAAATTCTTAAATAAACAAAGACGGTACAACGACGGCATTTTGGAGTAGAGAAATATTTTTCTGCAAATCTCTGCAGATGTGCAGTCTCGGAATTTTCGAATTAACATATTTCTGAAATTCTACTGAAGCCTGCGGATTGATACTTTTTACAGTATAGCGTAAAATTTCAGTAAATTTGGTTTTAGTATCGGCATTTGAGTATTATTGAATGTTTCTCACCCTGGTAAACCTGGAAACTCGTTCCACTCAGCATTCATCCGTAGAAAATTGATAAATTCAACGCCGCGTACATGTAATTCAGTTTTAATAAGCGATTTAAACTTCCGTTCCAATATTAATGTTACATAACGATTTAGCCCATATCGGGGAACACGGAACACGTGGCCACCGAACGAATGAAAAGTATGGTGAAAATTCTGAATTTCGTCTCCCTCCTAAATTATAGCCTGCGGCGCACAGTGCAGAGTGATTAGTAGGACATTGCAATCAGCAAAGCAAAGTAGATAGATACCCACAACGTAGCGGAATCGGTACACCGTGTATAATGGATTGCAAGTCGTCGTACACATTAACATTATTCGCACTCGCATTGCAATCGTATTTCATTGACCAAACTTTCATTCGTGTCCTCCCCACCCTGCGTTCAATCTCTTTCTTGATTAACGGAGGATTCAAAAACGTTGAACCGCTCCGCATAACTTAATTGCTGCTACCCTCTTGGACTGGCAACATCATAGTTTACACTCGTTAATTAACACTGGCTCACAAATTGACTGATACAAGTAATTCTCAGCAACGAATATTACGAAATACAGAGCACGAGTCGTACCGGTATGGTGTCTCATCGGGCGAGGTGAGTTCCCGCCTATATGCTCGCATCTACTTTGGACACGTACGTAACATACGTTAGCTTGCCTAGATGTAGAAGACGCGCCGATAAGTCGGGTCAAAAGATATTTGGAAGTTCAATTGAGTTTTTTTAGTTGTTACAATTGGTGAGAAAAGATTTTTCAACAAGCAGACACATATTCGCTGTTCGCAGTCAAGGCAAAGAGGAATTTTCAATGCAAGAATTGAGAGTCTGATTATTTCGAAGAGATGAGAACATTCCCACGACTTCCTACAGTCATTGCTAATTGCAGTATGTAAATGGAAAAAAAAGTGAGCAGAAAGAAAATAGTCTTGGTGTTTTTAAGGTCCTGCTACACCGCGAAAAAGTTTGAGGAAAACAAATAATATCAGGTTTAAAATTTGGTCGTGTATATACGGAATGCTTCATACACGTGTAATGATATGGACGGTCTGATCGGGTTTAAAAAACGTGTTTTTTGACCCAACTTTAACTCGAGGTAAAAAATGACGATTGAAGACGAACAGAATAAGGAGCATATATGTCTGGCGTAGTACGCCTATCCACAACAGCGAACCTTGTGGTTGCGGTTGGCTCCAGCATACTCGCATGAGAACATACAGTATAAGGCTGGTGGTACTGTACGTATAATGTCTAGTTGATTATGAGATGGAGGGGAGGGAACGTTTAGTATCGTTTCGAACGCGAGCAGTTACGGATTCAAACTTGTGTCAATCGCTTCACCGGGTTCCACAATTCGGTTTTCTTTCCGTCTTCAAGCACTCATTACAGGAATAACTAACTACTGCGGCATAGCATTTTCAAAGGTCTGTAGGCTGCGGCACTAGCGAACGATGGTTTAGTCCCCACTTGATGTTTCATCAAATTCCGTAATATGTTTTATGTAACTATCGATAACAGCTCCCTCCCCGCGTGTCGTACATTAGAATCGTTAGCAGAATGAATCTTTTCGGCATCTGCATTTTTATGTAAGTGTAGGGAACGGAGGAGGCGTGTCTGATACGCGAAGGCAAGTAGCATGTTTATAGACGTGGTAACAGTCGGTCAGAGTGAAGCGAAGGTCAATTCTCAGTTCCGCATTTGTGTCTTCCGTTTCCCGCATCAGGAAATCATAGAATCTTTCAGCAAAGTCATACTCATCCGGTAATTAATCGAGACGTGGGAGGTCGCAATCTTTCATTTCACATTTCGATTTTTAGTCGTTGCCGAGTATGTAAGCATTATGTCGGGACAGTCGTTCGTTGTTAAGTTTTTCTAGAATTCTGCACAAACTTTAACCTGGATAGCGATAAGTCTGCCTCGTATATTGCCCAAAATCGTCACGGCCATAATGAATTATCTCTATCTCGTTATCTATAAAATTTGATATACGTATAGCTGGTACGACGGTGTATACAAGTTTGTCCAGTATATTGCAGTACATCATCATATCAAATTGTAACTGCTTGTGATGTGTTTCTTAGAGGGCGGCGGCCGTTCCGTCTTAAGTTTAAATGTAATTATTAAACGTGGACGCGCATTGTTTTCGGCAACTGAAGATCTCTATCTAGATCTCAATCTAGAACGTATTCGACACCTGTACCGTGCACCGTATCCCTGTGACATGCGTAAACTTACGTTTACGAATAAGCACTCGTATTAATTATTACGTACCTACATACATACTGATACGCTGACGCTGCGAGGTTCGCTTAGAGTAGGAATACCGAGTCACACTCACGTGTACTTAATATCTATAATATTTACTGATCGTTGCATAAATCCAAAGTTGTACAGTTGTACAGTAGAATATGGAATATCCGGATTAATTAGGGCCGGGCCGCCCACTTGTGATTAGCGGAAGTTCGGTATAATGCTGAGTGAAACTACGCTACAAGTAGACAAAGAATTTCAGAAACAGTAGTGCATTATACGTATATATTTGTATTTATATTATATCTGGTCGCGTAATGTGTTACTTTAACACACCTCACATCGCTTGTTAATTACTACCCGGTACGGTCACGGTGAACTGAAAAGTCGCCTCGCATCTTTTTCTCCTAACAGCGTATTTATATATTCGAAAATCACGATACATTGTAAGCGTGAGCATGTTTAAATGATGTCACGATTCGTCCAATCGGAAATTGATATACCTGTACTACAGCGAAACGGTAGAAGCAGAATTAGCGTAGCGTCTAACTAGATCCAAAACCAACCATCCGATCTCCTGATAATTATTCATAGTTTCATAAATTGTATAGTCTCGAGTCTAAACTAAGTAAGCTTTCCGATGGTCAGCCAGATGCCAGCGTAACGCAAACTCGTTCCAAGATGTTTGTAGTAATTCTGTCGTTTTTTTTTCCTACGTAAACATCACAAGTGCCATCTGATAAATTGTTTGCTTTCCCCTACCCGCGAAATATCCAACACACCGTCTTTTCGTGACCTTGAAAGAGTTATTTCAGACCAGGAAGCGACGGTTGAATCCAGTCGCAGAGAGGTGGAAATCGAGCGGAAATAGTCAAGTTTAAAAACTGTTCGATCTCTGTTTCAGGACAGTCACTTGTGCAATCATGGTTACGGCGTACGCAGGGATCGCGATCTTCGCTGACATTTTTCTTTTTCTCGTCAAAGTGACGTACTTTATCGTCGAGGGTACGTTCCGGATATTTTTTCCCGTCGAGGAGAAGAGCGTCGCCGGCGAAATTGTTTTGGTATGACAATCATTCTTCATTTTACAATTTTAAATACTTTAAAGAGCTACCGGCTTGTCACAGCTACCCGCTTCTCCGGAGAATGTATAATGTTTTGTTTAGATCGATAACGGACTCCGCCCTAGCCGAGGCTATTCCGGTTAATCGTTACGTTATTTGCCGTGTATAACAAAATTAAATAACATGCTCGTATTGCAAACGTTGTGTCATATAACTATAGCCATGGATATCAATGAAAACTTTCGATCCGTCGCGCGCAGGTTACATCCAATCGCAGTTCAGACAATAACGTCGGCTACAATCAAATTTGGGAAGAAAGATCCGTATCTGATATCATAAGTTGGTCTTGATTAACGCTAATTGTAAAACTCAATCTAGCTTACGGAATGATATTTTTGGAAACGTCGTGAGGTTAAAGATATAAATTTCGTTAGGTACCGCAAAAATCATCGTTGTTCCAACAATAAACCGAATATACCTATGTGGATAAACTGCAACGTGTTTCACATGATGGGCATAGAGAGCGGGAAAAGTTTCCGTGCATTTGAAGTGCACACGATGGTGGTGCAAAATTTTCACCACATGCATTCAAACAATTAATTTCCATACCTTATTGTCAAATTGACTATAGAATATCGTCAGTCCCGCATTTATCGCAGGCTATAATGAAAGCATGATGTCAGAATCTCTTAAAAATCCAGCATATAATGTAATGTGTACCTTGTAGTATACCTAATTCTAGTTGTTGTAATATCACCTTTAATGCAAATTATTCGAAACGAACAGGTAAAACAACCTTACGCGATCGAGTGATATCCATATCCGTGAGTAACGCGACGTATACTATGCTGTATGTGTATGCTCGTACCTACTTAGAATAATTGCTTTACTAAAGAGTAGAGGTCGCCTCCGGATAATTTATCGCAACAAGTTTTTTTTTTTTTTTTTCCGTGGTTTAGAATTGATAATTCATATACATAAATTCCTTCTGCCTACATCATGCTATATTCCACAACTAATGTTCGTTGCCCAGATTACCGGTGCGGGTCACGGGATTGGCAGAGAGCTAGCCTTGCAGTATGCTTCCCTGGGAGCGAAGATTGTTTGTTGGGATTTGAACGAGAAGAGTAACAACGAAACTGCCGAGGAAATTAAGAGAGCGAACGTTGCTTCGGCAGTGTATACCTACAAGTAAGTATAAATCCGGGCAGAAGAGAAACAAAATAAGATATATGTATTCGTTAAGAAATCGCACTCAATCACACACAATCGCACACAATCGCATCGGTGTATGCCTGTACGAAAACATAGGCGAAAGGTGAGGAAAAAAAGTCAGAGCTTCTACGCTAAGTTTTTGAGAAATCTAAGAATATGAGGTGTTTTTCTTCAACTTGCGGAAACGCCAATAATTTTTTGCTTATTATAACTTCAAAATTCACAAATACTCTTGCCGTTTGGCGGAAACGTTTCACAAAGTCGGAACCAGTTCTGAGACGTTCAAGGATTCGGTCGGGCCGATAATACGTGGAATGCCCCGTATGAATAATTAATTCACGCGATTATGCAATGTATAACGAGACAAAAAACAACTGTAGTGTTGAACTTTAATTGAATCTGCAGCATTGTACGCATATAGTTGACTTTGGTACAAATGACGCGTAGTTCCCAATCATATCGTTCAACACCCCTCCTCGCCCTTGCCGTTCTCAACCGCACCGCGGTTAAAAATTAGTATATATATATATAAGTTTTCAATTTGCATACCAGTGAAACAATTTGTTTGGTAATTTAATAAATTACACTTATCTATATTTCACAGTCTATTCGTTACGATCAGAAAATGATGTGAAAAATAGTGCGATACGTCGTTATAAGCATTGCTAACTATTCAGTATAATCGCATCAAGTGCCTTTCTCATTCCTCAAGTTTTCACAACCATTTTTAATTTTTACTATTACAGTTTTCTCTGGTTTTATCTGCAGCCATCCATTATATGTTCGTATTTTATCATGCAAATTTCACACTCTTGGAAAAATAGATTGACAAAGTTTACGCCGTGTAGAGTGGGATACTCCAACGATCCAATCTATCATATTAAATATGTTGTGAAAGTTCTATGCATCTGCAAATTTCGTACTTTTACATGCTGTATTATTACACCGGTCAACACGAATTATGAGTCTGGGTTCTAGATGTCGAATTTTGATTTCTTCTATATAATAAATGAAAAAATAGTTTTATTAAATAAAGTTTGTGCTTGTAGAAACCGAACCGATATTTCGGATTTTAAGAAAAATTACCTATTTCTTCAAACATTTATTGTAACTAACAATCAAACAAACGTCAGGTTTGCATTCAAATCATTTTCATTCAAAAATAATAAATAACAATAAACTACAAATGTAAAAGAATTGGCAAACAAAGTTTAATAATAAATATTTTTCGTACTTCTACTATTGCCGTATGGACTTTCTCGTATCAAACCACAAACGTCATCTCCCATCATGCTCTCATAATACTGCCCCTCATAACGTCGATAACGATAAAGCCCACCACATCTTGATGAAAACGTTTTCCTTTTTCTTCTGAATAGGCACCCATATTAGCTGTCGACCAAAGACTTCAAGACTTATTAATCAAACTTAAAAGAGACAAAAACAAACTTCATAAGTAATAAATAAAGGTTTTGGTTATTATTCGACGTATAGAATTGGAAATTGTCGATCTCAATAGAAACTCAAAAAAAAATAAAAATTTCTGCGAACCCAAGTTGTAATCATCCCAAGGGTGCATCGATTCGAATTTCCAATATTAAAAGAGGGTTTTAGTTGCCAAGAAATTATGTAGGTGACCCATTTTTTTTAAAACCTCTGAGTAATTTTTCTTTCTTCATCTATGCCTGCACTCGCTTTATCTCAATAATAATGCCATTGATTACCTGAGTAATTATATAGATTTTTGAGAAAACTGATCGAGCTTGTATCTAAAAATTTGAGAGGAAAATTTTTTCTGTTATTTATTTTTACATTTTCACCATTTTTGCCACCGAATCTCAACTGGTACGGATTTTTCCCATAGACAGAAACACTTTTTACATTCTAGTTCAGTATATGCGCAATTGAAGTTTCCGCTTAGAATTGAAAAATCTCAACTATTGAGCCGTCCGAGTTTCTTTCATTTTGATCTAAGACGTATTATTGTTGAGACAGAGCGTGATGGAAGTATAAAAAAATTTGAGAAAAATTACTTTCAAACTTTCAGAAAATCGTCACCTGCATAAATTCTCGACGAGAAATAAGATCCTCCCTTATTTTGAAGTTTTTGAGAAAATGGTCAATGAGTTGATAAGTTTTCAACGAACTAATTCTTTTTTCAATTTTGAAAATTGGATGCACCGTTGCAACGATACGGTACATCGAAGTATTGAATTTTCATGTGCATCATAGAACTTTCACCTTATAAGTAAATTCATCCGTCAAATATAATTGCGCAAATTGTGCCCTACGCTTATCCGGATTTTCAGATAAGCCATTTCAGCGAACACTGCATAGAAATGCTGCTAAATGAGCCACCTGGTGAAATAACAATTCACAACTTACGATCTCGTGTGTGCTCGCAGCCGTCACAAAAATCTTAGTAAACTGAGGAACGACCGTAAAAAATGATGAAATAAATGCAAGAAAATTATACCGTATACTCATGCAGAGATTTCGTATTCACTTGCAGATGCGACGTAACGAACAGGGAGGAGGTGTTTCGGGTGTCAGAAAATGTGCGAAAGGAAGTCGGTGATGTGACAATTCTCGTAAACAATGCCGGTATCATGCCTTGTCGTACACTCCTGGATCATACGCCCGAAGAGATACGAAAGATTTTTGACGTGAACGTGATCGCCCATTTCTGGGTAAGATAATTTCATCAATGTATATATAATTCGTAAACAAAATATGTGGTAGATATGTGTTCGGGAAGATTTGGCCAAAAAACAATTCGTTATAAGGTGACAAAGATACTTTAAGTGCTCTACGGTTAGAAGTTCCAGTGTGAATGAATGTATGAAAAACTTGACAAGAAAAAAAAATAAAATAACGAAAAAAAGAATGGTTCATCGAAGTAAAAGTTGCATTACATTTATATCTTATATCGTATGCGTATACCGTGCCGCGATTTCTAGACGCTCCAAGCCTTCTTGCCGAGCATGATTGAAAAAAATCATGGACATGTCGTCGCCCTGTCGTCGATGGCTGGAATCTCGGGACTTCCGAACCTGGTGCCCTACTGCGGATCCAAATTTGCCGTCAGAGGTGAGCTATGCATATAGTTGGGCAGCAGATTACGGACTTTTTATTTTGCGTAACGATAATTCGCGAAGCGTAAACGCTGGATATTTTTACCACGTATGTTCAAAATGGTCTTAATGTTGGGTAAGTTTTTTGTACCGGAAAAACATCGGTAGCGATTTAAGAAAATCAATTTGTGTCAATATCTCGGAAGTAATGATACTTACGACTGAACTGATATCATCAGGACATGCGTCCCCTTGGGAACCATACAAGTATTGTCTCGGAACATTTTCCAACAGAATTTCTAGTTTTAGAGATAATCTAATGTCTGACACACGATGGGATACCCTGCAGTATATAGACGTGGAATTCGTACAGATATTTCACACTGATACCAGACCGAAATCGTTAAAAATTATTGTCGACTTGTACGGGAGTTTTAAATCTCCAAATGCCGGCCAACTAAGGGTTAATAAATTTAAACTACGCTTTAATTAGAACTGTGCCTATGTAAAGATGGATCAATTAGTTAATTCAGGAAATCGAAAAAAATTTGTTTCGATCTGACTAACAAGTCTTACAAACGGATGGGAGGGGTGGAATTCAAAGTATAAGATCATGTAATTGTTGAATCAATGTGCGCATTCGAGTTAAGCTTGCATTCTTTGTGACAGACAAAATAACAGCTCAGGTCAGTAAATATCATATTTTTCGAACGATAGAAGAAAAAAGAATTTTGACGGGTTGAAAAAAATGTTGTCATGCCAACTGATCTTTATTCTCGGTGGGCGTGTACCTGTATTCTGCACGCGGATGATTCTGGTCTTTTTTCAATATCTTACTCATACTTGGTTATCATTATTATGCTTGATCAGGATTGATGGAAGCCACGGCGTTGGAGCTGCGGGACTTGATGGCAACGAAAGAAATGAACATTAAGTTCACGTGCGTTTTTCCATACATGGTTGACACTGGGCTGTGCAAAAAGCCAAAAGTCAGGTAAGCGACACGCCTAAATTCGACTGGGTATAGATTCACTGATGTCAGTGAATAGTCGCTGATTTTCAATTACATATTAATATACCACTGAGAAAAGGCAGTGGCGTAATTATAAAATGAAACTAGTTACTGTAATTACATATGGATATCAGTGAATTCCCAGTGATTCATATTTAGAGAGAACGAGGATCACAGTTCTTTTTTCACGTTACCTACACGTCAACTGGCCTAAATTAATTATTTCGATTGATTCCTCCAGGTTTCCAAGTATAATGTCACTACTTCCACCAAAGGTTGCCGCCACTGAAATCGTTAGGGCACAACGGCGCAACATTCCGGAAGCCTCGATACCTGGCATATTTTTTCATGTCAACAATGTAGCGAGGTAAGCTTATTGTTCGAACTAGAAATATCTAATCCTTATAAGATTTTAATTATTCATCTTAGGCGGAAGTCGAAAGCGAATTAATTATGATCGTTCAATTCCCGTTACAGGAATTTCCCTACCAAAGTTGGATTGTTGCTGAGGGACTTCCTGGACAGCGGTGTTGAAGCAGACTGATCGTAAATGTCTCGTATAAAGATATGATTGTTAATTTATTTTTAAGGAAAATATTCGTGTACACGTATCAAGATTATTATTAAATAATATTTTATACGTCTTGTCAGCTTTGTACCAAGTCTGCAGACGGTACGTCAGACGTTTATGCAAGTTCGAATTTTACACGCGTAGAGAAATGATACGGTTCAAGTATGTATTCGAATTTTGAAAGCTCTGAAAATGCATATTTATACATGTTAATACCTGCGTATTGGTTGTAAAATGACAACGCACGATCGAGATTAATGATAATATTCAAGTTCCAAACATACTGCCAAGAAACAGATGAAAATCGGTGAGAGTTTCGTAATGAACGAATTAAAATTAAAATCTCGTTTGCTAGCACCAAACAGTTACCAACACTCGCGGTGCTTGGTAGTAAATCGATGTATAGTAGTAGTAGTAGTAGTAATTAGAATGTTCATCATTCAACGCTAAGGGATTATCCGATAACCAAGTGTAGTATAGGTATACGTATGTATAAGATGAATTTATGAAATTGCCGAAGGCATATGTATCGTTTATTTTTTTTTATTTAATATACATATATATATATAATATGTATATATATATATATATATATGTATATAAAGAAACAATGGAAGTATATACACATCACCAAGCATTGTGCGTGTACATGCGCGCGTGGGTGCGTTACAACACAGATTTATAACGTAAGATTATCGCTAAATTGTACGATCTCTCGGAATTTCGTGAGAATTGAGTTGACTGACTTCCCAGCTGGATAAGCTAAGGACCGATAGTTATGCTACCAGCCCAACTAACCGCATGGTTTTCTCTATTTCTCCTTGCGGTATTTATGTTACAGATATATAAATATATAAACTATATTTAGTTGAAAATTCAACAAAGAGTGATAAACACTTTGCACATCTATTTTACTGTATACCACGCACGATGCCGTGCAAAAGAAATTAAAAAAAGTACTTTCACCCACATTGTGCGCATGGCATCGTGTAAACTTTGGTGTCAAGTTAATCTTTCAAGAGATCTTTAAAAACGTTGCCAAGTCCCTCGTAACCAGTTAGCCCAATTTTCGCCCCGGCAACTTTGCAAGCAAAAGTAACGGCGTTTTGCAAAACAGTGCAATCTATAAACTCCGTCAGACTCACTTCAAGGCTTTCGATGTTGTAATTTTGTGTTATTTTACGCTTCACCTCGTTCAACTGTAACTCTGTATTCGGATCTGACTGGGCTTCTGCGCCTTTGGTGTTTCTTGCGAGATCAGAGTCGTTTCTGTTTGACAATGGTGGCTGTAGCTTGACTCTATTCAGATAAAAAAGTATCGCTGCGGTAAACGTGTCCCCAGCTCCCAGGCTGTCAATAATCTTGTGTGGGGGGAACGCAGGTGATTGGACAATTCGGCCATCGGGCGTACGCGCCATGGCACCCCTGTCGCCCCATGCACAAATTATGGTTGCTCTGCGTAATAAATATACATAAGTATGAGAAAAAAAAGATCTCATCACAGCGCAAGTGGGAGGGACTGGATGCGTTAGGTATGGACTTGGCATGGATATAATATGTGTAATATATTAAGATTTTTGGGTGGAAGACGTACTGACCCGGACTTGGCTTCCTGAGATATTCTTCTCAGTGTTTCGGTCATATTGTCAAATCCTCTAAATTGGGCAAATGTTCTGCCGACGAAAGTGACGTCTACGTAAGGCAGCAGGTCCAAAAGCTGCTCGTCAGATTTTTCCAACTCAATGCTAATAGTGATCGGCATTGGAAGTGCAGGATCGAGACGATTTTTAATGTCCTTCGAAGCCAATTTCAACGAGTTATTGTACGTCTCTACATGCTTGATCATAGACAAAACCGTGCCCACGTTCCTTCCCTAGAAAAAGGACAGTCGCGGTCAAAGTTCGGGGTTTGAGCTTACAATAATCAATGATGAATGAATTAAGTTCATGTGCGAAGAACAGTTTGCAAGTCATTCTAAAGCGGATGTAGCATTGGGTAATATACCAACACCTGCAGCTTAAGGCGGCACGTATTCGGGAGCGTTAATTTTTATTCGAAATTCGTAAATGTCGTAAATTTTAACCGAATGAAAATAAGAATGGGCGAGATATATATATGAGCGTAGATCTTGTCACCTCTATGCATGAAAATAAATAGTAGCAAGTATGAGAGAACCTCTACAAATACAATGAAATGCCCTTTCACAGTTGCATAAACTTCCAAACTTAGTCTGCTACTCAAATATATTCTATCCGCATTGGGACAATAAGACTGCCACTTTATTTTTTTTCGTTAATCTATGCATATTTCAACTTGAATAAGTAGAGTTTTGAGAGTGTTGTAGAGAATTTCGTTGTTTAAAAAACAGCTTTAAGGCCTACGTTTCTAATGTAAACATTAGATAAACCTTACGGGCGATTAATAATAGATTGTGCATCAAATAATGAAAAGTTGGTTTCTTTACGTCGAGCGTAAGTTTTCGCAAGGGTTTCGCCGGCAACTCATATTACAAATACGCGAGGCGAAAGAGACTCGGTCTCTATAGTGCAGACGAAACTTTTTGTACCAAAGTACGAAAAGGTGCACTTTCAAGTACTAGGACGTAATGCAGAAACGATTACTTTAAGTACGGAACACAGAAAAGATAACACGCGTAAATCATACTAGCGTTACATAGGATAAACTTTATCGGACCAAAATTATTCCTAATCAACTACCATATATACACTATTGATTTTAGATCAATTTTGATACAGCATTTTTCGTAAAGATTATAATTTTCTATTAAAAAAATATGTTAAATGTCAAGTCTCAAACGGCACAGTTAAGACGTCGCGGGCAATTAAAAGTTTGTAATCGATCAAGCACCCTCCTAACCGCGGACGAAAATACTCGCGTTTGTCAGGACTTGTTTATCAATATAAACTAAGAATTTACACCATGAGTGGGAAAGAAAAAAAGTCTAGTAAAATAACATAGTTTAATACAACTGTACTGACGGAATAAAAATATTCAGTATGAAGATTAGCATTTTATCTATCGAATTATTACATTACTCTCTCAAATTGAAAAAAGAAAGTAGCACTCCAACTATTTTTATCAACATCTCTTCATTGAACGTAAAATTGATGAGTACTTATAACAAAATAATATCCCTCACACCGGCAATAGATATTCGTGATTCCAAAAATTTGCAAACCATTGCTTTCGGAGCGAAAATAGCTAGTACTGGAAAAAAATTATCAATGTGTATCATTAAAACCCCATATGTACTGCTTTTCTGATTTACGCAAAGGGTGGCAAACTACTCAAAGCCTAGGGTGGCCGAAAGTATCTGTGACGCATGATACTAATACGCGCGTAGTACCCTACAAGTTATATGTATAAATTTTGACGCTCGCTGAACGATATATGCGGATCCTCGTTTGTATTTCAGAAGACGAGACTGGTGCTTGACAATACAATTATGGAGGGTAGAGGCAAGGAGGATTATGCCTGTATATACAAAGTGTTATACTTACGTAAAGTAGAGTACGTATAAGATGGCGTTGCTGTCGCAAAAGTAAGACGTTTAAGAGAAAGCGCCAAGAATTGATAGAGTTAGGATACAATTAAACGGAAAAAGATAAATATCCGCTTTGTGAAGGCGCTATTTTCAAAAAACTTATTAAATGACATTTTAAAGTCTCAATTAAATAAAGTTATTTGTTCCAATTATTAAATCTGTCGTTAAAAATTTGAATTTCGTTTTATAATAACGTCTTGTGGTAAGTCTTTAGGATGTATCGAGTATATTTTCATTTCACAACGTTAGCAGTTGACCATCCATTTACATGTAGGCACTTTTATCAACTATCTAGTCACTACAACTACTCTGTAACATACTTCACTTCATCTATAACGGCCAAGTTCAGATTGAACCCTTATTGCTTATCAGCGCTATTCCGGTGACTTATTGAACCACTATTTGCTGCTTTGTGGCGAACACTTTTCCAGGTGAAAACCCACATGACATTGTCCGCCTTACCTCCAACCTCCATAAATACAATGCCAAGTTCAGGGAAACATGAAGGTAACATGCTGGGTAACAGGCATTTTTTTGTTGCATAATTAATCCAGTCATCAGTGATAATACGCACAAAAATTAAGATTCCTTCGGAAAAACGGTAGATAGTTGTAAATGTTTGCAAAAATTGTTTGACCAAAATCACAAAACGTGAATTAACCTGGCATTTGTACAAAAACTGATGATAATTAGTGCTTATAATGTGATGTAAGAGTTGTTCAGCAGACTTTAGTGTGCGAATGTATTAATCTCGCATCCGCTGGATTTTTGCACATGAAAAATAAGTAGAGAATTCACCTCAAAATGAATCCAACTATATTCTTCCAAATTTAATTTCTCAAAATTTTCCAAACTCAATTCTGGCAAATTCGGATTGTAGTGCAGAATAGTTCGACTTCCCGAATTAAGGCTCAGGATGACTGTTGAAGTTGGACAGCCAAATCCTTCCACCGTCGGGCAGTGTGCAAAGTTTATTTTACATTTGCGCATATCATCTTGTAAAAAATTTAAATGCTGCTCCGCGCTTAGTGTACCCAAAAACTCGCACGAATTCCCAGCTTCAGATAGAACGGTGCAGTTGTTGGAAGCATTTCCTCCGCGCTGCCACCTGTGCGCGACGCATCTTTAAAGGAAAATAATTCATTTCATGGTTTTGAAGAACCTTCAAAGCTAGCCTCTTATGTTTAACAGGCGAAGAAAAGCTGATGACAATGCCGAAGCTGATCTCAGATGTGAGTTTGAAACATGAAAAATGCGATTGGTGAATAGTCGTCTGTTCACTCGCAGAACAAATTGCGAAAATAGTATGTTGTGTATCAAGGAGGCAAACTCGGTTCTTTTCGGGCCGAGCGTAAGCAAGTTGTAAATACGCGGGGCGAAAAGACCGTTGCCTTCTTGATACCACACTATACTTTACATAACAAAAGTATGTTACGCGTTTTTTCGCGAAGCACGAAATCGAGGTCAGGATCGCGTAATGCCAGATTTTTTTTGCGATTACGCATGCGCGGAGGAGTTGAAAGTAATACTTTCTGGCTGCGCGCATGCGCGTTGGCAGACTGACTCTACCGTCATAGCAACGGATCATACTTTGTGTACGATAAACACGTATGAAAAAAGTTCGCATAAAACATGCTTGCGTTATATAATTAGTGATTAATTTGACCAACACCTTGTGCATATCTAGCCTACAGATTCGACATATTGATTTTACATTAAAAACTGAGAAAACAACCGTCCCGAAGTCAAGGAAACGATGACGCATGTTCCTTCGAGTTTATGGAATGAGTGTTGAGAGACGGCGAGTGGAACTAGAGCTATGTCAACTCGACACCGTATCGGTAATTTGATCAAATCAAAAAGCGGGATTAAACAGTGAAGGAATTTCTTCCGAAAACTTCCATACGGTTGGGATATACCATCCAGGGATTGGTAACCCTGATATGATCACTGTCAATTCGGCGTTCTCGATACGGTTGAAGCATGGTGGAAAATTGGATTTAAGGTTAGCAAAAGAGGTTTGACCGGCATATAAATAGGCACCCCAACAGGCGAAAATTATGAAAGCGTGACGATAATAACGCTAAGATTCGAGAATGACGAAGTGAAGATGAGTGAAGTACATCTGTATGTAGATATTCATGTATATGTATACAGGACGCATACGTGTGCGTGACTTCGTCTATACATGCATGCTTATATAAATTCACGTGCAAGACGTATGTATGTAGGCATACCTCTGATCGCTGTCCTCAGCTGGGAATTGTTTGCAAACTTGCACAATGTCCAGGCAGATCAGGCCGACACAAAGTATTTTAGGTTCATTGGGCTCAGGTGGAGGCGACGTACCCACGATCTTTTCGTAAAAACTTGAAATCATCTCCTTCTTGATAAACATACACACACACACACACAAGTATATACGTATGCATTTGCCGTTGCATCTACATACATTTATGTATTGTACACAGGACGTCACAGGAAGTAATACTTCCTGGCGCAGACGCAGAGAACTTGAGAGAGGAGTGAACACCCGTAGACTGAAGATTGCTAAAGACAGCCAGCCACGAGTATCAGTTTGAAGCAAGCGAAAGGACACGGGGATAACGCCGATAACGGCAATGCCCTACACTTACCGATTCGCTCATGGGGGTTACAATATTAATTGATAATGAGTCAGTACGGTAAAAAATTTCTATCTCGCAATTGCCCGCACTTAACTGACTGTCTTTAGCAATCTTCAGTCGATACGTTCAAGTTTCTGTAATTTACCGTTACATACCTTTGTGGACGCACAAAAAGGACGCCATGCGCGCTATGTTGTTAATGGTTCTAATTGACATTCATGGTATTTACGATGACGTAACATTCGCCTAACGTATATAATATCAGCGTAGCGGGATATTTGAATAAAGGCCTTATAACCGGCCTGGTAAAAATATTTTTGTTCCAGAAATATTTATAAAATGCACAGTACCTCAATGTCTCATAACTTTTGACTCTGAACCCTCTGTGAGATCAGTCTACGGTGCATAAGGTATAAGACGTAAGACGTGGTCCGACTGGCCCTAGGTCGCGGTGATTTTATTGTCATAGTACAGCGGCAATTCGCCAGGAGCCTCACGCGCCTACAACGCTGGTGTAAACAATAATGGCGTCGTTGTATTTACGAAAGTTGACACTTGACGGGGGATAAACTTCCGTTTAGCTCATACCTCCGTTCGATCTGAAACTTGGTATACTTAGGTATTTCGATGCGCTGATTAAGAATATGATATTCAAAATTGGCGCAAATTTTATTTTCGATGTCATATCGAAGAAAAGTCGTTTTTAAAATTTTTTTTTGCGTTTATTGCGGTAAATATGGACAGTGGAGAAAAATGTTTCAAGTAAAAGTTGTAGACCATGAAAGGATCAAAATTTTATGTCTCTTACGTTTTTTATGTAGAACCTCGGATTTTTTTTATGTATCTCGAATGGTGTGTGGGACATAGTGGGGAGGGTGCGGGGCATCTCGAATGGTGGGTCGGAAATAGTGGGGTGGGTGCGGGGCATCTCGGATGGTGTGTGAAACATAGTTAGGTTGGCGCGGGACACGATACAGGGAATCTGCATCAGCATTGTATTGTATTGTATTGTATTGCAATCGAAGTAGTTTTGGCGAAAAAACAAAAAATTCCGATGATTTTTGTATTTCTCTCCCAAATTACCGGTTCTACATGAAAAACGTAGGATAGATGAAATGTTAATTTTGTCATGATCTACAACTTTTATCTGAAACATTTTCCTCCACTTTCCATATTTATCGCAATAAAAGCAAAAAAAAAATCGGAAACCTAGTTTTCTTCGATTTGACATCGAAAATAAAATTTGCGCTAATTTTGAATATCATATTCTCAATCAGCGCATCGAAATACATTAGGACACCAAGTTTCAGATCGATCGGAGGTATGGGCTAAACGGAAGTATACCCACGCCAAAAAATGTCGATCACAGTATATTGTACTGCGTTCCGTTTTAAACAGTGACCAGTATAGCTAACTATAAAGGAACGGCTTCGCAGTATACTAAATTGACGTCACACCTTACAGTGCTCGCAGTGTATATCGGATCATACCCGTAAATACATACGCCTCCAGTAATCAGGGTTCAATGGGGAACCACACTGCCAACTCTTGAAGCCTGGTGGCAGCACCATCGTTGGTTTAAAATTCAAATTCAAGCATACAATATTACGTTAAAATTCATTTTCCTTTATAGAGGATCTTTTTTCTTCACTTGGAGAAAAGCAGCATGGTAAATTAACCTGTTTAAATTCTTCAATCGTCCAAACAAAATACTTTTTCATTTTGGATCACCGGAATTTCGCGGCAAGGTAGACCAACGATTGTGCGCCACCTGCAATCAGCTTGACAACTGTGGTCCCCCATTGGGTTCAAACGGATTGACGCTTTGTGGGACTTTTGCTGTTGCAACGCCATCTCTATTGTACTCTATTTTATGGACACTTACTTGACACGGAGATAGTCCTCCTTACCTTTATGCTTCATAAGTCAATAGTTCGAATTGCGAGGGAATCGTTCGAATTCGATGAGGTAAGTTTCGAATTGAAATTACTTCATTATAAAATTAATAGCTATATTCGCACTTTCGGCTGGATTGAAATCCGACAACAGGAGACGTGCGATATTTGCGTTGTTACGGTACGGTCTGCACGTGCCGAAATACGGATTTCAATTGTTCTACATAATGATCGTCTTATGTTTGAAATTTATTTACGGAGAAATCACGTACGAAAGGCAAACTTTTAGACCTACCTGATTAGAAACATAATTTCAAATAAGTATCATCGTATATACGAACGAATTGAGTGGTCGAGATGTACGACGATTGCCTGCTTCTGTCTATGCGGTTCCCGCAGAAACTTTGGAGAATTGTGAACGAGTGCAAAACAGGGGCGATTAGGTGGAGCGTCAATGGTGGGACGATATTATTGGACTATAAAATGTTTCAAGACGAATATCTGAAAGCCCCAAATTCAATATTCAAAACGAATAACATAACGAGTTTCATAAGGCAGCTTAATCTCTACGGATTTCGTAAAGTTACCTCGCACAATCGTGACCCAATGTGCAACTCCCTTAACCCCGATGTCCACGAATTTTTGCATGAAAATTTTCGCGCAAGTCGTACCGATCTCCTGACAAAAGTATGCCGAAGGACTGGTGCGGGAAAAATCAAGATTTGCGACCACTTCCGAACCAAACATTCCATTAAACGTGAAATTGGGGATAATAATGAGGTCCGCGTAATTTCGCGGTTGCAAATGTGCCAGGTATCAACGTCTGTACATACATAGGGGCGTTGAATGGAAAACGTGACTTGACCCAATCTTAAATAATAACAAAAATTGTCAGTTAACCTGTCGATGTTTACTCTTATTAGTTTGCCCTGACAGAGGCCCTGCAGCAAGTGACGCGGGAGTATCATCGTGAGAAATTCTGGGAAAACGCAATAAGAGACGATCCATTGGCAGAACTATCAAATTCTCAGGAAGCAGGTGAATTGTTGAATAACTTACCAAAAAATGCAACAGTGCAATTTTTTTTTTTTTTTTACTACTTTGGCTGCGGTTGCAGATTACAAGATTGAAAATATTTTCAGGTAGCATCGGAGTTTGGGTATCAAGTATAAAATTCGGTGTCAACGAAGCCGCGAAAGATTTGAATTTCAATGACAAGTGCGATTCAAGGTTTGCTTCGGAACTGTTACGTTATACACAATTAACATGTTTCATTTGCTCATATGTATTAAATTGAATAAATTCCATTTCAGTCGTCAACATGAGCAGCAAAGTAGAGTTGTCTGACTTCTGTGACTATTCTATGGCTAGCCATTCCTCTCAGAGAAACAGATACTAAGAAAAAAAATAAATAAATAACAAAGTTACCATATGATTGGACACTGAGTGTGATTCTTTATTTTTAGTATCTTAATGATTTCTTGATGTACCAAGATATTATTTAAAAATTGAGAATAATTATATGTATAATCACATACATTAGTGTTACTTTTTCTGTTTCTTTTTCTCAGCTTCAGCCTCTTTTTCTTTTTCAATTTCTGTAACGTATTCACCAATTGTTTCAACATCCAGCATCTGAAAACAGATCAGCGAGCAACCATAAATTATTGTCCGCATGTTCAATGTGTAAGATTTTTGCAAATCAAATTTGCATCTTCATGGGACACTTTTCATCCTTTTGTCACATAGATGTTATTACAAAGTCCTGTGTACAATATGTATTTAGCTTCATCATAGAACTTACCTGCAACGGCTGACCACGGCGCATTACAGCTATCTCTAAATTCTTTTGTCCAGACTGGACAACTTCTAGCAGCGCTCGAATGGCAAGTTTCATGGTACCTTTCTCAGTTGTTACTTCTTCAGGAGAGTAATACTTCTCAAGGAATTCACGGACTGTTGTGGCACTGCGTCCTGTAGCGTTAGCCTTATATTCAACAATGCAAAAAGTTGTTGTTATACTGGGAACTGCTTATGTGGAATGTGAAGCGATGTATTTCTGCCTTGCATTGAATTATGGAAATATAAACAGTAAAGGCAATCTGCAAAATATCTCACCTTCCATTCAAAATAAGTTCCAGATGGATCGGTTTGGTACAAGTGAGGTACACCATCATAATCAAAACCTGCCAATAAGCATGATATTCCAAAAGGTCTGCGGCCATTGCTTTGAGTGTATTTTTGCTTCAACCCTGCAAAATCAAACATAATTGACGGCATGAGAATATCGAATTTGTGACTATTGATTTAAGGTATAATTCTGTTACATGTATCACTGTTTTTAGATTCAGTTTTACCTGCTACGAATCGTGTGATATATTCCAAAGTCACAGGGTCCTCAACAGTTAACTTGTGACTCTGGCATTCAATTTGTGCTCGATTTATTAATACTCTTGCATCAGCGGTTAAACCTATAAATACGGAATCCAGCAATTAGTCATATTGTATTAGATATTGATATATAGTAACAAAGTCATTGACGTAATAATACAAGTAATATACATGTTTTTCATACCTGCGAAAGCCATCACAACGTGTTCATCCAGGAGACATATTTTTCGAACTGTTCGTTCCTCTTGAAGTTTGGCCACTGATTTTTTCTCCACACCCAATACAACAACATCGTTGCCGCGAACGCCAACCTTGAACCAGTGCTCTTACGTATGAATTCAATAAGCTAAGAGGCGTTCAGAGAAATATCAGGAGTACATTGAATAAAGTTCGTGGCAAAAATATGTTTTTGAATCAAGCAATCCATGTGGTTGAGAAAATAAGGGCACACCTTTTCTTGAATGCCAATTCAGTGAACAAGCAGCCATAGAGGTTTTACGATTACGGAATATGACGGAAAATACGATTGATCTATTCGTCCACGTCTGTGTAAATTAATAACAATTGACAAAAGACCGGCGTATAGGTTATTATTATACAGGGCACATCTACTTACCGCTGTTGATCCCTTTTTTACTGCTTCTTGGGCATATTCAACCTGCAATAAGTGACCGTCAGGTGAAAATACCGTAATTGCTCGATCGTAACGAGACCCCATATTTTTATCGTGTAGAACTACTTAGAAATAGCGTTTACTTTTACAGTGACTCTACTCTTTTTCACTTTCGAGGATTCCGTATACTAGAGGTTGAGTGTATCTCACATTTCGATGAAGTTAGCACAGAATGACAAGTGAATTCTCAATTCGAATACACGTAGCCATCTCTGACTATTTTGCTGAACCCATAGACCACACCGGAAAATCGTCGACATGTTAAATGGCTGCTACGCCGCCCTACCGGGATTAAATCGTACTCTTTAAAGTGTTCAAAATCGTCGATTTAAAACCTATACACATCAATAGAAAAGGGCAGAATATAATTGTCGGTATATCAGCGTTGACTGAGATGTCAGTTAGCTATATCGACAATGTGCATTTTGAACTGAATTTTTTTGGTAAAAAAACTCCCGTCAGGCAGGATTTCTTTCACATAATATAGAATGCGCTCCGATATTAGCTCCCACTGTTGTCAACAATCTTTTATCTCTTTTAGATTGCCGAGTTCGTGACGCTCTGCCTCTGTCCTAGTGAGTTTTTAGCGCTGCCATCTAATTCCCGAACGCACTGGGACGGGCCCATAGTAACGATGACTAGTCGCACTCGGTGCGCACTAAAGTGCGATTTTCCCAGTTTTTAACCAATGGCTGTAGCGATTTGCTTGAAAACACACAAGTACTGCAGACTGTTGAAAACCACGGACTTATAGACGGATCCCAAAGCATAGACTTTAAGCTATGGTTTCCGTGTTGAAAACAATGCACGACGCCGCCGGTACCGTAGGTAGTGACGGGAACGTCATGAGTACTTCACCTTAATGAAGATAACTATAAACCACGTGCTAAGAAGTGAACGACGCATCTCAATGTTACAGACGTTGTAGAGAATCAGTTTGTAACTTCTATTATACAGTATGTTGTAAATCCATATTTTTTTTTTCATGAATTTTTTTCACCGCATTTAACGGTGTAATCACTCATTCGCCAACCACTATGGATTCTTCAGGCAGTGCTCACCGTTCAAATTCTGTTGAGGAAAGCACCAGAAACGTAATAGGTGGTAAGCAAAAATGATCTTGCATCACAATTAACACGTTTGCATCTTACATATACAATCAAACCCCACCATCAGCGAAGCATTTCTTTGTAACTGGTGACAGATAACCTATTTCGAAAGTGTATGCAACCAAAAATACCAATCTTTCAGCTACATTGAAGGAGCAAAAGGCAGTGCTTAGAAAAGAGATTCAGGAGCTGGAAGAACTTAATTTCCAAATAGAATGTTGCCTTAATATTTCCAAATTTGGTGACATCAAGCATCTATTTGACTTTTCCACACAATCCCTAATCGTACCTTCGAAGAGATTACCTGACACTGACACAGAATACATTGACCAATTGTATCGGCTTGCAGGAATGCACTGTACCAAGTTTACTGAAAATGAATACATTTTCAATTTTGTTTCATCGAGTGTTGATACTGCGGATCGTATTTACACAGTACAAGTTACTTGTGTCTCAGACAAGCTAAAACTTGGCAAATGGGTGATGCCGATGTCAATAAATATGAACAGTATTCTTCTACAAACTCCACTAACGAGAACCTGTGATTTGAAATCCTTTTTAATGAACTGTAAACACCACATCGAATGTTACACTAACAGAGTGAAACAGTATAACGAGTTTCAAGTAAATAATTAAGTTCTACCCATATGATTCCAAATGCTTTGTCGATTGATGAAACAAACTACAGCGGTATGCATACGTAGTCTAAACATTTGTATTTCAGGTTTTCCTGACAGATCAATCAGGGTGCTATTTGGATTCAAACTTTGGACATACTCTTATTTCCTTGACATTGTTTGGTATGCAAGAACTGGATTCCGGAAACCTATACAATATTACATTACATTTGGTATATAAGTCTGACAGAGTTCGACCGCATGAAATGAAAATTGATTCTTTGGATTCAAAGAACTTGAAGCGTACTACGACAATTAAATTTAAAGCATACTTTAAAAATTTCAAATGTTCTGCTTTGAAAAAAGGATTCCAAAAAACTACTACTGCGATAGAAACTCATGTAGCATGGACGAAAGGAAATTACCAAAATGCTGAAGAACTAGATTTGAGTGTAACTGGAATAGAGGTAAGACTAATAACTGTATATACTGATTTCATTTAAAAGTTCAATTGAATAAGTGTTAAACCTGTAAAAATCTAAAACATTGATATCTCAAGCAATTTTATCATATCCTCAAGCTTATTCAAACTTTTGCTGTAGTTGACAGGTACAAAAAAATGTATCGCACTAGTGAATCCTTTTTTTTCTCCATTGTAGCAATTCATGGCTGCATTGTGCTCCTGTTATTAATATTTTAAAATTTTGCTCTCGAAAAGGAAAAATGTGTAAAGTTATACTACTTGGTTATACTATATTTGTATTGCTCATTTCACTGTTTATTGATGTAACATTCTACTCCATCAAATTTTTAGGGTCGCAGCACACCAAGCGCAGAAGATGGTTCTGCAACTAAATCGAGAAGAGTTGGAAAGAAATTAATTAATCGTCAGTCGAATCATAAAAATGCAAACATATCTTTACACAGTTATGAATCGGCAACTAGAAAACCGAGTTCTGTTGGTCCAAATTCAGAACTGGTAGAAACCTGTCATTTAAGTATGCCTAATCCAGTATATGAAATGAAGGAAAAATATGGCAAAAGAAAAGGTAAACGGCAATCAACGAATAATACGCCAAAATCAAGAAACGAAGCAGCCCATACTTCAGCTGTGCCTAAAGCTTCAAGTGAAAAATTAACATCTATAAAAAATTTGAGCCACAACTCTAACCTGAAACAGAGTACTTTGCGATTTGAACTTGAAAAAAAAAATGAAATACAAAATAAAACACCTACAACAGAGTTGCTAACATCGACCAGGGGCAAAACTGTATCACAAAAATTAAACATGAACTTGACTGGATTGAAAAATCACAAGTTTGGTACCAGTACCCCGGTATCCAATTTAATTCGGAACAAGAGGCAGTTTGTTGCCGATGATAATACTGAAGTAAGCCCTATCATATCAAAGCGCATTACAAATTCGAAAAGAGGACGAAATGTGTAAAACGTAAATAACTAGGATATGCACATATTTTGTTTCAATATATATGTATATATTTATTTTTTTTCAATACATTGCGTCGTTACAAATATAAGGTGGGATAGACCCCAGGTAGAATATTCTTGTACGCAAATGTTATTGCGATAACGTACAAATTTAATCAGAAAAGAAACACGCATTGGTAATAAATCAGTTTATATGGATTGCAGGCTCTTGTGTGTACTCTGAAATTTTATCACACACGAATAAGGTTTCATAGCAAAACCTTCTCTTGTTGGTAGAAACAACTACCACCGCTCGTTACATTAGTCGCATAAGCCATGGAATATCGTGTTTGAGTTTTGTGACACATGCATATCAATCGGCAATTAGCGGTGCTCAATCGTTGTGAACTAGCCTGGCCGCGAGAAAAATGCAGACAATGTGTAACAATTTTTCTCATCTCATAAAATTCAGTGATAATGATTTTGAATGCGCATCACTGTAATTCATATTTATGCAGCTATATTTCAGTTAGCATTCAGCCTAGAATTTCCCGAAGGTGTAGGTGTACCCGCAATACTCATATACCAATCGGCTGCATCGTTGAATTTAAGTGGCATAATCATCGCGTAGACGAATTACTATCAATGTTGGCAGCCTTCCGACTAGAATCGAGTTGAGTGCCACTGTCTCGCAGTAGTAGTACCTCAGCGCGACGGTGAGGTGGGAGAAAATTTTACTCCGTGGTTGTCAGTGTTCTTCGGTCAGTCCCGCGACGAATTGGTCTCCGTTTGCTCAGGATCTGTGAACAATTACGGGGTGAAAAGCGGATACATTGACCACCATAAACGTAAGTGAGGTGGATTTAACAAGTTTTGTAGCGGCCGCCGTCGCTACCACATGAATACTGCGACAAAAGTGGGAACACGTAGGGTCCTATGATCAATGAACTCCGAGTGGATGTGTCGGGGCCGTAGGTCGGGGCGTGCGAGCGGTAGAGCCTTGTCGACTGTCTCTCTCGTTTCATCCATCATTACGGGCCTTTTGTTCAGTGCTTTTCTACGGCGACGTTCTATCCGTGAAATTCGTTACGGTACTCATGTTACCATGCCGTAATTGTGTTAGACACGTACTTATCAGTCAATATTTTCATCTCCGTACGTGTATCTGGAACTTGTTTTCGGATATCCGACAGAGAGGTAAGCATTAGTTAGTTACGGTGCAACGCTACGGTACATACTGCAGCTGCGGTATGTAGCCAACGGTGAACCGCGAAGCTCTATTATTTAATCCGAATTTCAACTGCAACGTTATACCTAGGCGTTACACGGTTATAGGAGTGTGGCATTGATTTTTGATAAGGCCCCATCCGACTCAAAATAGAGCCCCACTCGAGTTGAATGGGCTGTGAGTAGATGAAAGACCTAGGCGAGGCCACTAGAGAGGCGCCTTGGAAGCTTTATACGGGGCCTGATCGTGATTATTCTTTCTTTTACGATCGGTGTGCAGAACTGTGATAGTATTCATGAAGGAGGTTTAACCGAACAATCTCCTTTATAACACCATAAAGTATCAAAGTTGGTACAATTTCAAAATGAGGCATCAGCTGGATGCCTATCATTTTCTATACTTGTCTGCTGGTTTCTAAATGATTATTTGAATACAAATACACGCCGGATTAGGTAAAAACATGGTAATGCAACTGACTAGCAGCATTAAAACAGGACATTCTGTTTCAACTTATGAAATTACGTACTTTCACGCGCCCAATTAAAAAAATATTCATACTATAATAGGCATTGACGGGGACTAATCGAACAAGGGCATAAATCAAATTAATGCAGGTTGGTTTATTAAGAATGATAGCTGATATGTCACTCGCGCTTGTTCGAAGCCTGTAACTTGCATGACAATATTGTAGCGGGTGGAGTCAATTACGTGTCAGCCCATTATACCTAGAGATCAGTACCAGCCGACGGATCCAGACCACACGGGGAACCTTATTCTTATAACTTTATCTTATGTGAGAAAAGTGACAAACGCCTAAATGGGCTTTTTTCATTGGTCCAAACGACGGTTTCTTACTTTCACGGCCGTGCGACAATCAGCCGGATAAAGCTACAGAATCCCCCACGGCCCGAGCTAAACCCGTTGAAATGCACCGGAAACATTGTATAATGCAATGATTAAATTTCATTTTCCAAGTTTACCGTAACTTCGCCTCTTGTTTTCTCTTCGGTATTGTTGGGGAACATGTATCTAGGTATAAAAAACGTATATATTATAGATATACCTATGCGTACGTACGCCACCTGCATGAAAAAATCTCTTATGATGTATACAGTTTCCGCCCGATGACCGATGACCACCCCCGCAGTTATTTAATCGCAAAGAACATATGCAGCTACTAATTAGGCACTGGAACGGCGTAGTTTGTTAAAGAAAAGTGCCCATAGGTATACAAGTTGTTTGTTTCAGATGACCACCTAACGGATACCATAGATCGTCGTATTCCTCGACGTTCTGAACGACACATACCGCGAGCTCCAAGAGCCTATAACGTCAAATTACCGTCGTAAGATAAATGGTAATCACGCGAAGATGAATGACATTGAGAATTTGGGAATTAATTCCGCCGGGGGCATCGGCTCGAAAATGCCGCACAGCCACTCGACACCAGCCGGCGTTGACGGCGGCAGCCGGACACCACCTGCAACGCCGAGGAAGGCTGGCAAAATGCTCGCTGTTCGCGTACAGATGCTCGACGATACAGTCACAATGTTCCAAGTTCAGGTAAACACAACAATTTGCATAGGAAATAATCGAACAAGGGCTTCTACTTTTTTTCGCAGTTATTCCTTGTACTCCATCGCACGGACAATCTAAGATATATGTAATATTGCCCAAAGTTTGTGAAATGAATTCGAGAAATATTTAATGACCCTTCCGGTTAAGATTAGGTTAGATGACAGGGTGTCTGGACGTCATCTCGATGGCTGTATATACCCAAATGTATGTTAGCTAGTTCCCTCGTCGATCGTTCGTCGTTTGTGCATGGCACGGGTAGCTATATCACTGCTTGGATTCTAAGTAATGCATTTAGAGACCCTTAGATTGATTCTGACGTATTTAAGGCCACCGGTGTAGTCTGCTGCCACCTGTTAAGAATGTCAAACAGACGCATTTGGTCATCTTGGATGAGTCAGAATCGATCGGAGAGTTCGTGTATACCTGCCTATTTCTCACAGAATACCGATTTAACGCACATGGTGGGTGATACATGTATATGATAATTGTGACCGAGTGTCTACTGTATCGTTTATGCAATATCGTTATCTCAATTCTACAAATAATTTTGAATGTCCTTTTTACCAATCACAGCCCCAACCTATTGTGCTAAGCACTGATTTGCAGCGTCTTGATTTCTCGCACCGTCATTTATGTCGCGCAAAGTAGCATTTGTGACGTTGGGTAGAGAATTGTAGGTACCCAGTAAATAGAGTTTACTACTTGGTCATTTTCTTCTTTTTAGAATTAAGCTGTCATTGAACGAACCTGCTGTGTATAAATTGATGCCCTTGGTTGATATCATAGATTAAATAATTCCCTGTTGATTGGAAAGATTGACAGCCAGCCGTCGCACACCATACCGCATAACAGACCTATAGTTAATATTATATGTGGTCCTTTTCTTTTCCTTGCCTGAAAAGCTTTCAAGGTCAGCTTTAATTTGTATAGGAACTACTAGCCAACCTTAAATTTAAGTATACAGTGAAATTGAATTTGAATTGAAATTGAATGCAATTGATTTAAGTTAGTGACTATGATATTCTCACCTCGGATCATTGTGAATTACCGTAGACAAGTGATTGCAAGATTTTGTAGTTTTACCTACGATGTTAATCTTTGTATAATTTCTTCTTTCACTGAATTCTGGATTGGTGAAGGCCTTTTAGGTTCCGAAAGTATTGAAACTGAGATCAGCAATGTTCTGGAATGCTGCTGTTTAGCATTTATTTTTTATTGAATCTAAAACGGTTTGGAATCCTAATAACGATCAACTATTCTTTTACTTTTAACTCATACATGTCTCGTTATTTCTTGACCCACGAACCAATGTCAAATGTTTTTTTTGAAAATTGCCATTTCAATAGGAGATGTTAATTCTTACTAATGTTTGGCATCGTATGTCTTACACGCTTTACGATGGAGGCATTAGAACATTTCTAGAAATTGGTGAAGAATGTTGTATCTTCCTCAATATCATGTAAACTTGCCATGTGAGAAATTTTATTTTGACCCTACTTTGGTGACGGATCTTGCCTGTTTGGAATGTCTGCCGTAAACTCTTCAGACACTGGCTCAACATAGTTTCCAATTACTGTCACATTTTACACAGCGGTACTTTTATATTTGGTATGTGCATATTAATCACATAATTTTTACAGGCAAAAGCGTTGGGCAGAGTATTATTTGACCAGGTTTGCAAACAGCTGAATCTCTTGGAAGCGGATTATTTTGGATTGGAATACCAAGAATTAAATGGGACAAAGGTTGTGGCAATAAGAATTAAACTATTTATGTCTACTGCTAAATTGAACCCTATATACTCCAGGTTTTCTTTCTTTTTAGTATTGGCTGGATTTAGAGAAGCCTGTTTGCAGACAAGTCGGACTTACTCTGGTAGACCCGCTTCTGCGGTTTTGTGTGAAGTTTTATACCCCAGATCCAGCACAATTAGAGGAGGAGTTTACCAGATATTTATACTGCTTACAAATAAAACGGGATTTAGCTCAAGGGTCGTTACAATGCAATGACAATACAGCTGCGCTAATGGCCAGTTATATCGTGCAAGGTACGCTCCTGGATATTTATGCAATTTGACACTCACCGACCCGTCCTTCATTCCATCGCAGGTTCACTTTACTCAACTGCATTGTCTAGCTCGATTATTTTCTGCATTACTTCCAATTATTCTTAATGTGTACGACCTCAAAGTGGCGCGGAAGCATTGATTACTTTAATTTAAGCACAATAGCCCTGTTGGCAACGAAATTGCTGTCATACTGGTTACTTCGCTTATCTTCTCACTTGCTGTTGTTCATGACGCATTTTATAGTGTGTTTGTAAATTTCCATAGAACTCTCTGGCTTACAATTAGAATGATTGAAAAGTTTATAAAGAAGTGTAATGCTGAGCCTGTTGGCCAATCCTGTGGGTAAAAACCACCTGGTATAATCGACCTGGTGTTTAAGTGGGTCGACCTGATTGGTAAGTTCAATATATTTTTCCAGCTGAATGCGGTGATTACGTTATAGAGGATTATCCCGATCACACTTACCTGTCGACATACAAATTTATTCCTCATCAGGACATGGAATTGGAACGTCGTATCATGGAGAATCATAAAAAACATGCGTAAGAATATTATTGATTGTTACTTTTATGTCAGTTCTAAACTGGATCAGAATAATTTTACATATAGAAAATAAGAATTCCAAAGACTCAATGTCAATCATATTAATTGAAATTTTCTATGTTTAACGAAGAACATTTCTTTATCTAGTTTCCACAGTCGTCATACTAACATGAATAACTTTTTATTTCACCACACAGGGGACAGTCTCCTGCGGAAGCAGACTTGAATTTATTGGAAACGGCTCGGAGATGCGAATTATATGGAATGAAAATGCATTCTGCTAAGGTTTGTGGTGATTATTATTTTTTGGCGATTAATAACAAAATTATCGATTGTTGCGTAGACTGACATTACCTGTTCTTGTTTACAAGGACCACGAGGGAGTTCCTTTGAATCTTGCTGTGGCACATATGGGTATCGTAGTCTTTCAGAACTACACAAAAATAAATACATTCAGCTGGGCAAAGATAAGGAAAATCAGCTTTAAACGAAAACGATTTTTAATCAAATTACATCCTGAAGGCTATGTGAGTATGTTTGTATCTGAAACTGAAGTTTCGTAATGCCTCTTTGATTCATTGAATTCTTACCACTTTTGTGTAAGATCGTAGTGCAATATTGAGGAAATCAGATAATTCCAATATATGTATATTGTCATAGAGAGTGATGATTGATTAAGTTCTAGCAATCTTTGTGCTTATAGGGATATTACAAAGATACAGTTGAGTTCTTTTTTGAGGGGCGCAATGAGTGTAAAAATTTCTGGAAGAAATGTGTCGAAAATCATGGATTCTTCAGATGTTCTACTGTAAAACACGTTGTTCGGCAAAAAACTCGAGTCTTGAGTCGCGGCTCGTCCTTTAGGTATTTAGCTTATTGGCTTTTAGACAAAGTAAATACACATCTAATTGAATTGGAGAACCAGATTTCATATTCATTCTGACATCAAATGAAAGAAGAACATTTCGTAATCCCGTTAGTCCACAATTTACATGACATGTTTCCTCATGTTTAGGTACAGCGGCAAGACTCAGAAGCAGATTGTAGAATTTGTCCGAGACAACTACGTCAAGAGACAAACGTTTCATAGGTGAGTAATATCTGATTAGGATTAACAGATTTCTTGTGAATAGTCTATACATATGAGGAAAAGTCTGTTACAGGTAGTGCATGCATTAAATTGATGCGTATACACATATCCCATTTCTACTCCCACCTAGATATTGATTTGGTCTATTAACTTTTCATTGATGTATTCATACATAAAGACATAAGTAGTAAATGACAAGAAATAGCATGTCCTACACTGAGGTAGACATTGGTCTACTGCTAGGGATCGTGTCAATAGATACGAAAAATTTTTTTTTGCCACTCCTTATTTAAATTTTTTTCACATCCGTTAGATTTCACTAATTGAGCAGTGCATTCATTTGTAAAATAACTCATAACTCGCATGTAGCTAATGTTAGCCACTTCAGGGTTTTGAATAATTCGTTTTACCACACGCTTAGGATCATAGGGATACTATGGGGATATTGTTTTTTATAGAGTTATTTGTTAAATCTCATCTCCCTCAGGTGTCTATTGTATTTGCGTTGGTTTGTTTGTTTGTTTGTGCATTTATTTTATGTTTGTCAGTGTTGCCTGCACGGACGAGGGTTGCGGGGAGTCAGGCTCATCATCAGGCACGATTAGACCTGAATAATTATTGTATTCTCTTTATGATAGATAAATAATCAATAACTTGGTCGACTAATGCACGCGCGCGTATCACACGGCACAACCATGCACGCTTACACACATATATAAATGCTCAAACAGCGCGCGCATTTGTGTATGTGTGCATGTCCGTACGCGCGCGCGTGCGCGTGTGTATTTAACATATTTGGATACATTAATCGGGAGGATTCGCTGAACTGAAAAAGGTACCTACGAGCAGTAAACGAATACTTATCCATGTATTTGGACACATACCTTCGAATAGCTACAGGTATTCCGTTCTATGGATAATTGTTCGTTTGCAGCCCGTAAGTATCATTTGCCCTTCACTAAAACCTAATGGTATGGTGTACAGTAAAGAGTTTAAAAATACTTTTGTATAGTATTGCAGTTCAATACCTCTACCACGGATCTTTCTTTAAAGAGAGACTAGAGGCATAGCTAACGAACTTATAATCGTCAATGATTATTATTATTCAACAGGTGTCATATTTTGATAAGGTCTTTCACATGAATTTTCATTACGCACTAGTGACATTAGTTGTCAGAATTATTATCTAAACTGCCTTATAAAATCACTGCTCTGTGATTGTTCATTTGTGAGGAAAATTATAGTCCAGAGCTTGTCTACTGGTATTTCGAAGAATAGCTGAAAATGATGGTTTATGTAGTGTTAACACAGTGGGGGTTTTTGAGGCATACATCGATGATTTTTTCAGTACTAACAAATAGAACTAAAACATATTTTTTAAGTGAAAATTCTTACCGCGTGCCTCTGTATGGAGATGAGTCAATGAAACTGTCACACAGACAATAACTTCTTATGGTGAGCCTCTTTACAGAGAGGGAATATTGCCGCGTATCGTATTATAAATTATAGCACAATAACATCAATCTATTCTAAACCTATCGTTGTAGTGCGTTGATTTGAGATGAGAAGACATAAATATATTTCATCGTAACATTTGAAAAGCACTTATTCTTTTTTGGCCATTAGATAATATTTTTAAATTGATGGCAAAGGAGTTTCACTTTAACCGCGCGTAAAGGTTACACCCGGACGATTATGTGATTCTCTTTCAAACAACTATTGTCCGTTGGTTTTTTTTTTACTTAAGGAGTGTTCGTACACTGCTACAGTGGGAAAACGACTACACGCACTGTGTGACAAGTTGATTAACATTGGGTATTCACTAGATTAAACCTAATCGAAAAATATAGGTACTAAAGCAGTCACAAGATGCAGTCCAGTCGTCTTAAATTACAGTGGTAGGGAGCAGTAAAGGCACAGACTAAAATTGCTTGTGAGGAAGAACTGAGGCTTTCGTATTTTGACAAAAAAATTTGGGGTATAATCAAAGGTAGCAGCAACCCTGCCCAATAAAATTGTAATAAGTAATACGAATGCTTGAAGAAGTTGGTTCCAAACGAGCATTTGACAGCATAAGTCTGATGCTGAACTTGACTCTCTCTTGCTCACAGGTCCAATTCGTTCCGGCAGACTAGCGGTGGTAGGGCACTGCAGGGCTCGGAGGGGGGAGGTTATCGTGGCGCCACCCCAAGCAGCTCCCTTATGGGCAGCTCCAGCATCTCTGCCCACCCCCTCCTGCCCCTTGGCGACCCTGGTACGTACCACCACTGACAACAACACCATCACACAAAAGCTTTATTTCTTTACTTTCTGAGTATTGTTGAGTCATATTTTTTATACAATACTCTTCTATTCTTTTATATTTCTTGTTTTGCATTCCCTTCTCGTTTAGTTCGCTTTCATTCAAGTATTGCAAGACTTGCTGTCCCATATTGTAGCGTAGCCTATAATTAGTGCAGTATTCTTAGGATGCTTCTAATTGTAAGTCGACATACATAACCGAATCGAAAGTTTTTACAATTTCTATGGGGTTTTTTGAATCTTGAAAATTGCCCATCATGCTTCTAAAAACTTAAAAATATAAAATATAAAAATATTTCTGTCACTTGTCAGCTAAGTAGTAGGCACACCCCTGAGCGTACGAATTTCTGATTGATAATCTATGTCTCAGAGAACAGAGCTTTGATCACTATGTCAAATTCGGGTAGCTGGAGTATAATTATAGTGCCGTTAAGAACAAACCATACATAGGTGTAAACTCCTTCCCAAATGCCACTACCTACTATTTACTGACACTCTGACTCACGTGGATTTGTCAAGTCGAGCCAAAATAATGGAATTTTGAAATGAATATGTATGATAAAATTGACCGGGGTTTGACCTCAATTGATCTCCAGTTTTGGGAACACCAGCTCTGTCTCTGTCATGCGGCTCGATGACACTGGATTCTCCGACGACTGCGACGAGTGTCTCGATGGGAGGGACGACGGATCGCCGTCGCGAAGACACAGCTACGTCCTTTCGGACGCTCACCTCTATCGACATTCACTCCCCAGCCACTCCCAACCTGGCACCAGCGCCATTGCATCATCTTCATGCCAGCAGTCAGCAGCGGATTTCAACAACAGGTCGTATCAGCCCCTCTAACAGCAGTCCCCTTGAATTCCCACCACCTCGACCTTTGCCTCGACATCCATGGCAGCGCTCGGCCAGTTGTCGCGATCTTTACGCTTCGAGCTTTGAAGATTCTGGCAAGTCGCGTTCCAGAAATGGCAAAAATTCCACAAACTTACCTCTAGAACCATTTCAATTACCTTCTCAAGGCGAACTTGACAAGCCTGTTACTCGATACGACGAGACTAATCGGTCGTACAGCGCAGCTAGTTCGAAATTACCATCCCTTGACCATGACCCGATACCGGATAAAGTTTATAGCAGCTCTTATCCTGGCACTTCATCATTGTCCACCGAATCTGGACATGAGGAGTCCGGCCCAGCCGGAGATCTCTCACACGATGATTTATCCCACGATTCTTATGATCTGTTGGAACGTGAACACGAATTTGAGTACCCCGAGTCCGACTCGAGTCCTCGAGACGAGCCAGCGTCGGAAAATTCCGACGAAGGTATTGAACATGAATTATTCGAGATGGACTCGGAAACAGACGCATTTATTAAGCACAAATCTGTCAAGTCTTCCGATAGACAGCACTTTAAATCCGTGCTCGCGGATATAAAGTGTATGAAAAAAATGGCGAACGATTGGCATCCCACAGCTCTCAGATCCGAATCGGACATAGGACTAACCGAATCTAAAATTCAAAGATCTAACACACAGATTCATCGAAAGTTTGAAACAATGCATGTAGATGTAGATTCTCGCGATCAGCAAACTGTAAACATTATGCATCACTTTGATCCTGTAATTACTCAAGTCCAAAAACAAAAGGTCAACTTACTGAACGAACTTAAGAATTTGAAACAGAAAACAAAAATTACCCATGTTGATTCGGAGGTCCTAAGGGATGAAGGAATTATGCGTCCTAAGTCTAGAATTGACGATGATCTTAGTCCTGTTGACCTGGATAAGTATATAATAGGTCGGGGAATTCGTAGAACGACCAGAGCAAAGAGTATTGCAAGTTTGGAGGACCGATCGCCACGTTTGCATATAGAAACTGGCAGCTTAGGCCGGGGTCACAGATCCAGGGAGAGAAAGACACGCGAAACAGAAGCAAAAATGGAAAAGCTATTGTCTAAAATGCAGGAGAAGGAACGTAGGAGCTTAGAGAAGGAGGAGAGGAAGCGAATCGAAAGGGAAAACTCTAGGGAGGCTAGACGATTAGAGAAATCTGATTCGCGAGAACGGAGGTCGATGGATAGGTTAGATTCGCATGTCCGTAAGAGTATGGAGAGGTTAGACCTTCGGGAATATAATCGTAAGCGCGATAATACAGATCGAAGCGGTTCTCAAGAATCCCGTAATAGTTCTGAGCGACTAGATTGTATTGAGAGGAGCTACGAGCGTGTTGATTTGATTGAGCGAAACCGGGAATTGCGATGTAGAAGTATTGAACGTTTAGATTTACAGGAATCGAATAACTGTATTAAATCTGTGGATGATTCAAGTTCTTTATGTAGTTTTAAAGACAAACTTCCTTCGAATCATGATGGAAAAGAGCCCGTAGGGGGGACATTGGGATGTCATTTCGATTCTCGCGAAGCGTGTCGAATGCATGCTATGAACACAATTGACTACAATCAAAGGCATACTTTGGAGCGTTTTGATTCGGGTAATAGGAGTCCGTTTGAACGGCTAGGTTTTAGAGAACCGAGAGGCAGGAGTGTCGAACGACTTGACTATCCAGGTCATCTTGCGTTCGACTTTGATATCAAGGCTATCGAGTGTTTACGCTCACATGATAGACGTGTGCTGGACCACTCAGATTCGAAGGATAGACATCGCGAAATGAAAAGTTCGGAAAGGCTGAGTTCGAAGGAGCGAAAGAATATCGAGAAAAAGAATCTGGAGAAGATAGACCCGCGTGAACTGCGGAGTTTGAACCATTTAGATGCGAGGGATAAAAAGAGTTTGGAACATTTTGACAGACAGAATAACGAGCTGAAGGGAAGTGCCGATACATTAGATACTCGCGAATTTCAGAATGGCAAGGTAACAAATACGGACAGAAATCCGCCGGAAAGAGGGAAGTCTGAGGAAAAACCGCGTGAGCGAGATGATTGGAAGAGTTTAGAAAAGGCACGAAAAGACGATGAGCGGCGGGAAAGGGACCGCCAAGCTGCGTTGTCCTCACAACTTCTAGAGTTCCGCTCCGAGTTAGTGACGGACATTACGGAAGAAAAAACAAAGGGATCTGTATTTGCTGAATATGATCCCATGATCGTTGGCGGTGTTGTGTTGGGCTTCGACGATGCTATCTTGCCAATTCATAACACAGTTGAACGTACCAAGAGTGACCCTAATCCGGCAAGACAAAGATTAGGGTCCAATAGTAAACGACACATGCTGACCCATCAGAAGTCCATTGACTTAACTCCAGCAGATTCTGGGGACGAGGATGCATTTTTCGAAGGTACACGTACCCAAAAATACAATGTGGACATTCCATATACCTTGCACAAACGTCACGTTATGAACGGTACGGCCTCAGATGAGAAGTCGGAATCAGAAAACGGAAAGACTTCAAAAAACGGTGTGAAAAATTTAGCCAAAGATTTGCTCAAGCTACCCTTGAAATCAGTGGCTGACTCGTCTTCTTTAGATGTGAAGAAATTAATTGCGCTCGAAGAAGGACCTGCCTTGTCGCCTGAACGGCCAAAGAGTATTTTGATAAGCCCTGATAGAGTCAAACCAAGCCCGAGTGTCTCTGGGAAAAATAAAAGCATATCAAGTCCTGTTTCTAAGTTTTCTCCCACAGATCAAAAACTCATCGTCTCTAACGCTACCCCAGCTGATAAAAGTCCTGTGAAAAGTGGGATCAAGTTGTCGTTAAATTCTCAAGCATCCTCAAGGTCTTTGTCATTGGACAGAATCGGGTCGAAAGCCGTTGCTAAAGATCGACTAACAGTAAATAGTAAATCCTCTAGTCTGGATAAAAAGTCTTCCAAGTTACTGCCAACTGAACCTAATGTCAAAGTTGTTCCGTCGATTGAGAAAAACTCTTACAAGCTTTCCCCGATTGAATCCCACTTGGTTATCGTTTCTGCTGTTGAAAAGAGAAGATCACCGGTTCGTGTACCGAGAAGTCAAAATTCCAGTAAACCGAGCAGTCAAACAGATTTGATGGATATTGTAGGGCTGCAAATAAAACAGAAACTGGAACGAAGAGAAAAAGAAAAGCTCAATGTTCCAGATGATAGTTTAGAGAAACAGGATAGCATTGAAAATGTCCCATTGCCGGAAATTCCGTTGAAGGTTAACGATTCCGTCAAACCACCTTTGCCGATTACGCAAAGACTTGCCGAGGATCTAGGTATCCCAGATAAACAGGTGCTATCACCTCAACAAAATTCAGTGCCACAGACCTCATATGTTGATCAATCATCGCGAGCACCGATGGAAATTATTAGCTCGGAATGTGAGGAGAATGGCAAACGAGGCGGTGAAAATGTAGAAACCGAAAGACTGGTAAGGGTTCTTGAAACAGAATCTATACTCACCGATAAATCTAAGCTGCTAGAAAAATCAAGACTGTTGCAAAAGCCGAGCATACCGGAAAAAACGAAACGCATACTGGATAAAATTGAATCGAGATTTACAGAGATAAATAAAAACTCGGCCTCAAAATTAAGCAAACCTATGATCATCGATACAGGTTTTGACGATTTTGTCGATCCTGTTGCCGATCTACCTTTAGACGAGGTACCTGTGAAGCCGGCGCTAGACAGTCTCAAGGTCCCTGAATTTACTCCATTCATTTCGAGACCTCATGCCGAACCATTGCGGTGTAAGTCTTTATCCCTAGCCGAAGAAAAAGCTCCCATTGATACTTTGCTTTCTCCAGAACTAGAAAGTAAATCTTTTATTCAGGATGTTTCGCCAAAAAAATCAAGGCTTTGCAAGTCTGATGGGAAAAAAGATTTTAAAAAGCAATCGAAATCTCTAGAGGGTGACAAGCCGTCGTTCAAAAAAACTGCTTCAAAGGAATTGAAAACGTCACCTGCAAATTCAAAGGTAGGCAAATCCAAACTCAAAATAGGTGAAATGCCACAGGAGATTATTATAATAGACTCAACGGACGTTGAACCAGAAATAAGTATTGTACAAAAAGGAAGGTCGAAGTCGGTGACGCGCCTGTCCGACAGGTCGTTTTCTAACTCCAAAGACGAGAAGGATGAATTTAAAAAGTCACGAGTGAAATCTACATCCGTTGACGACGAGTTGATCAAAGGTCCCAGTAATTCGAAGATCGACAAACCGAGACCAAAGTTTCTCGGGATTTCGAAAAGTTTAGGGAGTACAGAAAAAAAGGATTCTACCGAAAAGGTATCCCCAAAGAGAGTTAGCAGCATCAAGGGCACGAGTAAAAGCGAATATTGTCAAGGGGTGAGATTGATGAAATCAGAAACAGATGTGTCGCGACCAGTCGTTAATAACGAGGTGAGAGCATCACCGATTAACTCTGAAACTAAATCGGTTGCCGATGTGGGTGAACGAAAAACAGTTTCGGAAAATTCAATGAAGAAATATCAAAATAACCAAGAGTTATGCCAAAGTTCGACAGTTATGCGCAAACCCGGACAGGTGCCAATACTCTTTGCTCGTGCACGTCTCGGACTGTCGGAAGGTAGTGGGCTCGGTACGCTCCAAAGACAGGGGGCTACCCAGTCTCCGACGGCACAGAGAAGGGCAAAATCGTTAGATGCTCCTGTTATTTCGGTCCATAGGCTGCCGCCAGTCAATGCATTTTCTAGCAAAGATGATACAGTCGACACAACCGAAGAATTGGTAGAGCACGAAATTGTTTGTGACGAAAACTTGGAAAGTCATCAAATTTTCAAATCTCTTCAGTCTGTGCAGATGGAGGCATCTCCTAACCACAAATCTGAAAGTACGGATCACACGACTATACCAGAAATGTTAACAGACTCATTATCTGTCACAGAGACTTCGGCACAATATCTCGAATCACCATTGACCGAATGCAACGAAATTGTTATTTGCCCAGATTTAATCCCGTATGAACAGGAGAGTCAAGTTCAATCTGTGCACTTGTATAATTCCAGAGAAATACCTGTTACTGACAGAAAAATCGACAATTTGGGCTCAACGACGAAATTTATTGACCAAAGTTCGATTGAATCCGGTGCTGAGGTAGAGGCTCTTCAAGAAAATGCCCAACCTAAAGGTCCATTATCTGGGAGGGATGTCCCCATAAGCAATATGCCATATCTGGATAAACATTCCCCTTCCATTTTTGAAATAAACTCTAAAACCGAATTTTTTAGTGGACCGGATAGCTGGAACACTGGAGCTAGGGACTGGAATCACGAAAAAAACGCTTCACCCCAGCAGTACAAAATTGCAGCTTGCAACAGTGACACTTTAGATGAAAACAAGGAAGAGACAAACGACACGTTACTCAAAATGCAAACTGTTAAAGCTCATCCACCGTACATAGAATCTACGTCGGGTATCCAAAATTTGGAATGCACAGCTGATACGGAAAAAAATGAGCTTATTCCAGAGATCTTGAAATTTTCGCCAGATCCGAATACAGACACCATCAAGGCATTTATACAAATATCAATAGAAGAATGTTCAGACGACGAACTTGTTATTGAAACTGATAATGATTTAACAACTGACGTAATCGATATAAATCGACGGAAATCACGTCTAGACTCGGGAGATACAAGCGAAGATACACTAGACGCTCCGGAATCTCAAGTACGAGGTGATGACAGTGAGGTAAGCTCACCGGACTACGGTGTTGCGAAAGTAGACGAAAAAACGTTAGTAGAAGTACAATTGACATCGGAATACCTAGATATGAAAAAGGAGGACGAAAAGATCATCGAAGCACTGCCAGAAGATGAACCATTTCCAGCAGATACTAAAGAGGCGTCAGACCCAAATCACTTGCCCATTGAAAGAAAATTACGATTAAGCACCGAACGTTCCGGGAGTGAAGAAACTAACACCTGGACACCGGATCGGGAAGATCCAGATTCCAGTTCATGTTCCATAGCACGCCCTCTCGGAATTGGTCGGGTACAACCGATATTAGATAGGAAAGAAATTGCCATTATGAAAGAGACTCGGAAGGATGGATCTCAGGAGGAGGAGAGTAGTAGCAGTTCGTTTCCCATACCTAAACCAGAGCTGAGCTCAACGTGGAAGCCATTTCCCCTGGAGAGTTCTGGCAGTTCCAGTTTGGAGGACGGGTGGTTTCCACCGGACGATGGCAACCACCATCAATCGCACTCAGAAGACAGTAACGGGCAAAATGAGGACAGTTTTCAGGAAGATTTGATTGATTTTCCCTCAGGATTTGGTTATCCAATGGGGCCAGATATTTTGGCAAATTATGGCGGCGCGTTTTGCCTTTCACGAACACTATCACGAATATCCGAACGTTCTACCACCTCGGAGCAAGACAAAAGTGAAATGGAGGACTCGTTCAAGCCCAGTTCAAGGTCGCCAAGCTTGGATGACGAATCATTAATATCTAGCGATCATCAGCCTTCGTTGTCTTCCGATCCGCCATCCGGTACCGCATTGCCGTCTGTTTCAGATGATCGGAGAACATCGTCGGAGCTCCCCGACATTCCCATCGACGTAATCAATGATCAGGAAGATGAGGGCAGATCGCCGAATGTAAAGGCGCGATTGCAGCTGCAAGCCTCGGAAGAATGGCCGTCCCCACCTAGTTCTCCGCTCTTCGATACGCCCGTCGTCAGTCACGTTGAAACATTTTACATGGAAATAAAGCCAGAGGAAGCTGTTAAAGTAACAGTCACCGATAGTACAGACACGCCGAACAATATCGGAAACGATACCGATTCGAGCGATGAAAACAGAACTTTACACGATGATTTGCACTCGACTCTTCTGGAGGATGGACAAAGCTCTATGTCTGCTACTACCGTTGACGGAACCGTGAAAATAACTGTTAAACCAAAATCAAATTCCTATATCACCGGATCATCTCACAGCGAGGATACATCTATGGGGCTGTCGATGTCGGAGTGGTCAAGTTCAAATAACACTGTTAGGCAATTTTGTCAGTATTCTGGTACCAAGTCTGATGACAATTCGCTGGCGGAATTGGGGGCGTCGATATCCGATTGGTCAGGCAGCACGACGATTGTGCCGCAACAATATTACGGAGTGGTCGCTACAGAAAAAAGTCAGAGCGATACTACGACTTCTGACAAAAGTATTACAAGCATGCGACCCAATTCACGGTGCCGGCACATAGATAGTTCATCAGGGGCAAAGGGTGATGTCACAGACTTAGACGGGGTCAGGTTTGGTAACATGCAGCAACAACAGCACAGTCAGTTAGAGCGGCAAGATTTTGCCCGATGTCAATTCTCAGATGGTTCGTACGGGGACGCGATAGAATTTGAGGACTCTGTGAGATATAGCGAGGTGAGGAACTATGAGGCTGCTCAATTCGACGAGGCTAGAAAGTTTGTTGAGAGCCAATTCGATAAACATCAGTTCGATGATTCACAGTATGAGGAAACAGATATACCGCGGCCAATTTTCACGGATATTTCACCGCCGCAAATATCCTTTCAAAATGCATACGACGACAGTATAAACGAGTTTGAACATATGACAGATCTCACACTGATTACCGACAACCCGGGGGCGATACCTGAGGAAAGCGATGAACAATTGTATGACAATGTGCCAGCTATGAAGTATTCGAGCGGCGATCAAGTGCGAATGGAAGTAACGAGAGGCGACAGCTCTGAGGATATGCACGAAAGATACGCCAGCCTAGCATCTCACACCAGATACGAATATGACCGGTCTATAGACGACCAACAAACGTTGGAAGAGAAACTCCAGAAACGTTTCCATGAAAAACCATTCAACAAATTTGACAGAGGCTACTCGGAGTCTGGTATAGAACTTAGACACGGGACGAAATCGACCCAACGACCTGTCATTGTTCCAATCAGAGCCAAATCGACTCCATATTATTCGACGACCAGTTTGAGCGGCGAATCTACGACTTCCAGCCCCCCAATGCAAATGAAGGCACAAATCAGAACCAAAACTATGGCCTACTCGTCGAGCAGGAGCCCGCAGAGTGAAGGGGACACGTCCTCCAGTATGGACAGCCCTGGGCATACACCAGAAAGAGGAGCGCGAGCCTTTAGACGAAAACGGCAACAAAATATCAAACGACGACACCGAGTGACGGTTGATCTCGAGTTGAAGGATGAGCAAATTGTATCAAGTACCGATTCGAGCTTCGACGTTGCAAATATTCCACCACCACTTTTGCCCGAACAAAGCTTGGACATTGACGACGAAGAGTTATTTGTTACAGGAAATAACAGGCATCATCAAGAACGAAATCCCGAATAAGTCTGAAAATGGATGATACGTCGTGCTTCTTTGCCGATTGAGGCTGTTCGAGTACTCAAGCCAAGCAACGAAAGATATTGTGTACTGCTCTATACATATATGCTAGTGTTCGATGAGAGTCGACACAGAGATTGACAAACAATAGAATGAATAGCAAAATTAGAGAAATATCAGAACTCAAAATAAACCTTGCACAGGAAAGCAAGATACTTTTACAATATGGTATGCCTTAATTTCTATAGATACGTTCATAAGATCAATCATGACGATGAAGCTAATCGATAATTTCCATTTTCATTACAAAATGACGTATTTTAAGTTTAATTTCGTACGACATAAATTGTTACAGTTGTTGGAAGGTAGTACCTGCAAGGAATTAGATATGGAAACGTTCATTGACACTATTAACTGCTTAGATTGTTAGAGCGTCGGAACATGCAAGAAAATACGGGCTACAATGATATGCTAAGTAACAGGTGTTACATGAAAAATATCATTGGTTCGAAATTACTGCAATAATATCTAGCGTAATTTCGACGGCTGAATAGAACAAACTCTTATCCTAGGATTCGGTTTAACAACATCTTATCTCAGGATTTGGCTTAACAACCTTATATTCGACAATGGGATTAAGAAATATTATATCACAGAATTTAATTCGGAATTGACTTAAAGACCATTGTATCTTACAATTTGGTTCAACATCAACGTACCTCGAGTTAACATTTCGTTCACGAAATTTTCTGAGGTACGCGACCGCTGAGTACGTAACTTTTTAAATAATAACCATGCTGGTTAAGTTATGAATTGCGATTATTAAAATTTAATATTACTTTACTTAATCATAACTCGATTTTGGAGCATATACATATTTGCTCTGTGTATGCAAATTAATACTGTTTATGATTGTAAATAATTATAGCATTAGTCTCTAGAGAACAATTTTTTTATAAAATTACTTCGTTAATCATATTCAAAGCAACAGGCAAACAAATTAAATCAACAATACAATTAAGGCTTATGTATATTGTTTTATGTCTGTACAGACAAGTAGAGTCCACATGGTAAATTGAACTATGGTGCAATCTTTCAATAGAGTCACTCACAGGCTGTGAGGGAAATACATTTCTCATAATCTCGGTTCCCCCACTCTATTACAAACTCTCGTTTTCGACCCTTTCGATAATAACGCGCGAAAAAGTGTAAATTTCGTACCTTTGTGTTCCATTTACGTACATACTACTGAATCATTGAAGTGAGTATGTATGTTTTTCACCAGCGGAATTGTTGAGAGAGCGGAATTGTTAACGCACTTTTGGGTCTTACAATTAGTTGTTTTTCGTAAAGAAATGCCAGGACCGCTCATTAGGCCTTCATAATCAGTAATTTATGAATCGAAGTGAAAATGCCACATGCCGATTTATTATTGACTACAGTAATATTAAATCTTGGACGAAGTTTATAAATTGATCAGCATCCTCATTCTTTCAAAAATCATATGCTTAGCAGCGGCACAGCCTCGAGAATCATGCGATCGAAATGTCAACTGGTGATACGATGATGCTGATCCGAATTCTGAGGTGAAGTGGTTTTAAATCAAATTGTGAGATATGATGATTCTAGATAAAATTCTGAGTTGCCAAGTTTTTGAATCCAGTTCTCGAAGACGATGTTGTTAAACTCAGTTCTGAGACATGAAGTTGTTGAACCAAACCTGAGCCCCGATGGTGTTCTGACCAACCATCAATTTCATAATGGAAAAATACATACCAAGGAACAAGACTTAGGCAATGCTTTATTAATAATTAATGTTTTAGATGAATATTATCCTAGCACTAACGGAATTAACAATAGGTTTTCTGAGATAAATACGAACTTATTACTTTGAAAAAAAAATTACATTAAAATAACACGTATTCAAGTTTTTAGGATTATGATGCAGGTTTGATGATGTTATTTGATTTTTTGAGAATGACAATCATCGTGATCCTTGATTAACTGTTGAAACTGTAACGATTCGAACATACGAATTATACGTGCATAGAAATGTACATACATACTGTGAATGCGTCTAGAAATGGTTCCTTCCAAGCCACACATTCACCCATTGCACCAAGGTATACACAAGCAAAAACATGTGTAGACGCCGGTGGTGAATGCACGAGTTGCAAGGGTCTGCTTCAAGCGACATTTATGGTAACGCAATATATTATATATATTCAGTTCAGTATATATAAATATTGTAACCTATTGTTTTCCCTACATTTCTCTTGTAGTAGGTCATATATTGCTCAAATTAGATTTCTTAGTCGGAGTAAGGATTTCATCTTTTCTTTATTGTGGTGATATTAGCGTAGGTTTCTTTATCCTACCCGCATATTTGCGAGTTTATATTGGCACAGTGTAGGGTATTTGAGGCAATATCAATACATCTATCGCTATATCAAAGCAAAGCGATATGTGTATGAGTACTTGAATTGATAAGCTGCTTTTGTCTTGTCACTATACTTCAACCAGATCTCATTCTGCGGCCACTAGTTATATCGAAACTATACTCGTATGTCATTATACTCCGTTTGCTGGATTTTGATCATCCAAACCTCTCTGTTAGAGAGTTGATTAGAATTAGGCCATCAAAAATTTTACACGTAGTGTATTTTGCGCGATACGAACATGTCCACAATGCAATTCTCTGGGATTCTCTTATAGAAACTGTACAGAAAGCTAGACCACCAAAAATTACTTTCTGTATTATTTTAGATTTCTCGATAACTATTCAACAAGGATTATGTGTTATTCCCGATGTAGTTGAAATCAATTGCTTTACCCTATTCCGAACTGCTAAAATTGAATCCCAATGTATCCATATTCGAACAATACACTCTTGCTTGAATGGGACACGTTTAGTGTTTTGACAAGACCTGGAATAAACATCAATTGAATCGTTGCTTATTCTCTAACCTGTTACTCTATGCAGTTACCTTGAAAATAATGAGCAAAATTATCAAGAAATATGACAAATTTAGGTAAAATGGTGCCTAGTGTTTTTACTGACTATTTACATTATCTTCTGATATTTGTATCGCTGTTTAATTTAGCGCCAGGCTGAATTACAGTTATACCGAAACACGATTTTGAAATGGCATAATTAATAAGTTCAAATTCATAATTAAACTGTCTGTGCAGGCGTTCTATGATTCGTTGCAGCATATAGCATAAGTAATGTAGAATTTGAATTTGCCAACACGTTAGATAAAGTGGACAGCTACAAAGTATTATTTCACACGAAACTAGAAGGATAAGCTACTTGCGCCTGCTTAATGCTCATAACATATGACAGAGAAATAGTTCTTCCATCCCCAATCCAGGAAATTGTTGTTTGGCATCACCTATGCTGTGAGCCAAGGTCAAGTTATAACCCATGTCCTATGTAATTAATTGAAATCTATAAATTATGGCAAACGAGCATTCAACTAACTATGTCGCAAGTTTGGGATTGATTATGTAATGTATAAGCAAACGCGAGACTTTTTATTTTACGTGCCTATCCTTCTTGCACAAACGTTATTACGCATTATATTGAACATGGTGTTCTGCCGCAATTATACAACGGCAAATTAGAGCAGGTTCAATGATACATAGATACGTGAACGAAAAAAAAATGCAATATAAATAGAATTTACATTCGTTGCCAAATAGCATTATAATTGATAAAGTAACGATGTGTAGTAACCGCGCGTTGTCGATCATCGCACGATTCTACAGTGGTCTTGATCATATTTTACGTAGACTACTCAATTCTCAGTGTTCCCAATTTTACTCTAGATTAGGTCGTTTATAGTTTTTCAATTTTCAATGTACTCCCATATAAGACAGTAATTCTGTCAAGATAATACATAATTTTTACACTATACACATACGCGACACATATACATATACCATATATATATATATGTGTATATATATGTGTGGGTGTGTGTATATACACACACACACACACATCTATATATATATATATATATATATGGTGCAAGATTATACCGAGGATAATTAGCTAATCGTAAGCGAACTCCCGTGAGAAGGGTGGGCACAGTGATTAGCGCTAGGTCAGGAATCACATAAAGTGCCGCCAAAAGGCTCCGCTTTATAAAATATACTCGGTATAAAAAGCTTTGATGTGATGACTCGTAAGCAACAAACAACACTTGAAAAGTATCTAGTGGTCTGCGCCAATATACATATTGGATCTGATCAATCTTGAAAGCCACATACATTTACGGTTACAGCCAGAGGATTGAAATAAATCAGAAAACAATCGAATGAAATTAACCATTAAATTGTTGAAGTATGGTTGACATTGCTTTACCGTTGAACCAAGTATGTCAATACTAGGCCGTGCTCATTTTTTAGCTTTTGCCTATTTAAACATAATCCAAATGCATGAACTGTTGATTTCACCTATTTTTAAACATTCTTTTGTATTCCTGCATCATCGTGCTACCATCGTCGCACATATTTTACGCACAAATTTTTTTAACGAAATTTATTATCTACGAAGTCGTTTCACCAAATTTTTTCCAAATCATAACTGTTATTAGTTTTGTTGTGTATGAAAAAAATAAGAGGACACAGATTCAACCATTATAATCCATTACGGAAGACACTAATATATATTATATTATTTGTTCTGACGTGTATCTTTGCGAATGAGGTCATTTGCTGGCAGGGGACAAGGTATCGGCACGTAACGAATAGAGCACACTTAATTCCGTAACACTTAAACCGTGTCAATTTGAAAGAAATGTCTTGATATCAGCTGCTCAATTGTTGAATAATCAGTATACAATCACTGTATGATAAAGAGTTGAATACCAATGTTTAGTTTACACTATGTTGCTAAAATGAACACATGTGTATGTATTACAAACAGTAGAAAAGAGTGCCGTCGCTATTAGTCATTTACTATTCGGACCAATCATCTGAAATCGTTGGTTGGAACATCTCTCAATATCAATTTCGAAGTCCAAGCGACTTACCTTGACCAACTTGGTATATCACGCGGTAAAAGTTCCCTGCGTGTTTGCTTCACAGTCTTGTTTAAAATTACTGTCGGATTTGGTCTACTTATTCAGTCACATGTAGGTATGTGCTTACAGAGTTGTGTCCAATTTTACCACGAAATCTAGACGTTCTAAGAATCTCCCTCCCATAAGTTGAGAGTATTCCTTGATTATATTCCGACTGTCATTGCAATAATAAATGTGATTTTTACATCGGATAACACAAGTAGAACATAACTTTTGGTCTAGCTGAGGGAGGACGAATGATCTCAAGGTTTTGGGGTGGATATTTTTCGTAGACGAAAAACGTGCCAATCATTAATTGTATACTGCTACCCAGGTTTTTTTTTTTTTTTTTTTTTGATCAACTTACCGCTTTTGACAGGTGGTGATTACAACCGTTGGACATGTTCAAATGGCTATGTCAATTCTCCAGCGTGCCACGTACCCTATCAGGTGTGCCAGGTGCGTAACGCAATGGTTCATGCATCGCCGTGCTCTCTCACCAACCGATTCGTACCGGCTTACCCTCAATGAGCCAAGGTGGTGGGAGTATAAAGTTGAGTACCACGACACAGGAAGCAAAAATTCAAAGAACCAATCTACCGACAATAATATCAACTTTCCCACATTAGTCGGTGTTGCTTAGATGATCATGTTATTCCATTATTATATTATTATAATTAGTGCTTGTTTTTAAGTCACAGAGAAACGTGATTCAGCAAGTAAAAAAAGACATGCTCAGTGTGCACTTGGTGTAAAGATACATTTCTACCAGTATTCATAAAGTACAGTTTATGTTGTTGATGGGCTTAACGATAAGTTGGCGACGATTGTTTATTTTGTTCTTCCTTGATAGAATCACACGGCTGCCATGTAACATTCAAGCTTCCGACATCTTTTCAGTATTCAGTCGAAATATCTATGGCAAATGGAAGCAAGGTGCCGCTTCTAGTTGCAAAATAAGAGTGACAGACAATTCTTTATTTCTATTCAACTTGAGAACTTAGCAGACTCAAAGATTAAGTACCTGCTCCTTCCTATCTTGTCATTTACATAGCTTTCCTGTCACACGTAGTAAATCTATACTGGTAGAAGTCGTGCTCCTGCCAACAGTAGTACTGACCAGTCAAGGGGCTGACCTACGATATCATAAATCACAACAAGTGTTCGAGTCGTATACGGCTAATTTATAACTACATCACTTTTGAAGTATGAAAAACTAAAAAGATTGCGTTTGCTATGTCGAGTCGTTTACTAACTTGCAATTTCTGAAAATTTTCCCATTCTTGAGTCTCTTTGGGTGCCAAGACATCGAGGTTTGACCTGTACAAATTTTGATGATGATACGAATCTAATTGGTATTTCGCACCAATGTGTATTTTTGAAACCAGTAACAATTCGTGATCCCCTTGATGTTTTAGTAATGATTTGAAACATATTATATAACAGTGAATAGAATTTACCTGTCGCCAAAAAGTTTGTACAACGTTGAGATGACTTATTAAGTCAGCGATGCAATATATCAGAATTCACATTATCGGTCACTTGAATAACCAAGTGTTGACAATTATTGAAAGTTTTCAATAACATTGTTCCAAGGGTAGTATTTCAATTTCTATAAATACGGGTCTGCGCCGAATAGTATGTGTAGAATTGATTCTCCGATTTTTATCGGGATAGTCTTCCCAAGATACTGCCTGAGCAAGATAAGAAGTCTAATTATGACTCGTAAATTAGAAGAGAATAAAATATCAAAAAAGGATCCATATTTATTTATTCAATATTACAATTTGTGCGATTGTGTAAGCATTGTAGTTTGTAGCCTGTAACTTTACACACTGCAATGTGTCTTCTGATCCCGGTGTGTTTAGATGTTTTTTTAGTTGACCTTTTGCATATAGATAATTGCTCCTAGCGCCTGTGTTGTTTGGTACTAAGCTTGCCGCATCTTCATAATGTACACTCACAATATAAATATCTCTACTACAGGTTGCTACTTGTGAACCATTGCGTAGCGATCCCTCACAATTTACATAAATTAAACTGATTGCCGTTAATCACCGCATTGCACACTTGTCTTGGCATTTTGTTCGATTGACGCATTTCCATTTTGGTATACTCAATTCCAGTTATCCGAAACGCAAGTTTAAGGAATGGCTACTTTTATAGATAGGTAGGTGTGTCAATCGAACAACAGCTGAGAATACGTCATAGTATGGCGATGGAAACATTACCCTTATGGGAAATAAAATTCCTCAACACTTGAGTGTATGGTCGTTATATTAAAATTATGTATTAACGTAAGACTGATGTATATATATATATATATATATATATATATATATATATATATCGGCACAGCGTTGGGACTGTAACTACAATCTTGTATTATTGGATACGCATGTTGTAACTTGAAACACATTGGACACAATGGTATGTCGAACATTAGTGCACCTATAGACACGTTGATTTACGTTGATAACGAAAATTTGGAGCTAACTAAGCTGCTCTCGTTTTCGACACATGAGGTGACTCAACTATTATATAACGAACAAGGGAAGAGCTTGCCTTTGCCACTTACACTAGTCTAATAAAAAAGTTACACCTTACCCAATCAAATCTATTTGCTGGCAGGTCCTCATATTTGGCAAACGTAATCACCACCTGCCCTTTGTTGTAGATCGAATAACCTGATCTTTTTAGACTTCTTAGAGTTTTATAATAGAAACGATGCTTTGCTCAGAAATTTTCCTGAGTTGAACAATTTTCATACTGTCATTAATCTCAGACAAAAAGCACATTTTTCGAGACATTGTCCCAGAAGTGAGCATCGTGAATTGTAATAAACGTCCTTCGAGGGACAAAATTGAATTTAATATATATTCCCCAGCCTTCAGTGTAGATTTTGATTACTGAAAATATAATGCGTAGAACTCTTGTCATCAATGCGAGGACTTACTGCAGCTTACCAACATATTTTTTGTACATAATTTGTACGGCAATTGACTGGATCAAAGATACGTAATGTGCATCGAATACATGCATATACGTACATACAAAACGTTATTTTAGATCATTTTGTATTTAACCACAAGGAATCCAACTGGGTATACGCAAAACAGTACCAACTTCGATTTTTAATATCAACTCTACATCTGAGTACGGCATTTCACATCTCGTAGCTTACCTGTCTACTTCAACATTCATCTACCCAATTCATTCTAAAAAAAAATGGATCCGACTGATAACTTAATTGAGTGTTGATGAAATAACAGGCGATTTAACGAAAACTTTTTGATCAGTTTGAATCTGTGTATTTCGGATTATTCTAATTCTACTTGTTAACTCATTTGTTAGAGCGTTCCCTAGGCATTATTGGGAAGCAAAGAAAAATGATATTCAAACGTAGAAAATCTATTGTACATTGATTATTGACACATAATAATGATAATAATAAATTATATACAAACTTAATATTCGTAAGAATTGATCATATCTCCATTGAGTTTGTTAGTTTATTACTATTAATGGATTATTTTCTACTTCCGTCTTCGTTTAGTTAACATATTCTCTCTTGTAGAATGGAGATAATTCTTTATTGAGTGTTTTGCCTTGGTTTGTTTTCTTTTTATTTTTTCGTATATATATATATTTTTACCGCACTCCTGGAATTGTTGGTCTACTGGATGAAAATACCACGTGTGAGTAAGCCCCTAGCTTATCTAACTGTCAATGCATTCGATGTTGCCATATTGTAGAAAAATAACGAGCTGGACAGTGGTGAGCAGCCAAAAATAATGACTCTGAGAAGATGGAATGGATTGATATAACTGCATTGTAGGTTTAAGAATATATTTCAACATTAAGGGAATATGAAACTCTTCTTGGAGCCTTTTCTGCTCTTGGACAATGACGACGGCGATGACGATGATGATGATCATACCTTAATGCATGCCAGCTTTTGATGTATAGCTTCCTTTTTTCAACTTAATGTTTAATAACACTTTTCCATCACCTGCATATCAGTGACGTAACTAGTATATGCGGCGTGATAAGATGAACAGGGAATAAACTAAGTAACGAAATATAGTACCAATTTTTTGCAAATTCGTGTCCTTGTACAGGTGACATGATGAAAAGAGCTGAAGATTAATTAAGAGCAGAATTAATCAGCGACGATGCTTGCCTTTAGTCCTAGATTAGTCTTTCATCAGTTGAATAATATAAACAAACAGCGAGGTTTTTGATCTGGTTCTTATCCCTTTAGTTTTTATAATTTAGAAAAACTATTCATTCCCTAATACAAGGGGTTACTGATAGTATATTTTATTTTGCCTGTCGTCTAATTATATTGCGCGATTTTTGTACATTTGCAATACACCCTACTTCCAATTGAAGATGTTTATTTGCTGCACTAGAGCATGACATTTTTATTACCGAATTTCTCTGTGTTCACTAAAAATGTATTATTACAGTATGATTTGATACTTGGTTACAGATATTTGACTAACAATCCTCTGTTTACAGACACAGAGTCAGAGTTACAACAGCTTGTGCACAAGCAAGAAAACAACAACTCGTTTTACAATTCATCGCAAACTGAAAAGTGTCCTAATGGAAGTACGGGTATTAGCACCAACGGCGTAGAAAACGTGCCAGACCTAAGTCCTGTCAAGCAGATGAAAAATGGAGAGGTTGAAGATAGAAAGACGAAGGTAAAGTATATGGTGTATCGTATACAACATAATCCATAAAGTGACACTCTGCCCCATAGATCATTCTTTCACCTACCAATGGATTTCATTTGCAGAGATGGCCAACCGATAAAGCATATTATATTGCCAAAGAGTTGTTGATGACTGAACGAACATACAAAAAGGATTTGGACATCATAAATTTGGTAAGAAAAGTTTTATTAATTGATTAGTCACATTGTGATGAAATGTTTGTGAGCGAATTTTGAATTTCTGGTATCAATATCAATATCAATATTTAATAATAATTTCCATGAAAATATTGGACAACTTGGAAACATCTGTCTGAAACAAGTTTAACAAATATGAAAACAGAAAAATAAAAAAAAATAAAAAAGTCCAACATGAGAAAACTAAGAATACTGCTTCAAAAAATCAAATACATTCGAGTTACCTTAAAATAATCTAAACAAACCAACAGGATCCATAAAAAGAGATACACAGAAACAATTCACACAAATGCAGTGATAGAAATAAAATCACAGAACTGTCAAGGAGACGAAAGCATGGTAAAAGTATAAAAACGTAGGTCAGGTCACATAAAAACGGTAAAAAATAAAAATAAATATAAAAATAAAATGAAATTAAAGTCAAATAAATCAAATTAAAATAAAATAAATAAATATAAATATAACTACACAGCTAAAAATTCAAATCAAAAGCACAAATAACTAGAAAAATACATTACATACAAAATACATATCATAGTGTATACATAAGGATTTTTGCAGTGGTTCAGAGAGGAAGTATCGAGAGAAGCCGAGCTCGAAGCTGGGCCAGCCGTTGCTTTGATAGAACTACTAGCTGATGCACACGCACCTTGTCTTCAGGAGATGGAAGCGAGACTTGCCAGATGGGAGGGGAATGCGCGTCACAATATCGGCGATTTTTTATACAATACTTTATTGAACGTACTTCCGCTCTATGACCAGTATTTAGAAAATCTCATGCCAGCTCTTGAGAAGATCGAGTATTCTATACGAACTTCACGGAGGTTTGATCAACTTTGCCGAGATTTCGAATCCCAGAAGCACTGTTACTTACCTCTCAGCTCTTTACTTCTGAAACCGTTACAGCGGTTGCTTCATTACAATAGCATTATCGATAGTAAGTTCTTTTGTTCTTTGGCAATACACAAAAACCTCCTCAGCTCCCATTAGGATTCTCAGAACGGTCGATGAATTGGAATTATATCAGTTTTAAAAAAATTTCACAGGACTACTCGATCATTATCCAAAAGATCACACGGATTTTGAAGACTGCTTAGCAGCAAGGGATCGTCTTGGCGAAACATTGTTAGAAGGCCTCACCGTATTGAATCAGGCGGTAAATATTACAAAAGTTTCAATGCCAGCGCACATTTTTATTTATCAATTACTTGCATCGTGATTTCATCACTTTTCTGTACACAATTGCAATAACATTTCAGTAAAAGCGAATTCTTTGTGCAATAATTTGCAACAAGTAAAAATTATCACAATCTAATATTAATGATGTCAGAAGTTGATAAATTTTAACAATGTTCGGTTCGTAATTGATTTCAAGTCTATTGCTTTTTTCTTAATTCTAAGAAACAAAGGTTTCTTTGCATTATTCATTAGTTTCCGGAAACTCTGCTGTAATGCCGTATTCTTGGTTTTGCCAGGAAAATTTGGTCCAATTATGCGAATTGCAAAAAGATATAAGTGGATTTGACGACCTCGTGCAGGACGGCCGAAGATTTATTAGACAAGGTTGTTTGCAGAAGTACAGTAACAAAGGATATCAGCAGCGGATGTTCTTTCTGGTATGTTGTAACATATATACTTTGATGAACCAATGACTTCCTGCACGATAAAACAAATTGACAATTTAATTTAACCATGTAACTACAGTTCTCCGATATTTTGCTGTATACGTATCGAACCCAACAACCAATACAGTGTTTTCGAGTCCATGGTCAGTTACCCCTCAAGGGAGTCAAAATACAGGATGGAGATAACAAGACTGGAACGGATTTCGCATTTGTTATCCATGGATTGGGGAACTCGTGAGTAACTGTATTAGTATCTGAAGAGATGAGCTGCAGGAAGTGATGTATTTCATGGCGTTATTATTTACTAGAAATGTGGAAACTTTCCTCGTTATATTCTTAGTCTCCCCGTCACGCGTGACGCTGAGTATATTGGATGAAAAACTATGAAGCTCAATGATACACAATGAACCAGTCCGTAAAAAATATCCTTATATTGAAGAGTCAATTGGTGATGTTTGATATTTTGCAGCAAGTTCAGACTTTTGTAAGTCCCATAGAGAAGCAGCCAATGAACGCCTTCTGTGTTCAGTCCAGTAACGTTCTCCAGAGATTTAACCCCTTGTAGCCCCTTGTGACATTTCTGTAACAAACTAAATACGATCCTACAAAATCCATACGGAAGGTATTAATGACAAGTCCTTAAATGCTTATTTATTTTAAAATTTATGATTTTGGGCTACAAGGGGTTAAACAAATGTCAGTGTAGTAATTTCCTTCTAGCCTAATCGAAAGAAAATAGAGTTTTCAAACATTTGGCACAGTAAAACTCTGTGATACATTGTACAATCAGACGTGGCTATTTTAGTGGCCTTGAAGACGTTATTAAGGAAACTATTTCTATTTATTTTCTAGGCCCTTGACAGTCGCGGCAAGCAATGAAGACGAAAAAGAACGCTGGCTGGAAGACCTGAATGTGACTGTCGCGCAAGCAACCGATTCGGTAGATGGAAAATGTCCTTATTTATCATCCAAATCTTGCAGTGAGTCAGATTTCACGATTACCTTTTTTCAACTCTTAGCCATTTTGGACACAACAGAAAATGTATTAATTTTACATAGATGCTATACACATTAAATTGCCTCTTATATACAGGTGAAAAATATGATAGTTATATAGGGTAAATTTATTTTTGGTCAATGTCAATAGTCTTAGGTTCGACCGACGAAGTTTCGGACGAGCCTGGATCAAGAGAGATAGATAGAACTAATTGTGGAGGTGCAAAGACTTCTCAACGGAGCAACACGACGGTTCACGTCTGCTGGCACCGGAATACTAGCATAAGTTATAGTGATCAACTTAGAGCATTTCAGGTAATTGATTCCATACTACATATATCACATAGAATTTCATCTATTTATGAATATCACCTTTGAATCGAATTCTTGATACAGTATAGCTAAAATATATTCTTTCAGAATCAGCTCAGCGGTTTTTTGTTAAGGAAATTCAAGAACTGTAATGGCTGGCAAAAGCTTTGGGTTGTTTTTACGAACTTTTGTCTGTTTTTCTACAAATCGCATCAAGATGACTTCCCATTAGCCAGTTTGCCATTGCTGGGATATACGGTATCGACTCCAACTGAGAAAGATGGGATCAGCAAAGATTTTGTCTTTAAGCTGCAATTTAAAAATCATGTCTATTTCTTTAGAGCAGAGAGCGACTATACATTTGGAAGGTAATTTTTTTCTTGTTTATTCCAACTTGGCGCATTGGTTCACCAAAATATATTTCCCGCTGCTAAATTACAGTCTTACTTGAATCAAAATCTGCCATGCTATGATATGAAGTACTTTTAGATGATACATATCTTTAATTTGTAGATGGATCGAAGTTATCGGAAGTGCGACGCAGCATAGTCATATATCAGTTAGTTTTACCCACAAGAAAATTGTTGGTGAATTTCGTGACGGATTAAACGAAGCTGAGTAATAATAAGCAGAAGCAATAAAGAGAAATTACTGCAAAATTGATGATATGTTGTGTAAAAATCAACACACTCAATAGTCCAGGGCCTGAGTTTTGCCAGTAAGAATAGTGCTTATGAACCGTAAAGCTGGACTTGTCTGTGCGACTAGCATCTTCTCGTGCTGGCAAACACTGACCGAGTTATCATTTATAGTCACACGCGTACCAATATCAGAAATAAATTTGGAGCTACAAGTATTATCTTGGCAAAACTGATGTAGCAATCAAAAGAGTAAAGCGACCAATATTTTCATTATTTCACTTCAAGAGAAGGACGGTACCTGCTGTCTCTCTTACTGTGTGAGACTCAGGTCGCTCCACAACGAGTGCATGAGAAAAAGGAAGTGCACGCATTTCTCCTATCCCAGTGAACGCTCTCCTATTTCCCATCTGCTTCAACCCAACTGGCAAAATATATATGGAGTGAATCTCAATGCTCCGCAGTGAGTCAAGTCAGCCAACACTGATTCTGTTCTGAGAAGAAGGAAGTAGCTTTTCTGTTTTGGACAGAGATTTATTGAAAGGCAATTGTACATATGCGGGTATAATCTTCCTAAAATATGGCAAATAAAATTTCTTACTTTGTTGTTCACGAGAGAAATTCAATATTATGATACTTCGAACTACAAGTCAGTAACTGGAGTTCAATACATCTGGTAATTATTGACGAAAAAAAAGTAAAATGGATGCTGGTTGTACGGTAATGAACAGCATTCTATTCAGTTTTATACAGTGACGAATTGCATCATCAATGCGTTGGGAATTCAACGATTTCTCTGAACCTGTATCAAAACGATATTCTACCCTGTAGATAACGTCAGGAATTGTACATATAATCATTGCATATACGTACATGAATAGGTATATCAATATTACCAATTGTACAAGGAAATAGGTATACATATATATATATAATATGCATATCGGCAAAATTTAATCTGCGTAAATGGGACCAATTCACATTTCATAATGTATAGTTTTATCTGTTAGGTTGCGTTGACAAAAAAAGAAAAAAAAAACAATAATTTTGATGTGGCATTTTTACCAAGTTTTCAAATTTCATTTTATGATGGATATCATTTTCGCATCCTTCCCTTTTATCCTACTTAGTTCAACATTACTTTGTGGCCGTATTAAAATTCATTCACATTTCACATATCATCTTTCCCCCTGACAATCAGTGAAATTTTTTGCACAACTATCTGAAAATTAGCAAAATTTTTTACTCGGTTCTGCCCCTTAAAACGAAGTGTTACCTTCTTTTTCAGCCTATTTTCATACAAATTATTTACATTACCTAACCGTCCATTGTTGAGTTTGATTTATTATTATAATTTCTTATAAATATTACTCATGCACATACTTCTATTCCATTTCAATTTTTGTACTACAAATACAAATCTAACATCATTTTCTGTTTTCTATTTCACATGCGGTACACATTTGATACACGCGTTTATTAGTAGAATTTTTTAATAGTCCTCCATGGATATTTCAACATGCTAGGTTGTGCATCGATTACAGTGAAACCTCGAATAACCGAGTGCAATTTATCCGGGCTGTTGATTAACTGGGCCTGCTGTGAAATATGATTTGTCTTTTTACTTTTGAAAATACATTTTATCGTCAATAGATTGACCATATGTATACATAAGGAGTCCGTCGTGTACATAAGGAGGTGAATTTTGACTGACAGCCAGTATAAATGTAATAATGAAAATGTTAGATTTCTTTTTGATATACGATATAATGATGAGAGAATGATTACAAATAACACCATTTATGCATATGGTACTGTTACAGATGTTTGCTGAGTTAATTAATAACTGTTGATTAGAATATAATAAACATATAGGTATGTACATAATTTCTGGATCATCCGTGGATTACACTTATTGCAGCTATTCCTATTACCACACTCCCCGCTTAAAAGAGGTTTTACTATATTTGGTAGCTTGTGTGTACATTACATCAAGGTCCGGTTTGTTACTTGATTAACTTCCCAGTCTTCTTTTTTCAGCGAAAATACGGAATAAGAGAAATAGAGAACATTCTTTAATCACTCGGAAAATGACAAGTTGAGTATTTACTAAATTTTCACATTATGAGATATAGACTACAGAAAATTACAATCAACTATTTTTATTAATTTACGGACGGGTTGCGACTTTGCGCGTGAGTCTGTGTGCGAGTGTGATTTTAACTTTTGTCCGGTTATATCTCTGTAAGTGATAATCGGATTTGGATGATTTGGTCCCAATTGACGGCGGCGAGTTTTTTTTTCACTTAATACTGATTAGATTCTTGATACGATGGTCCCATTAGTTACAGAGTTGTTTGAATAACAAAGCCATGAAAAAATCGATTTCGTTGATTATGTTGTGTGCACTCGATACGCATACGAGCGAAACGCTTTTGGACTGGCTCATCTAGCACACACGCTTCCACGTACTCAGACTACCATTGAGGAATGGTCAGTAACATATTCTCGACGAGGAAAAATTCGAAGATGGGTTAATTCTAATTACTTGCCCCATCTGGCCCAAAAGATTGCGTAATGCTTCATCAACGCTCAATTGAAACCATAGTTGTCAGACGTGGGAAAGTTAAGCTGAAGTCACATTGCGGAACTGCAACACGAAGAATCTTACGCCATACCTTTTTTTGGGCGGAATCTTTTGTATCATGATGGATTTGTGTGACCCTTTCTAGAATAATTGGACCCCCAGGATTATAGAAAACGTATCAAAAAGAGCATGTGACCAACAGCAGAAAAGTTACGGAGGAAATCTGACGTTTGTTGGTTGTATCTTTTGAGCCATTGATCGCACCGTATTAGGACTGCGCCCGATCGATTTTCCTCGCAAAATTTCGTTACAACACTGCATGGAAGGATTTATTCCAGCACTTTTGAAAATCGTCAGAATTATCGCCAAAATTGGAAAGGGTAGTTTTTTCTTCATTTTTGGAGTCGAAAATTTATTGTCTTAGATTCGATTTATATGACCCTTTCCTGACTAATTGGACCACCAGGAACTCAGAAAACGCAGCAAAAAGAGCGTGGGATCAACAGGAGGGAAATTACGAAGAAAAAATCACCTGCTGAAAAATGTCGAAAACACAGGTTCTCGTTTTTCGGCTCTAACTTTTGATGCGTTGATCGCAGCGTATTGGGACTGCGCCCAATCGATTTCTCTCGCAAAATTACGTCGGAGTAGTGCATGGAAGAATGTATTTCAGCATTTTTTAGAATCGCAAAAATTTTCGCCAAAAATGCAAAGGGGTTAGCCTTACTTTTTTATTCAATTTTTGACCAAAATTATTTAGGTCTCAGATTCGATTTAGATGACCCTTTGCTGACTAATTGGACCACCACGAACTCAGAAAACACAGCAAAAAGAGCGTGGGATCAACAGGAGAGAAATTACGAAGCAAAAAGCACCTGCTGAAAAATGTCGAAAACACAGGTTCTCGTTTTTCGGCTCTAACTTTTAATGCGTTGATCGCAGCGTACTGGGACTGCGCCCAATCGATTTCTCCAGCGAAATTACGTCGGAATAGTGCATGAAAGAATATATTTCAGCATTTTTCAGAATCGCGAAAATTTTCGCCAAAAATGCAAAGGGGTTAGCCTTACTTTTTCTTCATTTTTGGAGTCGAAAATTCATAGTCTCAGATTCGATTTATATGACCCTTTCCTGACTAATTGGACCACCAGGAACTTGGAAAACGCAGCGAAAAGAGCGTGGGATCAACAGGAGATTAATTACGAAGGAAAAATCACCTGCTGAAAAATGTCGAAAACACAGGTTCTCGTTTTTCGGCTCTAACTTTTGATGCGTTGATCGCAGCGTATTGGGACTGCGCCCAATCGATTTCTCTCGCAAAATTACGTCGGAGTAGTGCATGGAAGAATGTATTTCAGCATTTTTTAGAATCGCAAAAATTTTCGCCAAAAATGCAAAGGGGTTAGCCTTACTTTTTTATTCAATTTTTGACCAAAATTATTTAGGTCTCAGATTCGATTTAGATGACCCTTTGCTGACTAATTGGACCACCACGAACTCAGAAAACACAGCAAAAAGAGCGTGGGATCAACAGGAGAGAAATTACGAAGCAAAAAGCACCTGCTGAAAAATGTCGAAAACACAGGTTCTCGTTTTTCGGCTCTAACTTTTAATGCGTTGATCGCAGCGTACTGGGACTGCGCCCAATCGATTTCTCCAGCGAAATTACGTCGGAATAGTGCATGAAAGAATATATTTCAGCATTTTTCAGAATCGCGAAAATTTTCGCCAAAAATGCAAAGGGGTTAGCCTTACTTTTTCTTCATTTTTGGAGTCGAAAATTCATAGTCTCAGATTCGATTTATATGACCCTTTCCTGACTAATTGGACCACCAGGAACTTGGAAAACGCAGCGAAAAGAGCGTGGGATCAACAGGAGATTAATTACGAAGGAAAAATCACCTGCTGAAAAATGTCGAAAACACAGGTTCTCGTTTTTCGGCTCTAACTTTTGATGCGTTGATCGCAGCGTATTGAGACTGCGCCCAATCGATTTCTCCAGCGAAATTACGTCGGAATAGTGCATGAAAGAATTTATTCCAGTACTTTTCAAAATCGCTAGAATTTTCGCCAAAAATGCAAAGGGGTTAGCCTTACTTTTTCTTCATTTTTGAGTCCGAAAATTCAGGGTCTCAGATTCGATCTAAATGACCCTTTCCTGACTAATTGGACCACCAGGAACTCAGAGAACGCAGCGAAAAGAGCGTGGGATCAACAGAAGAGAAATTACGAAGGAAGGAGCACCTGCTGAAAAATATCGAAAACACTGGTTCTCGTTTTTCGGCTCTAACTTTTGATGCGTTGATCGCAGCGTATTGGGACTGCGCCCAGTCGATTTCTCTCGCGAAATTACGTCGGAGTAGTGCTTGAAGAATATATTTCAGCATTTTTCAGAATCGCTAGAATTTTCGCCAAAAATGAAAAGGGCCTTACTTTTTCTTCATTTTTGGAGTCGAAAATTTATTGTCTCAGATTCGATTTATATGACCCTTTCCTGACTAATTGGACCACCAGGAACTTAGAAAACGCAGCAAAGAAGCGTGGGATCAACAGGAGATTAATTACGAAGGAAAAAGCACCTGCTGAAAAATGTCGAAAACACAGGTTCTCGTTTTTCGGCTCTAACTTTTGATGCGTTGATCGCAGCGTATTGGGACTGCGCCCAATCGATTTCTCCAGCGAAATTACGTCGGAATAGTGCATGACAGAATTTATTCCAGCACTTTTCAAAATCGCTAGAATTTTCGCCAAAAATGCAAAGGGGTTAGCCTTACTTTTTCTTCATTTTTGTAGTCGAAAATTTATGGTCTCAGATTCGATTTAGATGACCCTTTGCTGACTAATTGGACCACCACGAACTCAGAAAACACAGCGAAAAGAGCGTGGGATCAACAGGAGAGAAATTACGAAGCAAAAAGCACCTGCTGAAAAATGTCGAAAACACAGGTTCTCGTTTTTCGGCTTTAACTTTTGATGCGTTGATCGCAGCGTATTGGGACTGCGCCCAATCGATTTCTCTCGCAAAATTACGTCGGAGTAGTGCATGAAAGAATATATTTCAGCATTTTTCAGAATCGCGAAAATTTTCGCCAAAAATGCAAAGGGGTTAGCCTTACTTTTTCTACATTTTTGGAGTCGAAAATTTATGGTCTCAGATTCGATTTATATGACCCTTTCCTGACTAATTGGACCACCAGGAACTCAGAAAACGCAGCAAAAAGAGCGTGGGATCAACAGGAGATTAATTACGAAGGAAAAATCACCTGCTGAAAAATGTCGAAAACACAGGTTCTCGTTTTTCGGCTCTAACTTTTGATGCGTTGATCGCAGCGTATTGGGACTGCGCCCAATCGATTTCTCCAGCAAAATTACGTCGGAATATTGCATGAAAGAATTTATTCCAGCACTTTTCAAAATCGCTAGAATTTTCGCCAAAAATGCAAAGGGGTGAGCCTTACTTTTCTCTTCAATTTTTGACCAAAAATATTTAGGTCTCAGATTCGATTTATATGACCCTTTGCTGACTGATTGGACCACCAGGAACTCAGAAAACACAGCAAAAAAAGCGTGGGATCAACAGGAGATTAATTACGAAGGAAAAAGCACCTGCTGAAAAATGTCGAAAACACAGGTTCTCGTTTTTCGGCTTTAACTTTTGATGCGTTGATCGCAGCGTATTGGGACTGCGCCCAATCGATTTCTCTCGCAAAATTACGTCGGAGTAGTGCATGAAAGAATATATTTCAGCATTTTTTAGAATCGCAAAAATTTTCGCCAAAAATGCAAAGGGGTGAGCCTTACTTTTTTATTCAATTTTTGACCGAAAATATTTAGGTCTCAGATTCGATTTAGATGACCCTTTGCTGACTAATTGGACCACCACGAACTCAGAAAACACAGCAAAAAGAGCGTGGGATCAACAGGAGAGAAATTACGAAGCAAAAAGCACCTGCTGAAAAATGTCGAAAACACAGGTTCTCGTTTTTCGGCTCTAACTTTTGATGCGTTGATCGCAGCGTATTGAGACTGCGCCCAATCGATTTCTCTCGCAAAATTACGTCGGAGTAGTGCATGAAAGAATATATTTCAGCATTTTTCAGAATCGCGAAAATTTTCGCCAAAAATGCAAAGGGGTTAGCCTTCCTTTTTCTACATTTTTGGAGTCGAAAATTTATGGTCTCAGATTCGATTTAGATGACCCTTTGCTGACTGATTGGACCACCAGGAACTCAGAAAACACAGCAAAAAAAGCGTGGGATCAACAGGAGAGAAATTACGAAGCAAAAAGCACCTGCTGAAAAATGTCGAAAACACAGGTTCTCGTTTTTCGGCTCTAACTTTTGATGCGTTGATCGCAGCGTATTGGGACTGCGCCCAATCGATTTCTCTCGCAAAATTACGTCGGAGTAGTGCATGAAAGAATATATTTCAGCATTTTTCAGAATCGCGAAAATTTTCGCCAAAAATGCAAAGAGGTTAGCCTTCCTTTTTCTACATTTTTGGAGTCGAAAATTTATGGTCTCAGATTCGATTTAGATGACCCTTTGCTGACTAATTGGACCACCAGGAACTCAGAAAACACAGCAAAAAAAGCGTGGGATCAACAGGAGAGAAATTACGAAGCAAAAAGCACCTGCTGAAAAATGTCGAAAACACAGGTTCTCGTTTTTCGGCTCTAACTTTTAATGCGTTGATCGCAGCGTACTGGGACTGCGCCCAATCGATTTCTCCAGCGAAATTACGTCGGAATAGTGCATGAAAGAATATATTTCAGCATTTTTCAGAACCGCGAAAATTTTCGCCAAAAATGCAAAGGGGTTAGCCTTACTTTGCTCTTCAATTTTTGACCAAAAATATTTAGGTCTCAGATTCGATTTATATGACCCTTTGCTGACTGATTGGACCACCAGGAACTCAGAAAACACAGCAAAAAGAGCGTGGGATCAACAGAAGAGAAATTACGAAGGAAAAAGCACCTGCTGAAAAATGTCGAAAACACAGGTTCTCGTTTTTCGGCTCTAACTTTTGATGCGTTGATCGCAGCGTATTGAGACTGCGCCCAATCGATTTCTCTCGCAAAATTACGTCGGAGTAGTGCATGAAAGAATATATTTCAGCATTTCTTAGAATCGCAAAAATTTTCGCCAAAAATGCAAAGGGGTTAGCCTTACTTTTTTATTCAATTTTTGACCAAAAATATTTAGGTCTCAGATTCGATTTAGATGACCCTTTGCTGACTAATTGGACCACCGCGAACTCAGAAAACACAGCAAAAAGAGCGTGGGATCAACAGGAGAGAAATTACGAAGCAAAAAGCACCTGCTGAAAAATGTCGAAAACACAGGTTCTCGTTTTTCGGCTCTAACTTTTGATGCGTTGATCGCAGCGTATTGAGACTGCGCCCAATCGATTTCTCTCGCAAAATTACGTCAGAGTAGTGCATGAAAGAATATATTTCAGCATTTTTCAGAATCGCGAAAATTTTCGCCAAAAATGCAAAGGGGTTAGCCTTCCTTTTTCTACATTTTTGGAGTCGAAAATTTATGGTCTCAGATTCGATTTAGATGACCCTTTGCTGACTGATTGGACCACCAGGAACTCAGAAAACACAGCAAAAAAAGCGTGGGATCAACAGGAGAGAAATTACGAAGCAAAAAGCACCTGCTGAAAAATGTCGAAAACACAGGTTCTCGTTTTTCGGCTCTAACTTTTAATGCGTTGATCGCAGCGTACTGGGACTGCGCCCAATCGATTTCTCCAGCGAAATTACGTCGGAATAGTGCATGAAAGAATATATTTCAGCATTTTTCAGAACCGCGAAAATTTTCGCCAAAAATGCAAAGGGGTTAGCCTTACTTTGCCTTACTTACTTCAATTTTTGACCAAAAATATTTAGGTCTCAGATTCGATTTATATGACCCTTTGCTGACTGATTGGACCACCAGGAACTCAGAAAACACAGCAAAAAGAGCGTGGGATCAACAGGAGATTAATTACGAAGGAAAAAGCACCTGCTGAAAAATGTCGAAAACACAGGTTCTCGTTTTTCGGCTCTAACTTTTGATGCGTTGATCGCAGCGTATTGGGACTGCGCCCAATCGATTTCTCTTGCAAAATTACGTCGGAGTAGTGCATGAAAGAATATATTTCAGCATTTTTTAGAATCGCAAAAATTTTCGCCAAAAATGCAAAGGGGTTAGCCTTACTTTTTTATTCAATTTTTGACCAAAAATATTTAGGTCTCAGATTCGATTTATGTGACCCTTTCCTGACTGATTGGACCACCAGGAACTCAGAAAACGCAGCAAAAAGAGCGTGGGATCAACAGAAGAGAAATTACGAAGGAAAAAGCACCTGCTGAAAAATGTCGAAAACACAGGTTCTCGTTTTTCGGCTTTAACTTTTGATGCGTTGATCGCAGCGTATTGGGACTGCGCCCAATCGATTTCTCTCGCAAAATTACGTCGGAGTAGTGCATGAAAGAATATATTTCAGCATTTTTCAGAATCGCGAAAATTTTCGCCAAAAATGCAAAGGGGTTAGCCTTACTTTTTCTTCATTTTCGGAGTCGAAAATTTATGGTCTCAGATTCGATTTATATGACCCTCTCCTGACTAATTGGACCACCAGAAACTTAGAAAACACAGCAAAAAGAGCGTGGGATCAACAGGAGAGAAATTACGAAGCAAAAAGCACCTGCTGAAAAATGTCGAAAACACAGGTTCTCGTTTTTCGGCTTTAACTTTTGATGCGTTGATCGCAGCGTATTGGGACTGCGCCCAATCGATTTCTCTCGCAAAATTACGTCGGAGTAGTGCATGAAAGAATATATTTCAGCATTTTTTAGAATCGCAAAAATTTTCGCCAAAAATGCAAAGGGGTGAGCCTTACTTTTTTATTCAATTTTTGACCGAAAATATTTAGGTCTCAGATTCGATTTAGATGACCCTTTGCTGACTAATTGGACCACCACGAACTCAGAAAACACAGCAAAAAGAGCGTGGGATCAACAGGAGAGAAATTACGAAGCAAAAAGCACCTGCTGAAAAATGTCGAAAACACAGGTTCTCGTTTTTCGGCTCTAACTTTTGATGCGTTGATCGCAGCGTATTGAGACTGCGCCCAATCGATTTCTCTCGCAAAATTACGTCGGAGTAGTGCATGAAAGAATATATTTCAGCATTTTTCAGAATCGCGAAAATTTTCGCCAAAAATGCAAAGGGGTTAGCCTTCCTTTTTCTACATTTTTGGAGTCGAAAATTTATGGTCTCAGATTCGATTTAGATGACCCTTTGCTGACTGATTGGACCACCAGGAACTCAGAAAACACAGCAAAAAAAGCGTGGGATCAACAGGAGAGAAATTACGAAGCAAAAAGCACCTGCTGAAAAATGTCGAAAACACAGGTTCTCGTTTTTCGGCTCTAACTTTTGATGCGTTGATCGCAGCGTATTGGGACTGCGCCCAATCGATTTCTCTCGCAAAATTACGTCGGAGTAGTGCATGAAAGAATATATTTCAGCATTTTTCAGAATCGCGAAAATTTTCGCCAAAAATGCAAAGAGGTTAGCCTTCCTTTTTCTACATTTTTGGAGTCGAAAATTTATGGTCTCAGATTCGATTTAGATGACCCTTTGCTGACTAATTGGACCACCAGGAACTCAGAAAACACAGCAAAAAAAGCGTGGGATCAACAGGAGAGAAATTACGAAGCAAAAAGCACCTGCTGAAAAATGTCGAAAACACAGGTTCTCGTTTTTCGGCTCTAACTTTTAATGCGTTGATCGCAGCGTACTGGGACTGCGCCCAATCGATTTCTCCAGCGAAATTACGTCGGAATAGTGCATGAAAGAATATATTTCAGCATTTTTCAGAACCGCGAAAATTTTCGCCAAAAATGCAAAGGGGTTAGCCTTACTTTGCTCTTCAATTTTTGACCAAAAATATTTAGGTCTCAGATTCGATTTATATGACCCTTTGCTGACTGATTGGACCACCAGGAACTCAGAAAACACAGCAAAAAGAGCGTGGGATCAACAGAAGAGAAATTACGAAGGAAAAAGCACCTGCTGAAAAATGTCGAAAACACAGGTTCTCGTTTTTCGGCTCTAACTTTTGATGCGTTGATCGCAGCGTATTGAGACTGCGCCCAATCGATTTCTCTCGCAAAATTACGTCGGAGTAGTGCATGAAAGAATATATTTCAGCATTTCTTAGAATCGCAAAAATTTTCGCCAAAAATGCAAAGGGGTTAGCCTTACTTTTTTATTCAATTTTTGACCAAAAATATTTAGGTCTCAGATTCGATTTAGATGACCCTTTGCTGACTAATTGGACCACCGCGAACTCAGAAAACACAGCAAAAAGAGCGTGGGATCAACAGGAGAGAAATTACGAAGCAAAAAGCACCTGCTGAAAAATGTCGAAAACACAGGTTCTCGTTTTTCGGCTCTAACTTTTGATGCGTTGATCGCAGCGTATTGAGACTGCGCCCAATCGATTTCTCTCGCAAAATTACGTCAGAGTAGTGCATGAAAGAATATATTTCAGCATTTTTCAGAATCGCGAAAATTTTCGCCAAAAATGCAAAGGGGTTAGCCTTCCTTTTTCTACATTTTTGGAGTCGAAAATTTATGGTCTCAGATTCGATCTAGATGACCCTTTGCTGACTGATTGGACCACCAGGAACTCAGAAAACACAGCAAAAAAAGCGTGGGATCAACAGGAGAGAAATTACGAAGCAAAAAGCACCTGCTGAAAAATGTCGAAAACACAGGTTCTCGTTTTTCGGCTCTAACTTTTAATGCGTTGATCGCAGCGTACTGGGACTGCGCCCAATCGATTTCTCCAGCGAAATTACGTCGGAATAGTGCATGAAAGAATATATTTCAGCATTTTTCAGAACCGCGAAAATTTTCGCCAAAAATGCAAAGGGGTTAGCCTTACTTTGCTCTTCAATTTTTGACCAAAAATATTTAGGTCTCAGATTCGATTTATATGACCCTTTGCTGACTGATTGGACCACCAGGAACTCAGAAAACACAGCAAAAAGAGCGTGGGATCAACAGGAGATTAATTACGAAGGAAAAAGCACCTGCTGAAAAATGTCGAAAACACAGGTTCTCGTTTTTCGGCTCTAACTTTTGATGCGTTGATCGCAGCGTATTGGGACTGCGCCCAATCGATTTCTCTTGCAAAATTACGTCGGAGTAGTGCATGAAAGAATATATTTCAGCATTTTTTAGAATCGCAAAAATTTTCGCCAAAAATGCAAAGGGGTTAGCCTTACTTTTTTATTCAATTTTTGACCAAAAATATTTAGGTCTCAGATTCGATTTATGTGACCCTTTCCTGACTGATTGGACCACCAGGAACTCAGAAAACGCAGCAAAAAGAGCGTGGGATCAACAGAAGAGAAATTACGAAGGAAAAAGCACCTGCTGAAAAATGTCGAAAACACAGGTTCTCGTTTTTCGGCTTTAACTTTTGATGCGTTGATCGCAGCGTATTGGGACTGCGCCCAATCGATTTCTCTCGCAAAATTACGTCGGAGTAGTGCATGAAAGAATATATTTCAGCATTTTTCAGAATCGCGAAAATTTTCGCCAAAAATGCAAAGGGGTTAGCCTTACTTTTTCTTCATTTTCGGAGTCGAAAATTTATGGTCTCAGATTCGATTTATATGACCCTCTCCTGACTAATTGGACCACCAGAAACTTAGAAAACACAGCAAAAAGAGCGTGGGATCAACAGGAGAGAAATTACGAGGGAAAAAGCACCTGCTGAAAAATGTCGAAAACACAGGTTCTCGTTTTTCGGCTCTAACTTTTGATGCCTTGATCGCAGCGTATTGGGACTGCGTCAATCGATTTCTCTCGCAAAATTACGTCGGAATAGTGCATGCAAGAATATATTCCAGCACTATTCAGAATCGCGAACAACTTCGCCAAAAATGCAAATGGGTTCAATGGTTCAATGGTTTAATGGTTTATTTTTCATCTTTTCTATGACAATATTGGAAAACATTATTGCACAATTAAAAATAAACAAAGACTTAATTCCTAAACCTTAGCCTAGTCCTATATTACTATTTAAGATCTAGGGATAAAAATTTAGAACAGAGAATAGAACAGAGAAAGACGCCGAAGACAATGTCAGAAAAAAAAGCGAAAAAGAAAAGAAGAGACAAGAAAGCAGAATAAAGCTAAGAAATCAGCAACAAAGAAACGTGCGAAAAAGGAAGTGGAGAAGACTAGATGACGAGTCGCCATCAAGAGCGGGTCTCTTCCTTCCGGAACAGATGTTGATATAGATCGCGTTTAAAAACAGCAAGCGTCGAGACAGACCTGAGTACGGCAGGTAGAGAGTTCCAGTGTCGAGCGCCTCTGACCGTCAGGGAGTGACGAAAAGCCGCGAAAGGTTAGCCTTACTTTTTTCTTCAATCTTGCACCAAAAAATTTTAGGTCTTAGATTTGATTTGTATGACCCTTTCCTGACTAATTGGACCACCAGGAACTCAGAAAACGCTGCGAAAAGAGCATGGCATCAACAGGAGGGAGATCACGAAGGAAAAAGCACCTGCTGAAAAAAGTCGAAAACTCGGGTTCTCGTTTTTCGGCTCTAACTTTTGATGCGTTGATCGCAGCGTATCGGGACTGCGCCCAAACGATTTCTCTCGCAAAATTACGTCGGTATAGTGCCAGAAAGAATTTATTGCAGCACTTTTCAAAATCGCGTAAATTTTCGCCAAAAATGCAAAGGGGTTAGCCCTTCTTTTCCTTCATTTTTGGAGCCGAAAATTTATGGTCTCAGATTCGATTTAAATGACCCTTTCCTGACTAATTGGACCCCAAGGAACTCAGAAAACGCAGCGAAAACAGCGTGGGATCAACAGGAGAGAAATTACGAAGGAAAAGGCACCTTTCAAAAATTTCGAAAACACAGGTTCTCGTTTTTCGGTTTCAACTTTTGATGCGTTGATCGCAGCGTATTGGGACTGCGTTCAATTGATTCTGTTTGCAAAATCACCTGGACATAGTGCTTCAAATAACTTATTCCGTCATGTTTCCGAAATATCAAATTCTTGTCAAAATCCGAAAAGGGTCAGCCTCTGTTACTTCAATGTCAATAAAGTTCTCCGTATCAGTATTAACGTGTATATACCATGCCAGACTAATTGATTTCCTCGGAATGCAAAGAAGACGTACGGAACAGCAAAATACTAACAGGCTAACATACCGAGGATATCAGTATTCCATTCATTTCGATCCACGATACGTGAACACTGACAATACAATATCCTACGTCATGTATCGTATTCTCCAGAGATGTGTTGCCTTCGCACGCAGGTCAGAGCTCACGCTGTATTCAATACCAGGATAATTACCAGCAAGTGATACAATAGTGTTTATATTTTACTCAAGGTAATGTATACTGCACACCCATTTCCCCATGTTATAATAAGATATCTTACGTAATTTTCGATCGTAGTTCTGCACTACTGTTTGTTTGTCACTTGAATTTCATTCGTCACCTTACGTTAAATTGTTACACATTGACACTCAACACTTGTACTTAAGGCATATTAAATAAACTGCACTGGTGTGAGTATGAAACTGTGCAGCTATGACTATTCGATTTTTTCCCCACCTCCGTCAAAATTTTGGCGCAGATTTTATATATTCCGGACGCAACTTTTGATCCATTGCTCGCAGCTATTCCAGACTGCGCGTAATCGAGCCCTCTCGCAGAATTCCGTTCATATAGCGCGCCAAGGAATCGATTCCAACATCATCTACAATCGTCAAAATTTTCATCAAAAATTGAAAGGGGTTAGCCTTACTCTCTGGGGTAAAATATATTTAGTCTCCAAAACGATTTTTTCAACCCTTTTCAGACTAATTAGGCCACAGGAAACGCAGGAAAGACATCACAGAAAGCGTGGCACCAACAGCAGAGAAATTACGAAGGAAATCTTTCGTTTCCCGGCCATCACTTTTGATCTCTCCCACTTGCAGCGACTCGAGACTGCGCGCAATCGATTCCTTACGCAATATCGCGTCCATCTGGTTTATCGAGGATCTAATTCTCACAATACCGAGGATCCTTCAATTTCCGACTGAAAAATTTCAAAACGGTTAATCCTTGCTTCACCTTGCAATTTTCCAAGCAACGAATTGCTATATAACGGACCCTGATCAGATCAAGTGGAGTCTGAGGAAGCCGTAAAAGAAATCTCGGACGTTGAAGAACTAGCAGCTGCCGAAATAGATTGAAATATCTATGTCTTACGAGTGTAGCCTTTGACGTAATTATCGTAGGTATTCGGAACGACGCCAAATCTATAGTACCTTGTACGGGTTGTCCGTCTCCCCACGAAGATTGTAGATTAACCTAAACATACGGTTCTCTGGGCATATCATTCAATATTTCGACTACGCTTACGATCAGTCGTGTCGCCGTTGTCGCTTGATGCATGTGGTTCACATTGAGTGCGACGATGAAACTCAAATCGCAGCAATACTGCCACATTCTGAGTTTTTCATGGCTGCATACCGCATCCTATCAACCACGCGAGATGTTGAGCTGCATAGACCAGTAAACGAATGCGTCTGGTTTGTTTCATGTCCCCACAGAGACGAACGACTTTGCAGGGGCTAATGTTGGCATATAGGGATAAGTCGTTCTCAGGCAGTCGTTTTGTGCTATTCTGGAATCGCATCATTCGCCATATCTTGCGAGCAATATCACATCTCGTTCTGCGACTACACCACGGGATATATCGACAACGTACGAAACTAAATTGTGTGCTGTACGCTTGCACTTGCTTATAAGGCAAATTCGGCGTTGAAATGAAATGGAAATGGACCTTTCACATTACACTTGATACGCTGCAACGAATTGATATTCACCCTTTTTTTCTACCCTGTTAAGCCTAAATACGAAATAAATGTCTTGTTTTCTCGCTTTTTTACCAACTACTTCCCACAGTGGGCAACGATGCATGACAATTGGACTAGTTTTGTCTTCGATGGACTCGGCGATCCAGGGTGATCCAGAACTATCCTTCACACCACCTGCAAGCACATCGCAGTATGATCCTCCTCACAATCCAGTAAATATTATGATTGGTATGCATGCCTACATGTAAATAAGTGATAATATTACTGTTGGAATACGAGCAAATTATATTCCCTTGAATCATTCTGGTCAAGACATCTCTGTGTGTCAAGATGTAAACATAGTAAGTAAGAGAAAGAGAGTGTAGGTGTGTGCGAAAGTAGGAGAAGAAACAGAGCAGTTGAACCAGAGACTTTGAATAGAAAGGGACAAGATAATAGCCGCCCGCTTACCAAACACTTGATTATATCCATGCATGTAATTTACTTGAAATATATTATTACATTCAAACTACCGTTTTCCATTCCTCCCAATTATCACCACACACCCCTCAAGAACAATAAATCGAACAATTACCGTGATGTATCTGATGGTCACTTCGGTAACTCTGCTCCCGGAGATCACATCAGCTTCCGCCTTGCCTGTGTTTCGTGCTAGGCTCTGTGAACACCTGCGTGCGAAGGAGGCTAAAGGCGTGTGACGATTGTGACGAGTGTGATGTGTGTGACATGAATGGAATGGAATCGTTTCATGTATTGTATGATGTATGATGTATAAGGAACGTGTCTTCTCTTCGTGCGTATGCTTTTTAAACTTATGCCTATTTTTGTGGCGCCAGCAGTGCGAATCTGGCTTAGCCGTGTACTGGATTCTAGTGCCAGCATAATCTTAATCCTATTGTTCCCGTTCACCGCTAACTCGTTATATTTCCCATGTCTATGGCCTAGGAGGTATTACCCCGTGATCAAATTAATATTCTTCTATCTATCTGTATATCTATCTCTCATTATTGTACTTCTATTTTTATCTATACCTTGCTTTTGTTCTACTTACATATTTTGTGTTCTTTACATCTTTTTTCTATGTGCCCGATCTCCTCTCGCGGTATATGTATACATATATCTCTATATTATAAAGATATCTCGCCGCCACCGTGACAGGAATCCAGCGTATATGCCCTCAAATCTTGACAGATTTAACATCGAACCCATAGATATATACCCTTATACCTTGACAAATTCAAACTCGAACCCACATATATATGCCCTCAGGCCTTCACAGATTCCCTTCACCCTCTCGCTCTTTCCATCCGCCGCCCACCCTTCCCCTATTCAACCTTTCACGCTTTGATCTTCGACCTTCGATATTCGGTCTTCGAACATCGATCTTCGACCTTTTCAACATTTATGCCCTTATGGCTATGACGATTTAACCCTTCACCCTACGTATAAACAATGCATAATGACGCATGTGAAGATTTAACCCTTTACCTTACGGATACATCCGCATACCTATGCAGTTTCAACCCTTTATCCTACATTTATGGCTATATAGCTATGAAGATTCAACCCTTCACCCTACATATAGTATACCGCAATACCTATGAAGACTCGACCCTTCACCTTTGTATCCATCTAGGAATCTGATTTTCAACATTTGACCCTTTATACATATAAATCTCTATACCTTCAAAAATCTAACCTCTTACCGCCTTTCCTCCCCCCCTTTCATCAAAACTCGAAAATAGGGGTTGGCGCGCGAGCGCCCGGGAGGGGGGGGGGGGGGGGGGGGGGGGCGAAATAATATATATTTTGCCTCAAGCTCGAACCAAGGCATAATAAACATGAAATCAATTAATCGTTCGATCAGTCAATCAACCAATCAACCAATCATATCCTGTCGTCTCTGCCGAACTGTAACACACGATTCATGACGATTGATTCAGGGAGGTGAATAGATATTTTCATGTCAACAAATGATATATTTTTAGTACCTATACAATGAGTTCTTGCCTCCTCTAGTTTTACAATACACTTCTCATTAAATTTAAATAATTACAAATCAATAGTATCAACACTTAAAACGGAAGTAATCGATTCCTCTTACAAATGATTACATAGTAATTTTTTCAAATTTCTTTTCAAACGATTTTTATTATATTATTTTCCCCGTAATAATGTAGCAATACTATCATTCGTACAGTATTATCTGACACTTAACTCGAAACAATTAAATTACGGTACAAATAATGCGAACACGACATGCTCGATCAGGGATTTAATTTATTATTATTAAATATCTCTCTATTTATTATAAGCCGTCGCCCCTCTCCCCTCACATTCCTCGGTAGGGCGAGGATTCTCATTCGATTTTCGCATTCAATCTCGTGGACTGTGAGATTCGGTATATTCAATCGTTCCAAAATACGGCCGGCAGACAGTGAAAGAAATCGTTGTATTCAACGAATGTATTCCAAGCTGACCAAATTTTTAGCGTCTGGTGTTTCTCAGTTAAATCAAGCGAATCTGATATTACTGAATAACGCATACGATTCAGGTGATCGAGAGAAAAAAATAAAAACATCACCCTCGTTCTGTCATATTTGACTGACAATGAATCAAATGAACATCAGTTTGCTTCAATAAATTCCTTCTGTACGCTCCAATCTGACCGCAGGCATGCGCTACCATACACACACACATATATATATATATACATATTTGTGAAGTATTAGTGACCAGGAGGTAGATTGAAGAATGAAGAAAGTTTAGTCGAAATTCCGGCCAGGTAAATGGAAAAATTTAATTGTTGGGAAAACGAACATGTTTGCGTTTTCGACGTTTCGGCCGGGCCCTGCCGACCATCCTCAGGAAATTTTGACGACCTGTTCCTGCTTAGGTGTTATTAGTTCAGCATTTTGGACGGAAGTCCAAACTTCACTTCCGTGAAAACCGAAACGTCGAAAACGCAAACATGTTCGTTTTCCCAACAATTAAATTTTTCCATTTACCTGACCGGAATTTCGACTAAACTTTCTTCATTCTTCTATACACACACATATATATATATATATATATATATTTCTATATAAGTATGTATGTATACATGTATATTACATGAAATACATGAAATACTACTGCGCGAAAACTACACTGAGGCTTGAATAATCGGCCGTCGAAATCTGTGACACTTGGTCATGTAATCTTTTCATATTTCCGAACGACAGGGATGAAAGTTTAGGAAGGTCATAAAATAAAAGAGTCACAATATCCATTTTTCAAATACGCCATAATCTATTTTATGTGATTTTTTCAAATTCAGAACGAAATATAGAAAAGTCAAAATGTAGAAAGATAAAGCATTATGGAGTGCCAAAACATAGAATCATCAGAATTTTTTTAAATATATTCTTATTCACTCTCACGACAATATGTCATAGCTTCAAACGTTTTAAGAATTTCATAAAACAAATATTCGCGTCTTTGAATTACATCCCATGTTGCGATCCTCATACCTTCTGATCTTTCTACGTAATAACCTAAACCCATTTTCGAACAACTGCAACGGTGGGAAAACAAAACCAAGTACGTAACAAGACAGAGAAGAATAACGAGTTAGAAGATGAATGAACAAAACAAATAACCATTATGAACGACGATCCACAAAATTCCACCCCTTCGTCAGCATAAAGGCCGTACGACGGATATACCATTACATTCTAATATTACGCACCTATACCTCTAAATGTATCTACCTATTTGATATACGAATATCAAATATACATCCATACATAATAGTACAATAATCGGGCAGTGCTTCAATTGTTGAACGCCATACGAAATGGAGTACGACCTCGAATTTGAAGGCTAGTTCGTAAGATAGATCGTGTACATGTACGTAGAATGCCGGGGTTCCGTTAACGAGCGCTAATATGACCCTAATATACCCCGTACTTCGACCCTGTCTTGTATGAACAATTGCGGATAGGCGGATATGCGAATCCGCGCAACCCCGCATGATCTGCATGTCTGAGAGAAAAAATGCGTCAACTCAGGCGCGCTATACGAATGCGAGACTTGGATTATACAGATTGCATATAGATAATGTGGCTGATGGCCAACGTTATAGTTGGGTATACCTCGGGAATGTCGTTTAATATAACTTGAAACGGTTGTGCGGCAGGAACGCTACATACGAAATATAAAATAAATCGGAAAATAAAGTCGACACTTTTTGCGATGAGGTGCGTACGATATTCTAACACTGCATTCGAATGTACACAGGGTCGGATTACCGATTACGCCAACCACGCCATGGCGTGGGGGCGCAAGCTGTCTGGGGGGCGCCGGATGTCTCAGGTTTTTTAAAAAGTTTTTTCTTTGGTTGAAAAATTTGTACAAGCTTAAATTTTTTTTTATTAAATCAGCAACTCACGCAATGAGTTCAAAACGAAAATACCCTTATAATCTCTTAAATAGACAAGAAGCGGGAAGATCAATGTGAGTATGATTCAATGATTCCACTGCCCCTTAACTTCACAGGGCGCAGCTAGTCACATAAAAATCTATTCCAGCTTCTCAAGTACCTGGGATTTAACTGATTCTATATAAAAAAAAATTTCAATCCCTCAAAAATCCAGTAACCTTATGGAAACTGAGCTCTATACTGAAAAATTTCATGCTAACAGCAACTTGCAAACCTAAAATACCCAAGGGAATGCGAGTGACTGTGCGATCGATTTGGCGTCGGGGTGCCTCATATCGTAATCCGGCCCTGAATGTACATGCATAGTTATTAATTTATATTACAGGCACGTGTACGTGGCTCATTTGACAAGTATGAAGTAAAAGCGACCACGTCGCCTTCTTTCCGAAAGAATCGTCTACATTTCTCAACGACTAGCGTGCCAACCGATCGTACACCTACCTACGCGTATCGCACAGGCTATCCATAAGGTAACTTGGTGCGTGGTTTTTAATTTGAATATCTCTAAACAGCCTGCCACAATTTCATAAAATAATTGCATTTTTTATGTAAGACGACGAACAGGTAATGACCGTCTTATTTTGCTGATTAGTGTCGTCTAGAACCGTCCATGTATTTAAAATGAAAATTTTAAACGCCAAAATGTTTCCGTGTTGGGAGTCCGTATGCATAATGATATTGTGGCATTCGTTAAACGCTTTCGAGCCGTACGGCAATGTTTTTTTTTTCACCAACAATCGCTACTTGCAATTTTGGACAAGAACAAACCCGGCAGGCCAGACGTGTCTGAAGGAGCATCGAAGTCGAACTGTCACAGTCCGTTCCGGACGTATTCTCCATTGTGGCGGTATTTAGATTTCGTAAATGGCGTCGTAACAATAACAATATACCGGATTAGAATATAACCATATAATAGCAGAATAGCTATGCAATTACAGTTTTCCAACGTTACGTAGGTATAGATGGATGACCTCTTTTTATCCACGGGTTGAAAATATGTACATAAGTACGTATACTCCGTTCATCCAGTTATAAATCAATTTATACAGCGAAAAGTCCAGACCTTTAACATAACCGTACAACATTCGGTCACTGTTACTGTTGTTGCCGTTGTTATTGTCGTTGTTGTTTTCATCGCCGTTAACATCTCCATCATTATCATCATCGTCATCAATATCGTAACTATTATTTGACTGTCATGATTGTATTATATTATATTGTTGTTGATGCATGACACTGCTGCAGTTGCTGTAGTTATTACTGCCGTTTTTGTTGTTGCTATTATTATTTTTACTATTATTATTATTATTATTATCATCATCATTAACAGTATTATTATTTATTATATACTTCCGCTACAATGTTTCTCGAGATACCGGAGGGTGTGACAGTTTGCCAATCCCATCGTCACTGCATCCGGGATGCGACGAGTAACATACATACAGCAGCGTTCATTAACAGGTCCCCAGTGGCTTACGATTTTTTCCGAATCAAAAGTGGAACGAATTTCCTTTATAATCAAATTTTATGTGCCAATGACTAGCGACGCAAGTCACAGGACAAACAAACGATTCGTTGATCATAGACACGTAAAGTTTTGATGTGCCAAGAAACGTCGTTTCAGTTTAGATTCCAGAAAAATATAGCGAGCGACTTGGAACCTATTAATGAACATTATACCTAATTACGTTTTGAGGTAACTCTGCTTACAGGCTGCAACTGCAGACACGATGTGTCTACTGCCTCATTTGACTGCGGGTCTAACATCAGAATCTGCATTACATTCTTAATCTTGCACAAGTCTGTTGTCAGGTGGCAAAAATTCGCTTTCAGGGAAGATTCTGTATTGACTCTGTAGAAAGACTGCCCAAAAAAACTTCTCAAATTTTTGCAACTGAAGGCAACGTTATCGTAAACAGAAAACTGTCGTTACTTTAACAGAAAACCGCGCTAGTCCCTAATCTTTCCAGAGATGTGGTAAATACGTGGAGTTAATCCAACGGTAATTATTTTTCTTTTCATGCTTTGACATTACCACTATGTGACGATTTGATTTTGAGGGGATAAAAGACAACAACAACCACTTATCATATAGTCAGTTTAATCTCGTGCGTTCGTGCATTTAATTGAAGAATTTTGGCTGTTGCGTGAGGAAGATCGAGCACACAAGTTGTAGTATTTTCAATTGATATGCCCGAATCGTCTAGTTGTACGTTATTATTGATCAACTCGAAAAAAGCCCGACCAACACGGCGGTGCGGTAAGGTTTGGTCCGTTATCTGCAAAGTTCGTTTATTGTTGAAATCAGTTAAACTCTACTCTATGAAAATCCCGCAAGACAGCAAAAAAAAAAATAAAAAATACGCGCACCTCCTCTAGGAATCCCGTTGTTTACCGTAGAGTTCAAGACTCTGTCCTGTTTCAAACGACTGAGGGTTAAGAATCGAGGATTTATACGCTCATCGAAAAGTCGTTTGTCGTACATTTTGGAGATTACACGATTGTGTAAACCCCGCACAAGACGCGAACCTTTCGCTTTAGATAATATTGCGGTTTTATCCAGAAATACGGGTTAAGTTGGAAACATATGATTTCTGCAAAGTCCTCTATAGGGCCATTCGTCAAAGAAAGAAACTGAAATTAGGCTTATACCTGTATGGTCCAAAATGTCAATCCGTGGATAAGTATTTTCGAGATACTACACGGGGACATATTATACTTACGTGTACTTCGAGTTTTATTGAACTACCGCGATGCAATATCTTGTCGCGTTGGCACGAGATGACATTTTCAGCGCACTCCCGAATTGCCCGGAATAAATTGTCCTCTCCAATTATTGTATATGTAAAGGGTATCCCAGCGCCTAGTGCTAATTTCAGTTATGCTATCCTAGCATACTTTTGTCTTCTTTTTTTATTCCTCATACTTGTTTTCTGTTTTCACTTTGCTATTCCTATCCCCTTTTCACCATATTACACGTAACATTTTATAAATGCCTAAATATTATTTGAATAGTTTCAATGTGATAACAATTTCTTACAGGCTAGTTATGTTTCTTCTGTGTTATAACTCTAAGGCCTTGTTTAACGCTGGTGTTGCTGTCGCCAGGGCAGTGCAATATCATTTTCAATTTTATCAATACGGCAGTCGCACGAATAACCAAAAGTGCAAGTGTAATGTTGTGATATAGGTAGATACATGTAATATATCCTAATTCTCTACAAGACCCCCTACTTTTTTCCAATTGTGGAAACATTGAGATGCCAATGTGGCATTGACATTGTTCCGAGACCGCAGTTGTGTAATGCACAATAATATGCAAAGGACGATGCGGGGGTCGGGATTTTCCAGTGTAGCAGGTGACTAGGTAGAAATAATTATGGTCTTACATTCGGAAACAAATATGCAGATCTCTAAATATGAAGCCCAAACCGATAAACGGAAATTGCTCGAAACTTGAAAAAGTAGAAAGAAATTAGAAGTACGCAGCTACGTCATTGCAACATCTCGGCGAATGGTTCTTTTATTAGCTAACTGTTTTTCTTCGTACATTTGTTTGTACTAGGACCGTGGTCAATGATGAACGATGCAGTGATTTAATATAGTATTCAATAATGAGCTAGACTTCAAAACAAATATCAACATCTCGTACACTTGTGTAAATGGCATAAATTGCAGGAGCGCATAAGATGTAAGAGTGACATTAATTATTCCCGAGTGTGAAACTTTACCCTATATTGAATTTAAAGACGATTCGCGAAGCATTTTGTGAGAAAAGTGTCAATTGCAGCCCTCGAGCGAATTTGTAATTTTTTTATTTTTTTTCTTGTCACTTCTCCTCCGCACGAAACAAGGGGTGTGGGGAGCTCGGCCTCGAGTTACCCCGGGAGGTATCACGGGGAATCGGGATCAATACACGTGACACTCGCCCTGAACCCGCGGATCTCCCCGCCCCAATCTTTATCTTTCATCGCCTCCACGTTCGCGAGATCTTTGCCGGTCCATCCGCAAATTTAATGCCATTATTATTTTAACTCTAATTGAACGATTGCTGCATGTCACTCTTAGAGTGCGACGACACGAGAGAAAATGTTTGGGGGTTGAATTGCAATAATATAAGCTAACCAGGATTGTACCGATAGCGCATATGCCAGTATACGTATATCCCTGCGACGAAATCCGTGGTAAAGATTGATTGTGAGCCCGACTTGCGCAATGCGTGCGGGAAGAGGATATAATTGTATCTGTTAATGTATGTAAAAGCGTTTTATGGGTGAAAAATTAATGTTAATGTACACGTGTTTCAGTTAATCATGCGTCAGATATCGCCGGCTACAGAACCGAGATTCATTGAACCCTATACATAGCCATAACTTTCTTCTTGCCGCCTACGTAGGGGATCTGGAAATTTGGAACGACAACACGTGATTTACCCTTAACAGTCACGTAAAGACTCCAGGCACAGGATCGGGCGCCGCGGCGCCGCTACTATACCATTCCACTCATGAGTTCCCCCTCACTTGTAACACATACGTACATATTGTATACATACATATATAATATACACGCGGATGCAGAGAAAAGTGTTATCTTAGTACCCCGGGGCCTGTTTCCGATACATCTGATATTATAATTATAAATAACCCCTAGGTACAAATTGGGTGGGTTGTTGTGGAATATTAACCATGCATAACGCATATTATCCGCTATTCTCTCCATATAAGATGACGATTTTAAAGAAAAACCTCTTTACCTCCCACCCGCCTACCTGCCTACCTACCTTATACCCATCTATTTGTCTATATCCCTTCACATCTATTTTTCTGTCTCGTAACTGCCTACACGTTGCCGTGCAGCTGCATTCGCTACTTTCGAACTGTTTTAAACGCGTTCAATGTTGAAAAATTCCTCATTCGTTTACCTGGCTGCAGCGTTTGATCGGAAAACAAGGTAAAATATCCATTTACAATTAACTTGAATTGTATTAATCGACGGCTAGGTCCCCTAACACCAAAATGGCATACGATGGAATTTTTACACGGAAACGGATGAAAAAAAATCTGCGACAAGGTTAGCTGAAAACAAACATATTCGCTGGGCACGTGAGAAATATTTGTAGTAAAAAGTATGTAACATAACCGCTGCGAAAAACCTGAGTTACGTAAAGCTCCCGACACGACCACGAGGAGAAAAAGACTCGCTAGCTTGAGGAGTTTCGTATCTTCGCTGATAATTGTGACAAAATTTTCGAAAAAAAAAAAAAAACTATAGTTGATTATTTTTGATAAGAACAGATTAATTGATGTTAAGGTTTTATGTATTTTTGGAACTTCGTTTGCGAGTAAATACAATTAAAAACTCATTGTACCATGATCGAAGAAGTTTCCCGCACGTAAGAAAACACACAATACTTCGAAAGTTTCATAACTTTTGACACAAGTTCCTTGAATACATATTTTGATATTTTCACAGTGACTTTGTGATACTCATTATACTCACTGTGATTTTTTCATCAACTTTGGCACGGTGTCTTGATAATTCATTTTTTTAATTTTTTCGTTACCTCATTAGTTGATATTTGATACACTTGACCAAAGAAAAGTCTATTCCGTGGTTTGAGACACTTTATGGTGTGCATAAACTATATTCTTCATTTCAACCGACCGAATTATAAAAGTGATTAACGAATTTCACGAGTGATGAGCCGCCTTGAGTGAGCGAAAGAAATGCTCGTAAGGTTTCAGATCATCTTCCTGTTTCTCATGTGGCAGAAGCAAATGGTGTCAGAAAACCTACATTTTTCACATCATACATGTGGATTCATGCTTATCCGGAACTATCGGTCGGATAATGAATTATGTGTGAGATGCATATAACCGGGTTAACTTTTGCTTCTGCTCCGCATTCGTATAATGCCTACATACTGCACACCTACCGTCTTTGTCTACCACACCGAAAGTCGCACACACTATTCACGGCACCGTGCGGAATTGAAATATGATTACATAGGTATCTGTATATTTGTATACGTCACTCAGTGTCGGTACTCATTCAAATATACCTCGCATATCAACTGTCACGTACTGTATATACCTATAATAGGCTGTGAATCAGAGTCACAGCATCGCGGGTTTATATGGACTTCCACATTCGCCAAAGTATATAATTAATATTCATCGTTCGCATGGATATTGAATTTGGCACAATTGACCAACTCATTATTGTTGTTGGTATTCGTATCACTGCTTGCCGGATGACGTTTGAAAAATTTAGACAGTTCTATTTTCTTCAGCAATTCAACTGCCCAAGACGTCAGAATTTTTGATTTTCCACTCGCACTATTATTTAGCGTGCATGAAAGAGATGATGATACATTGAGTCAATAAGTAAATAAATGATATTTCTACAGCTGATGTAGGTATATGTATAATATGTACAGCCATGGGCAGAAAGGTAGAGTGGTATAGTAAAGAGTGTTACCAAACACTACGAACTGACTTACCTGAATTCAGGCAGCGGAGCTCATAGACCAACTTATCGTTAGCGACGTTCACTACCCATGGCTTAACACATACATATACTGCATGATTAGGTGGAATTTCTAAAGTACAGGTGTCGTAAATTGAAATTTTTAAACGTTAGCTGGATAAACAAAGCTGAAGGTTAACAGTGAGAGCATGGCCTGTGTGTTTTATACAGGTTTACCGTCACGGTTAAACGGACGTTGGCAGATCGCCATGATATACACGCGTGCGGCTGAACTTAAATTCGTTATACAATTTTACTCTTCGTCAGAGACACACGAGCATACATACCATAAGAATGACAACAGACCGTGTATATTCAACTTCAGAAAGTTAAAAGTCGTCTCTCTCTCTCTCTCTCTCTCTCTTTCTCTCTCTCTCTCTCTCTCTCTCTCTTTCTCTCTCTTATATCCACGCACCTTCGTCCCAAATATTTGTGGTACGCGTGCGGATCATTAGAAACAAGGGAATTACATACGTACGGTATCGATAATAACGATAGTTAATTATAGGTAGATACAAACTTTATGGTCCGAGAACATTGCTTATAATTTACTTCAAGGCGGATATACGGTTTGATGATCCAATTATTCGCCCCGGTACATACATCCGGTGCAGGCATAACGGACGTACGTGCAAATCCTTTAATTCCTTCTTCTTTCTTTCCCTTCTTGTGCTAGACTCAAATAGGATCGGTATTTTGTCGGATTCCGTGCAAGTTACAATCTAGATGCATAATTCAATATGTGATCAATCCTCTACGGGCATCTTATTCTTCCCTAGCTTCGGTATTTCGAGTAACAACCAGTAAATATTGGGATCATTGGCGTGCTTTCCGGTCGTGCAGTGCCATTTCGTAATCGTTAATACTTCACACCGGAATAAGTACGAAACGGAAAAGTCGCGGATTTCATTTCTTATTTTGTATTCTGTTGATAAACATCCAGTTATCTTAGTCTCACTTTCCCATTACATTTTATTGTTTATTCCTATACCCATCTGTTCGTTCATTTATTCAAATTCCTCGATTGCAATATCGCTTGTCAAAGGGCAATTGGCTTACAAGCGACCTTACGGCATTACTCCCGTCCCACTTGAGTCCAGCATGGCGTAGCTCCATTGTTATTAGTTACAAGGAATTCAGACAAGTAAGACATTGATCATTAAATGTATAAGGAAAGAGTATATCGGTAGAGAGTTATTGAAGTGAAGGGATCCACTTAATTATACAATAATAACAATCGACGTACTTGCATTTGCATCGGCATCGTTCATCTTTCATCCCGGTCATTTAATATTCTACTGGCAAATTAAAATCGTATGATTTTTATATACGCAAACGGGATAACCCTATCATATTTCAAGCTCATTGTCAAATATGTGTTTTCTATATGATAATACTAGAAAAATCAAGATTGAAACAGTATTATTCACTCTACTCATTCTTCTACTCGACAATTTCATTATTTGCTTTCACTTTATTCTGTTCAATTTCAAAAAATTACTCTGCGTTGCGCGCGTGATTGACGGTACTGACAACGATATCATCGCTGCGCGATATGATTGCGTCGTGTCGCATTGTTGTTAAATATTATACATGCACGAGTAATGGTGTACATGCGGAAAAGGGGTACCTCTTCGCCTCATTTCGACTCGTTTCAAACCACTTTGCACACTACCTCATCCGACACGGCATTATTCGGCACCAACTTATCGTACACAGGTATAATATTGTTCGAGACGGACTTGTCGTGGGCACACGGGTGTTGTGTGAAACGGCGCTCTTCTGGTACAGGTCGCCCTTGTAAACGTGATTGTAGGCAGGTATTTTTACTTCCCGATGTATGCAGGGCATGTATTTCGGTTCTTGTGATTCAAATTATTGACTAGCGCTAATGCTGAGGTGAATCCGACTCAAGAGCAAAAATACATGTTACGGAACATTGGAAATAAAAATACAAGCGTGGAGTCACGTCTCCTAAGAGGCCCTAGTGGAAGAACGCTGTAACTAACACCCGTGTAGATTAAGTTGTTTTCGAGTGATACCTGTGCACAACAAGTTCGTAACCAATGAAGACCGTGTAAAATACGTCCGCGTCGAATAAAGCCTGACAATGTGGCGAATAATGTCGTGTCGTGTAACGCTGTATCGAATAAAGTCACGTGCAATATTATGTTTGTGTCCAAAGTGGCCTAGGGCGAATCGGACCTTTCCCCGTATGCGAATATCATTTTGAATTCCGGCATGTGTTACTTTTATACCTGCAGTCTTAAATAATGACATGGGTCATAACGTTTTTAATCATTTCTTTTTCTTTCTAGTTTTAAATCATATATATATATATATATATATATATATATATATATATATATATATATATATATGATGATGATGATGATGATGATGATGATGATGATGACGCTATTTGAGATATTTATGATGTTTGGTAACAATTATCGGTGAACAATACTTAACAATATACAGTAAAATTGGCTCACATCTGCGGTTACAGAGGGATCGTCGGCGCGATAGCCGCCGTTATTACGTTATAAGTATACGATGTGCTTGCTATTTTTATTACTGATTAAGTACAATAGCAATCAATCATAATGGGCCGGAACACTGATCATAGCCTGTTCAAGTCTTCGACCGCGATCGCAAGGTAGAAAAAAGGGTGAAATTATTACAAAAAGTTACTCCGAATTAACGTTAACATTTCAAAAAGCAGCCTGAAATGTTGGAATGTAAAAAAATACGTATAGAAACGAACTCATCAAGTGAAACCCCGAAATTACCGCAGATAGACTCGCGCAGATTCAGTTGTTAAGAATACTAACAACATCAAGACCACGTTCCACGAAACGAGAAAAAGTAATTAGCCAAGATAGTCGACGGTGTACGTTTACCTATAATAAGATATCATTTACAATTAATTCACTCGTCGCAACAGTATAATTGCTTCCCCCAATGGCGTGTGTCTTTCAACAACGTCTTGCTAGTTGAATAATACTTACAATTAATCTGTTCAACTGATAGTTATACAATAACACTTCTTTTCCCAATATAATTTTTTTTTTCCTGCTTTGTTGTTTGTTTTCTGCAAGTTCATCAAAGGTCTTATTTAATAAAATATTCGTCTTCGACGTGTAGCAAGGTGGGTATTAATAGTTATGTAGTTGTGAAAATTCGCGTGTGTATGCGTATGCTGCGTACGCCGCATTGCTATGAGTGCCGAATGAAGCATTGATTCTGCAATTTGGGCGGGTTATTTGAAAAGATTGAAGCCGGATGAAAGACTTTGATGAAATGTATCATGAAATATCCAGAGGAACATGGGGGTTCTGTGAAACTCTATTCCTTCTCATTCTTTCCTTGCTTTTTATTAATGTAATTCATTTCTCACTAATTTAGTGAATCAATTAAATGCCGAGTTTTCATTTTATTATTTCTAACTATACGTTTTAAATTTAATGTTTTTTTCTTTTTTCTTTCCTTTTTGTATTAAACTCAGGTCTATTTACATGCATCATGTTATTCTCTATAGGATTTTCGGGGGTGCTATGAGTCAAATAAATCGTCGAAAGAACTTCCAGAACTCATCGTTAGTGCTTCCAAAGACCCGTTTCCAAGCGTGGAAAATGGTGCTCCGCCTCGGTCACGGCACGGCGTCGCGTAATCTGATTAGCTAGTGTCAAGATAAACACGCACAGGTAAAGTTGGGCAAGGTTACTTGTGCTATTGTAATTTTAGTCGTTTGAACGGAATCTGAACTAGACCGATCGAGACTGCAGAAACGGTCCTATATAGTATGCATGTATTATCATTAAATATGTAGACATAGCGATACAATACCGCGATCGTATTCATGTAACGTTCAAGGCATCAAAATCATGGTACATCATACATATAATGCATATAAGTTCTGGTTTATCATATAATATATATAAAAAATTTTTAATCGTTACACAGCTCCGGTGGAGGCGCGGGGAGGGAAGGGGGTGGGTGGGGTGGGGTGGGGGTACCTACGTACGTATAGTTGTGCGTTTCTCGTACGATCATTTATGATCGTTGGTGAAGTTAAAATCTGAATCCGGAGCTACGTTTAAATATGCAATTATGCAACGTATAATTATATGTATCTACGTATATCAAGCGCAAGTTTAACGTTATTTTAAATAAGGTACAATACACGCGTGTAAGCCTGCCCTGCCCATTGAAGAGAGAGAGGTCACCGTACGTGCCACGCGTCTCTAATTCTTCTACACACAATCTCCTACAATTCCCACGTATTGCACTTGAAACTCATTTTTATTATATTTTCTCTCGCTTCCGCACGCGCTTGCGAGTACATAGAGGTACATATGTACGACGTATAACCTATGGTGCTACGCATGCCGGCAGCAGACAGGAATTCGCGTATTTCCTACAAGTTTGCAACAATTCATCTCACGGGATGCAGCGTAAAAACCAATCGAATCAACAACGGGGGATTTATTTTAGTTTTCTTCGTGAATCGTTACTGACACTCGCACTGCGTTGTATTGCATGTAAGTGCTATTATAATTGAGAATACAATACTCCCCCAACGCTTTCGCGCCTACATTTCACTTAAACAATATACAACCTCCAGCCTCTGTCAATCTGTCTGATTGTGTTGTACACGTGCGCAATTTTATTATTATTTTGTATACACGCATATATTACAGGTATACAGGGGTCAATCATTTCTCACCGCTCACTCCGGGGAATCCGTGAGAGACTGTAAACACACCAGCTGGTATACAAATACAGCATGTCTCCTGCCGTAAAGAGCGGCTTGCCATTTCCTTGGTTGCTTGCCGGTAGTTGCTTAGATATCAGCTACACGTATTGTAGTTAATAGCCGACCCTTGCAGGGCCGAGAGAGATTCGCCCCCCAAACGCGGGCTGGACGTACGAGGTCAGGGTATTGTTGCTTGTACTTATGACGGATTACGGTTGATCGGTGAGTAACGATTGGCCCCGTGTCTATTATATACCTCATAGGTACAGTGAGGACTCGACGAACCGGGCCCCTCGCGCTTTGTTCATAAATCACCTACTTTAACGGTAGGGCCAACCTACAACGTTTAGCGCAAGGCACGGCGCGGCGTCCCGAGCAGAGTCCGGTCTCGGTTGATCCGAAGGGCCTGTTTCATCGAAAACTCACGGCACACACACACACACACACACACACACACACACACACACACACACACACACACCCACACAAACACACACGCGCGCGCGCGTATTATAATCTATGCATGCGTGTATCGTACGATATACATGATGTATGCATTCATAATATACACGCGCGATTATGCATGCTTTATGCGTTTAGACAATATCCGCGTACCGTGTATATCTCTGTACTTTATATGTTTCTATACAGGTATTTATGTAATATATAATAAGGATATAACTTCTAAAGGAATACGTATTGTGTACTTCGATAACAATAATATAAGTCTTATTGTTTCCTACCTACCTCTACCTATAGATGTGTGTATATAATGTTTTATTCGTTATTTATTATTTATATCTTGAATATATCCACATACATTATACATACATCCATACGTATGAATATGTATGTACATAGGTATAATAATACGTAGATACTTATACCATATATTCATCATGCTTATGTTTTATGTAACTATCTATGACGATTCGGCGAAGAGGCTCTGCTGTCAAGGCATTTGACGGCGGGGCGAAGGCGGGGGAGGGGGGGCTCTGTGCCTTGTACTAATTGTAAGCGCTATAGGTTCGCCCAACTTTCACCGCGAAGGATCCGCCTCGCCAAATCCTCATGTTATGTATTACATACGTATGTATGCGTACAAATGTATATTTGATGGTATATGTATGTGTGTATATATATGTATATTTGTATGAGTTTATATAATATATACTGTAATTATAATGATAATAATAATAACAATAGTATTTACTTATTACTCATTACCATCCGTCATTATCGTCGTAGCCGAGGTCGTTCTTGTCATCGTCACCGTCGTCGTCGTCATCATCATCATCGTCATCGTCACCGTCGTCGTCGTCATCGTCATCGTTCATATCGTTATCATTGAATATTGTTTCTTTCTAACAGTTATCTTTAATGCTGTTGCTTTGATTGTTATTGTTATTATCGTAATTATTCATATTATTATTCATATTGTTCTTGCTGTCTTCGTTACTATTATTAGAGTTGTTTCTGCCATTATTACTATTGTTGTTCTTGTTGGTGTTGGTGTTGTTACTACTACTACTACTACTACTACTACTACTACTACTACTACTACTAATACTACTACTACTACTACTACTACTACTACTACTACTACTACTACTACTACTACTACTACTACTACTACTACTACTACTACTACTACTACCACTACTGTTGTTGTTGTTGTTGTTATAATTATCATTGTTATTTTTATTGTTGTTGTTATTGTTATTATTATCATCATCATCATCATTATCATCATTATTATCATTATCGTTATTTTTTATTATTTTTATCATTATTATCTTCATTATAATTATTGTTGTTGTTGTTATTATTATCGTATCATTATTATTAATGTTTTCACTATCATCTTAGTCATCATCAATAGTATCATTAGGTATTTTACTATTTTATCGTTATGCGTATTATTATCGTCGTAGTCGTTATCATTATTAATATTATTGTTAGTATTATTATCATCATTAGTGTTGTTTTTATTGTTGTTTTTGTTATTGTTATTATTGTTGTTGTTGTTGTTGTTGTTGTTGTTGTTGTTGTTGTTGTTGTTGTTGTTGTTGTTGTTGTTGTTGCTGCTGCTGTTGTTGTTGTTGTTGTTGTTGTTGTTGTTGTTGTTGTTGTTGTTGTTGTTGTTGTTGTTGTTGTTATCATTATTATTATGGTTATTGTGATTATTTGTATAATTTTGTTCTTTGTCAACATTGGCAATTCGTTTGTTTCATCGTTAATTAATGGTGTTTTTGTTGATGCTGCTGCTGCTGCTGCTGTTGTTGTTGTTGTTATTGTTGTTGTTGTTGTTGTTACTGTTGTTGTTGTCATCGCAGTTATTACTATCATAATCATCGTCGTGGTATCAATATTATTATTTTTATTATTATTATTACTTTTTCTGTTGTTGTTATAATTATCGTTTACACTATCATTATTGATGTTGATATTCATATTATTAGTAATTATATCACTATACTACAAATGGTGCTACTACTACTCTGTCACTACAGCTACTGCTACTTTCACTGCTACTGTTACCGCAACTATTTTTGTTATTATTATCATTAACCTTATCATTAATTTACATATTATCGTTTTTATTATTATAAATCATGATGTTAATTTATCACTCCACGACTTGCAACGTTAATTGATGATCACGGTCTCGATACCTGGTTGTATTATATTAAATCCCATCTGTAGCATTGAGTACCTATGTACAGATTGTGCGCTCTATCACCGCATATGGAGTAGTTACGTTATAATAGGTATGTACACCTTCATATTAGTTGGGACGTCAACGTAGAACAGAGGAAAAATGTACCGATGTGCAAACTTGCTCGACGGTCGGGGGAAAAATTTAGGTACCGTTTATATCGAGTTACGAGGGGCGAGGGGCGAGTGAGGAAAAGGGACGCAAGGCCGGACCCGTTCCTTCTTCCCAGGTCGGTCGTCATCTTCATCGTCGTGTTGCCGCGAGCGAAGCTTTCCCAAGCGTCAAAGGACTAGTCGCTACAGCCGTAATGCTGTACATTTATTACAGTATTCGAGTACTTTATACAACAATAATCCATCATTTATTCTCATCGTCATTGTCATAGGGATTATTGGAATCACCATCATCGCCGTTATTATCCGTTATTGTTGTTGATGTTGGCATTTTTGTCATTGCTTTTACTATTTTCTAGCGTTATTATTCATTATTTTTTACAACAAGGTTTCATTATTTTTAATTTCATTAATCCAACAATTTAAGGTTATTATTATCATTATCATTATTATTATTCTTACGTTACTAATATTAATTTTTCGTCTTTGCTGTTACCACTGTTGTTGCTGTGGGCATTGTTACGGCAATAAGAATAATACTACAGCTGTTATCCGTGTAATTATTGTTAACGCGAGGTAACTGCAGGGAACTGTATAATACATACATATAACGGAAACAGTGAGCATTGATCCGATCCGCAAGCAAACCACGTTTTCCAGTTTATTTTTTGTATTTTTATTCGATAAGGCTACGCTACAGAGGCTGGTCATATACTCTACGTTACTTTTTACGCGGACGATCGCAGCCTCGTCCCTCCGCGGATGGCGAAGAGCTTCGGCACTCGTCCCTAGGTCATGAACGGCGATCTTCGTCAATATCGTCGAGGACTAAGAGACGCCATCTCGACAGTATTTTTATTTTGAATAACTCGAACCGTACGACAGTCGACAGTTTGTTGGACAGACCGTAGTAAACGCCGAGTGAAAACGATTTGATTACAGAACAACTGAACATCACCGTTGCGCATACCCTCTCAACTGTAGCGATGCTTACAGTAGCGTAACTCCGAAATTGACGAGATTTTTGTGTACGATGAAGATGACGACGACTTGTACGGTCTCCGGTCTCTTCGTGACGAGTGAAACAAGCCTGAAGGAACCGCGCCGACGAGCCCCCGCATACTATCGTCGTCCAAAGTCTTGCCAGTTTAATTGCGCAAGCCCCTAACGGAGCGGCCCATTCGCAAAACGCGGCAATAACGATAGGAAGGAAGGCGACGCGGGCAGGCGCTGCTGCTGAGGATGACATAGAGCCGACGCCGCCGCTACCGCAGAACGAGGAGTGATGAGTCGTCCCGGAGGCCTCAGGGTTATTTCCCTCCACCTCAGACCCAGGCGCCGCCGTACTGCTTGACTGGGACCACGAGGGGTTCGTCGACGATTGATACTCCCCACCTGAAAGCCCGAAATTACTCGCTGATCATTACGTTGGGACACGAATCGCACTCCGTCAATCAATCTATGCATGACACGTACGCGCATGGTATACAAATTACAGGTATATCGCGAATTTACCTGGAATAATACACCCATGCATAGTTAAGTACAACATGAATTATACATGTGAAACTTCAAGTTGCAACAGATCTCTTTATATGTATGTATAAGGCGGGGGTGGGGGGATCAATCGAATTATAGACATTGTGGCGGTATACCCATTGATGGCGTGCTGGTTTCGCAGTGAGGCGCGGTGGACGGGTCTTTTCGGACGTCGCCACCGCGTAAACTGACTTCCGCCTGAGGCTTCGTACAATTTGGGCACACGCCGAGTCCCGGGTCCCCGTCCGAACAGACGTGGAAGCAGCACTCCTCGTCGGCGTGCAGGGCTCTCGACGCCTGCTCACCCATCTCCGGGATGTTCGGGTCTGCGGGAAGAAATTGATCAGATTGTTAGCGGCGGTTATCGATGTATTAAAGGTGTATCGTAGATGTCTTTACGATCTGTTGTACAACGTAAGGTAAGGTAATGTCAAGTGCGGTATCTCCCTCTACCGGATAAATCGCACAAATAAGGTAGCATTCACCTCTGCATAGGAAGGTTGGCTCGCCGGCGTACTGCGTTGGATAGGCCGGAGCGCGGTCACCGGGAAGTAGATAGGGGCAGCGCTGCTCCACCGACTGACAGAAGGAACGGCAGGGTCGTATCCGCATCCCCGTTTCCATCCGGGGAACGACCAGTCTCTCGTTCGTCTGGCGCGGCGGATCGTCGTGAGCAAAGTAAGGCACCAGAGAGCTGCACACCCATCTTCTATACGCCTCCTGCAATTTCAAACGAGCAGTTCAATCTTCAATCGTTTCTGACCCTCCGGGATATGGATAAACAGATGCTAATCCCTAAGCGAGACGAACATGGGAAAATATCATTCGCGATAAAATAAACATTCTCATCATCATGGTTAGACACAGCACACGTAAGGGGTGAAAAGTCGCGGAATTAGAAGACGATTCGTGCAAGTTTGTGGGTACGCAATCTGTAAAAGAATGCAGTATATGATATGCAGTTACGTAAGCTTGATGTAATCTAGAGTCGGCTGTTCGGCAATTTTTCACGTTATTTCCCAGTACCTATACTTATTCAACTCCGGCTTAAGGAAGTAAGTGGGCACTAGCGGTGGGGCAAAGGAAAAGCCGCCCCAGGCACCGTGCCGTGAAGGCCGCGATCGAGTGAACTTTTTTTTTTTTTTTTTTTATCAAAAAATTTGATACCTATAATAAAATTGAGAATGGTTCTCCTTGCGTATTTGTCATGGTTTCGCTGTCACCACCGTAACCGAAATCGGTGCGGAAATGAATATGCTAAATGTGTGGCAACCGATATACCCTGCACATTCGGCACGGAGCCCGCGAGCACGACGGTGAACGCGTGACAAACCACCGGGTCCACTATCTATCACTTACTGAATATTATCCAACCGGTTGTGGACACTGAAGTGAAGAATATTTTTGAACGACGATAAATAGTCCAATGGTTTGGAGTGAATGAATACGGTGGGAGTGACGAGCCACCGGGTCCACTATCTCTTATTTGTTAATTTTCATCTAACCCGTTGTGGACACACCCCCGAATAAAGAGATAAAAGACACACGGCGGGTTGCCACCTCGTAATATTTATAAAACGTTCAATTTTCAAATTTTTTTGCTGAAAGTTTAACTGCAACTCTCAACATAGCACACTTCCAAGATAAAGTTGTTGAAACAAAACTTTATAATACATTTTCTTTCAGGAGGATCACATCGCGACTATTATACGATTGCTATCAACAACTATAGAACGAGAAGCAGGCATTTTTATCACCTCAGAAACACTGTTGTCGCTGCTTACCCTGATTAGCATAATTTGCTTCGACTTGCATTCTCCCTTAACGAAATATGTAGAGAATTTCCCACAAAACGGGTCTCTTATAATTTTTTGTTAACTCGACTCTTTCAAAATTTATTCAAGGTTAGTTCATAGCGGTTGAAATGCTTTACAAACAACATCTACAATAGTTTGTGATAAGTCTAGTATTTTCGCTGTTAATCACGAAAAAAGCGAATTTTTACACGATTTCAACTTTAACCTCGAATAACTTTTGAAAGAGTTGAGTTATCAAAAAATTATAAGAGACCTTGTTTTGTAGAGCATTAAATACCCTACAAAAATATGTATCGAACATTTATATATATTGCCTCGTTATTGAGCAAAAAATTCCGAAATAACTAAAATTATTTTCTAAGGGTAATCAAACAGACAATGGAAAATTGCGTTGAGGTACTTCTGAATATTAATACTAAGGGCTCAAATTGAAACGGGTGTCTCACTTCATACATTATACAAGTGATCGTATTCGAAGCTAACGATCAGATTTTGTAGTGTTCCGTACTTCGCGACAGGCGTCTTTTATGCCCGTTCAATTAGAGATTCTCAGTGCTAGCCTCTGAAAACTTGGTTCGAAACAAGCAAGGGTGCGACGAGTTGAGGCATGCTATTACAAACACAATTGATTTCCCTCTCCTCCTCAGCCAGCTGTATGTATATTCACTCGTTATAAATGCACTGTAATATTACCTATTGAGCACGGCCAAGGGGAACGCTTCTCAACCGCATGCTGATTCTCTTTTCCAACCCCCCTCACTTGCGAATTGCATATTATCACATCGTTGCAATATTATATCAGGGTACCGCTATACAACATAGTGTATACGTACTTAGTTTACTGGTGGCATGTAAACCCGAGCAAACTTGGTTCTGACACCCTTGTTGTAGCGGGGTCAGCAATAAGATTGACTTCGGCAGCCTCTAACCAACGGTAGGGGCGTATCGTACCGACGCGGCGACGTGGCGTGTATTATTCAATAGGCCTATGTTAGACACAAGCACTGTCAACCTTATTTTACGCCCGATAAAATTAGGGGGAGAGGGAGCAAAATCGACTTTACTAGGGTTTACATATAATTTGCCAATTGGCCAGAAGGGTAAGCGAACGAGTTGTCGTTACAGAGTCAATTTACAGTAACGTGGGATGGCTCTTTGCAAATTGATTAACAGTCGTTAAACGATGCAAAAACTTCCTGCCGAATAATCAATTGAATGGATTTGCATGCTGCTGAAAATGATTCAATCTGACGATATTTTTCGCGCACCTCTATACGTATATTTTAGGCGAGTCTGTGTACGTTTGTACGAATTTCGAAAAATGTTCCTTTTTTTCTGAAAAATAAACATGCCAATGCCTCCGCAGCCATTATCTCAATTTTCGTATCATCAACTGCATGACTCGGATATGTTAGGCAGTATTCTATACAACTATCGCGAATGCACGACGAGCGACGGAGTATCAAATCTATAAATGTGCTTCCAACATTTTCACACGACGACTCCAGGAGAAAGGCTGACAATGAGGGAATATGGGGTGAATCCCAACAGTCAGTCATTATACCTTCGGCTGGATATAATATAATACACGGACGACACATTGCAGGTCGAAAACGGCAGAGTAACCGATCCCAGTATAGATGTGATTGTAGTAGAGAATGATGTTACCTATATGTATATATACGGATACCTATCTGCCATGAATATTTATAGTGGAAATATTGCACTTCAGTACACGATCTACTTCTGCCGTATTTTTCATTCGCTTCGATAGCTACCTACCCTACCCCCGCCGCCCGTATTTCACAATTTCCCCGCATCCATGTCTTTTTCCGCCATTCGCCGTTAGCGAATTTTTTTTTCCAACCTGTATTACACCTGAATCATCAGGGCCGTAACTGCACGCATTGTACACTACCGGCACACTGTATTTGATGCACCCATTTTGTACTCGTACTTCGTTGCGAGGGGTGACGTCCACATGAACATATGGACCGCGCGTCGGCACATCCAAACCTTTTAACCTCTACAATGGGTATGAGTTGATCCTTGACCAGGCAAAGTCTGCGCACAGATTTTGATTCAGAATCGGATGCCGGGACATGTGCTTAAGGTTCCGGATGTTCATTTGAACGGAATTAGAAACTAGCTTATACGACGCTAGCTGATTGACAAAACTTCTTTACCGTCGGGACTGGGATTCTTCGTCTTAGCGGAGGCCGTGTTGCGGTGTGGCGTAAGGTGGCCATACCAGTACACATGAAGCACCCTCCAACCTACCTGACCCAATTCCCCGTACTCTCCCTCTCCGTCCGGTGAACTAGAGGACTAGTAGGTAGATGTGCCTGCCCCGGCACCGTGTAAACCGGATCGACTTGGCTTTAGCATTCCACTTACGCCCACGATGAACCCTGTGCCTACCCACGGACGTAAAAGAAATCTCACTTTACCTAATGCCTTCACCTCTATTGTCTCTATCTCTTCAAATTTTGGGAAGGCAGGTCACATAGGCCACGTCTCCAGCCAATACTTGATTTTTTCCACAAAAGTATAAATTTAAGGAAAACTGATTCGTTTTCGTTTTCCCTTCCTAATTTGATTCACACATTATCCTACGAGCAATTTAACGGCAGTCTGTAGTCCACGTACTGTCAGCGCGTCATTCTGGCAAGTGGTAACCCCCGCGACGGCCATGATCTCTGATAAAAACGACACCTCTTCATTATTGTAATCACGTATATGTATCACATGTTTTAGGTGCACACGAAAAAACCATGAGTGTCAGTTTTACAAGTACAACGATTTCCGGTACGACAAAGCTCCTATAATAACATATGTGACCGAGGGCAGCAGGAACGCGGGGTTGTTGTTCTGTGACGACGCTGACACTAGAGGGGAAGAGACCGAGGGCTGTGAAGCAATGCCCTAGTGGCCTGGTTACCGCATATCTGTTTCCACGCCCCACCCCGTTCGACCTCGCCTAGCCAACCCCTTCTTCTCCGAAAGCCCAACCTGACATGCAGTTATATCTACGCATATACTAAACTGCTAAGAAGGGGCTATCAATGTTATTTAGCTTTTTTATGGCCAAAAGTATCTGGCATCGGCCCCAGCTACCTCGTTCCTCAACAAGATGAGCCTATAATTACATCTCAGAGTACATAGTTTTACAGTTTCGGGTCTAATCCGTTTCATTGTCATAGGATCGTCAGGCTCGTGAATAATGAATTTTTGATACGATTTCGGAACAGGAAATGCAAGATTCGACCCTACGAAAATTGAAAGTTACAGGTATAATACAGAGGTGAGATCGGTCAATAGCCAATTGAGTTTACCATATGTAATTGTGTGATGTTAATGTGAAAATCAGTTCGTGATATAACACCACGACAATAATGAGTTTCAATTTTAAGGTGATTTTAAGAAAGTTACGAAAGAAGTGCACCATTTCCATAATAATCCAATACACGAAAAAGATACAGCTCAAAACTCTCATTATTTACCGATGATCCCCTACGATTAGAATAACAATTGCGTTGCTGATGTTAGTTTCCATCAGTCATTTGCTCGTTTATGTTACGCGCTATGGAAATAGGATTTGCGTGAGTGTTGAACTTCATAATTAAACGATTTTGCGGATAGTCCATAAACTAAAAGGTATTACTACGATTACACTCGGACCTCGGTTTCGACTTACTACCTGAAACCTTTTTCACCGATTCTCATTACTCTCTATTGTTTCTACACTTCTACGTCTCTAGACTTCTTGTCTTGGTCCGAAATCAGCTGGCTTGGCTATCGCTCGACCGACTCACTCACCTCACACCCAAGACCTGAAAACTAGGTCCGCTTGAACCCTCGCGCTGGCCTCACACCGCATCTGCATAATCAAACCCTCTAGAATGCCTGCTACTAACTCAAGAGGGCCTTCCCCTGCCTACTGGGACTCCTCGGGGCAGCTAGTGTTAAACTTTCAAGGTACAACATTATTCACTCTTTCAAGCGAAGATCTTCAAGCGCCAAAGATCTTGAAAGCACTACTAGAAGCGACTCGACGATATTTTTATATTAAAACCTTCTTATGCTTGAGTACGATTATTTTTCACTTTCTGAATTACCGGACCACTATTTTTCTAACTTTACTACGAATATCAGCATCAATTAGTCAGACAATACAGTGCGAGCGAACAATTTGAATTCCAAGCACTATATCTGGTGTATACCTTCAACAACCAGAGAAATAAATACGAATAGGCTATACGATACAAAGCTTGAAGTACGAACGCGAGGGTAGTGGAGAAATTGGAGTGGACAAACCTACGCATATCTTTTTGAAATTTATTTTGAATTTATTCCCTCACTGGCCAACAATCGCACAAAATGCAAACTCCATGCCGATCAGTTGCCTCCCCCACAACATCTGCTTATTCACTGTTGGAAACGTTGCTCACAATGCACATCATTGCGTCGTCTACGCCACGTCTAAATTGATTTCTGATTGCATAAAATGTCATGTTGCATTTAGGCTTACTATCTTTAAGGCTATCATCGGCCTGCCAGGCTTTCCCAAGGCATTTTTAATACGAAAGAGCCAAAATCGAATGGTGAATTCCCAGTTGCAAACGCCAGCTACATAGCGTATACCTACGTAGGTATGTATAATGGTCCGGTAAATGGACACTCTATAAACGTCGAAGCGCTGGATAGACAGAAAACGTAATTTCAACTCCTACCCAACTTCCGACTGTATTTTTATGATGTGATCGTACCGTAGATGTAAGCGAGGCCGCGCAATATTACTTAGCTGCTTATCCGTTTATTTCGGTTCAATCCAAGAGTACGTCGACAGCGATTGGATGTCGGAAAGTTCTGCAGTTGTTTATACCTTCGGCCTAGAAAGGTGCCGTAAAGTAGGAAGCGATGGATATAAACGCGACAATCCAAATCTTATATACCGTTGCAATTTACAGACACAGTTTTTCTCGCTCAAGACGATAAATATCTTTCCCAAACAACTCTACAATTTGGGAGCACAGAGTTCTGCAACCGCAATCATTTTTCTTGCATAATCAACGATCATGACAGGCAAAATTAATATTTGGAGTACCTGGGACCTGGTTAGTTTTATGTAGAATGATTTGACCGCGTAGCCACGATACAATTTTCGTTCGATTCTCGAAATCGTTCGGCTAAAGGCAATCGCGGCTGTAATATAAAAATCGAACTCAACAAAATCTGGAAGTGTATAATATAATATAATAACGGCTAGTCGCTAACTAACTTCACGCTGAAAGAATTAAGAGTATAGTAGGGATCTAAGAGTATAGGTGCCCCTTGGAACGAGCTGAGACGTCTTAAGGAGTTCGGTGCGTCACTTCCCCTCGTATGTACGACGGCTAGAGAAGCAAACATTCAAGTGGCAAGCAACGGAGAAGAGGGCAGCTTTGGGGATTGAAGGAGCGCAAGTTAACCAGGTTTCTCAATGTCAACCTAACGCAGGCTTGGAGGCCCATAAATTTTTATTGCCTCCGGACAACGGAATCAGTAAACGGTCCTCTTCTTGTCCGTGGATCCTGGCCAAGTCAAAGATCCGGCATTGGATGTTTGAAATCCCAAGTTTGCCGATTTCAGACAGGTACACATACTTGCAAAGAGCCGGTAGCATCCGATGCGGGAACAAATTTAAATAGGGGCAGAATGTATGTTGTTCAGCAGCATATTGCACAAAAATGCCCGTGAGGAACGCTGCGTCACCACATAAGAAGGAATTGTCTAAAATAGTGAAACAAGTATGTAAGTATTAAACGAATTTCCTCGATCGTGTTTTCTTCGACTCGGAAATTTCGCTGGGACGACCGTTGAGATTCCTACCGCCCTGATGGTCTCGTTCGCCAGGACATCCAAACTATAGTTAATTCGATTAGTTATCGTCGATGCATTCGAACCGGCGGTTATCCGCCACAGACGTACGTGTGGGCAGTCTACCGAGTATCTCGGCCTCTTGAAATTGCAATGAATTGCCTAACTCACGGATTACCATTCATTTCACTACTGCCGCCTTGTACGTAGCCCTGAGAATCAAGTCGAACGGAATCTGAATCTCCGTGCAACTTGTAGCATACGCCTGTTGTGTTTAGAGTTCGCGTAGGCATAACTGACTCTTGAAGCCTCATCGGGATTTGCAGGTTTCTGTAGGAAGTCCGCAAGCCGGCACGATTCCACTTTGATAGAATATCATTTTATTTTGCCAAATTCAACGAGCGCTCGATTCACATAGAATTCCGAAATATCTTCATGCCTGTGCCATCTATGAGCCGAAATTCTTTTCGTCAGGTGATCAAGGGGTTGAATGAGGACGTGGATGAGGCCGATGACGACGACGAGGACGATTATGAGAATGAGAACGAGGGTAGAGCGGCTAGGGTGAGGGCTGATGAGAAACGGGAAACAAGCGGAATATTCCGAAACTTGGGTGAAATAAGAATCCTGTATTCATCGAGCATTGGATTTGTATACTTGAAGTCCCTCGTTGCAAGATACGGACGTTTAACGTGTTAACGAGGAGCGGCGACGAAGATAGGCGAAAATGGCCGGAACGAGGTAGTCGCGAAAACAAACGAATGAGAAGAGAAGACAGATTACAGACTGCAGTAGATGGCTATACCGCTTGACGCCCAGGTACATACATACAATCAATCTGCGCAGCAGGGTAGCTGCTGGGTCTGCCAAGCTTCCGGAATAGATTCAAGGCGACGGACGAACGAACGTATTGCCCCCCGCCGGAAGCACATTAGTGTCAAGACTAGAGAAAAAATTACTCCGACGAAGAGGTGCTAGGCTGATCGCTAGGCGCCCTTCCCGGCAGCTCTCGATTTTCTCCTCACCTCTTCTAGCCACTTGGCTTACCATTCTACCCCCGCGAAACAATCTTCACAGCTAGCTCGACTGTTTTGCTACGCTCGCGCTCTTTCGCCTCTTTCTTGTCTTCTGTCTTATGCCCAGTTATCTACCGTCAATTGTCCTTGAATCCGTCCTTCATTTTTATTTATCTACATTTTCTGCTGCATATGTTCGATGCCTGGACTCCGGCACGGCGAACAATATGCGATAGAGGTCAGACAATGTAACAGATGTCGTTTAATGTTGGAAAATGGCAGCGTGTGCTTGCGTGGTCTACCGCGTATACCGATCTTAAGACTGATTCAGCAGATATATTCTCTGAGACAGTACATAGTTACTTTCCTAGAATCTTTTACACGCTGCAGATTCTTACTATTCTGTTTCGAAACGCCCGTCTGAGTAAAGAAAATTACCTAACCTGCAGTAATATTCGGCCGAGAACTCAGCGATTATAGCCATTATATTGTAGTGCACCTATATGTTCCAATCAATTTCTTTGCCGATTATGCAGATCGCCTTATTCTGAACCTACATGCGCACACTTCTGGAAACCTTCGTTCCTTACTATTAGCTATTCGACTCTGCTTATTGCGTCAATCAAATCAAAGTCTTTCGCTGTCAAATGATACGATCCAATGATGATGCATGATGGTGCAAGCGGCACTGATTAAATTTTGATCATTTCTTAGGCGGGTGCCTTAATATTTGATATTCGGGATAATGCTACATGTGAAAATGCAGCCTGGTTTCTGTTAAATTTTAATTTGCATGTAATTCGCCCGAGCTAGGATAAATCATTGTCTGATTTGTACCGTGACTCAATCGTTCTATACAATCCACACTTGACGAATCTCTCAATTTTTAACTTTTATTGAAATGGTAATCTTGGTTATGGAGGTCATTAAAACAGAACAACCGGAAAATTGTTGACATTTCGGTTCGAGTGGGGGTCCTCCTCAAAACGAATATTAATTTATTGACCACATCTATTAACAAGTGAGAACAAAAGGTAACAGAGGGAAAATAATATAAAAAAATATAAGGTAAAAATAAAAACAGAAGGTAGCATGAAGACAGTAAACTTGGATTTAAAATTATTTTATAAGAAGAAATATCGGGATCGAGGCAATATGCGCCAAACAAAAAACGAAAAACCAAGAAAAGGAAAAAAAAGAAAAAACCCGCGGCAAATACCTGATCGTAACGATGTATGTTGCATAAATAATGAACGAAGACACGACGAACATCACAGGATGAAAAATATAATGGGATGAGCAGCCAAACGTTATAGTGTAAAAACAAAGCGATGCGTTTTTTCCAAGCGTACATCTTAGTCAAATAAATATTTAAAATTGAAGTTGATAAAGTTAAAAATTGATATTGTTCAGAATTTTAAAACTTTAAAAAATTATTATGAGCGAAATGACGAAAAATAATTTGAGAAGGCACGTGTGGATCCGCCGACGTGTGAGCGGGGAAAGAGATAAATATTAAAGTAATAGACAGCGCGACGGTGACTCAAAGAGTTAAATGGATAGGATATAGCATGGTTACGAGTAAACTCAGTCGGTGAAGGTTAGGGTCTATGTATCAGTGGAGTGTAAATTATGCTAAGATGTTCGATGTCCTGTCTTAAGTTAACTGCATTAGGATGTGCAACAATATCTTTGCAATTTATCTTTTATACAGCGAAACACGAAAAATGATGTAAAAACAGAAAGAAGACGAAAAGACGGCAGACTATACAATGGAGTGATAATTCAACAGTAGATTTTTTTAACACGGTATGCGAAATTCGATTTCTCATGCCCGTTGATGGTGCACGAAGTGCCCGATTCACACATTTTGACACGCAGTGTGCAAAGTAGTTTATTTTGCTCACTGAATGTAGAGAATGATTCACTTCGCACACTGAGTTAAAAAAATATAGTATACGATACGCGTGCGCGTACGTGACCCTCACACCCTCGCTTCGCTCGGTCGACAAACTACAGGCGAAAATCGCGCACTCCGCGCACTTTTATCATAATGTACTATTACGGGGATAATACCTCGGAGACGACGAACCCCCCTCCACCTTTGCAGCAGTCCACGGTATTTATCTAACGAAGGTAGTAGAATATCTCGTCATATCGATTCAATTCTCTAACCTCAGTGTGACTCAATTCGCGGGCGTTAGGATCTGAGCGGGTTTACTTCGGACCGAAACGTGATTTATTCAATTCTGTTACCGATGGTTGACGTACTCTCAAAGAAAGAAGCAAGATTGAGAGAATTAGACGACATTGTATGCGCTGTATACGATTTGCGCAGAGCTCGTGAAGAAAGGAAAATAGAAATTACAATAGCCCAAGTTGGATGACAGGTCTTTCTTTTTTTCTGTCGTCGGAATATGAATAAATCCTAGATTCTTTTCTATTCAATTCTGTTCTTTCTATGACCCGTGAGTCAATAGACTACTCTTCGAGTGGTTACTCTCCACTTCTCCAACCCATTCGAAGCTTGCGGTGAAGTAGGTACCTGTGCAAGATATAACCAGCAGTTTTACAACACCCGAGATATGATGTAGGACATGTACGCAGCGGTAGTTGGAGGCTAATCGCGTCAATGGACTAGTCGGTGAATACCCACGCCATGGACCATGCTCCGGCATTCCTCGCCGCGGAGTAGCGCTTGCCTCCGGCGGGTTCTTCTGTCTTTGAACCAAAGCTTCACCGCCTGATATTGATCCATCCCGTCCACGCAGCAAAGCTTACTCCTTCTCTGCCAGTCTTCGGCCTCGCACAGCCCGCTAGATGACTCTTAAAGCTCGATTCACACTGCATCCTTATTTCAAATAAATTTCTTCGAAGCGATAACCTCATAATGTGTTGTTTGTGAAGCTCACTTTTAATTACACCTTACTCTCCAGCACCGCATTTAACAAATCGCGCTCCTACGACTTCCACCACTTACTAATTCTATACCTGTCACCCCGGTTTTGTCCAAATCGTAATTGCCAGCATTCGTATTTCCATCTTGATATCATAAAACTTGACAACCTCGTCACCCTGCAGCTCGTTATACACAGAAAAGAATTCAAGTCTAACGTGTAAGACAAACTTGTTTTTTCTCTCACTCTAGTTTGAAATCGCACCTGCCTGCAGTGATTCGGAAGGTCTCGAGAGACGCGAGTCTGCTTGGTAGTATGGCACGCTATGTTATGACTCCACCGTGGCTTGCGTGGCAGAGGGTAAAAAAAAGCGAGTGGGAGAGAGATTGAAAAGGAGCGAGAAAGAAGATGGAAAAAGAGGAGGGAAAATTGGAATTGTCAACGTACAGATCTACATATTAATATACCTCGTATTTTCTCTCGATCAAGTATTTCGAGTTTTTCGTTCACGAAGGCGATTCAGGATACATTTCCACAGGCATAAAGACCCTTTGCAAGCGCGCTCGTCCTCTGCGTCTTAGCACACCTATATCTTCGAAGTCTGTGCTGGAACTTGAGAACAACTTGGAAAGTTACGTGACGAGATATAGACGAGGTATAAGTGGCTCTGACATACAAGCAGCACCGTGGATAAGTGCATGAAAACAAATAACCACGGATTGAATGTGACCCCCCTCTTGCAGTAGAAGAAAAGTGACATCCCTCTTGTAGCAAGGAATCCAATGAATTTCGTTTATACATGTATAATATATCACTACTTTCAGCGTCGAGTGCTGGAAAAAGGTGGTGATATAATAATATAGACATTTTTGGTTATCATTAAAAAAAAAAAAAATTGGCCATACTCTTCTAGGTTAATTCAGTTCAATTAAGTTTGAATTTATTTCAGTTTGGCTAATTACATGGACAATATCAGACCTTCGGATCACGGACTTTGCTAAAGCTTCTAAGGGTATTTTTTTTTTTTTTTTTGTCAAAAAATTTCACTAGTACATCCATTCTCTCCTGAGGTATGTGATAAACATTAGCAATGGAATCGAAAATAGATAGGATTCGACATTGGTCGAGATGGTACAGACTTGCCCAGCTACGCCTGAAGTTTATAACCACTGAAGCATCACTTCGCTTTAATCTAAACTCCTCTGTGCGGTATGGGCTATGTCATCGAAGGATATGGAATTATAATTAATTACGTTATAAAACCCGTAAATTGGTGCCTCTCGGTCAAAGTTCGATAAATCACCTTCCAACGACCTATATCCGAATCCGTAAACAGATAGCGTATAAATATTATGCATAGGTATACATATAACGCAATAGCCCACAGGTATGGGTAGATATGCGTACATATACACCCACCTCGTCTCGTCTAATGTCGCCACATCTTTATTATTATAGTAAACCGTAACGTCAGCTGGAAAAGCGCAATATAGATATTTTTTCCGCGAGGCCGTATACAGTTCAATTAGATAAACTTCTAGAGACGAAAGGTTTAATATGCAATGCAGCAAGGTGGAGGAAGAAAATCGGCAAGGCCCTCTTGGGGTTTTGAATTTATTCAAAGAAGTTTTGTTTTCGTTTCCCCAAAGATGGTACAGCCAGCCCTGAGGATCAGATTCGTTTACGAATAGGCAGTCAGGCTATCGAGGTCTATAACCTTCGGCGGGCGAACCGCGCTGGCCTCAGAGCGATGACACTTCTAAATAGTATATGACATACAATTTCGCCCGGCTGCTAAGAGATAAATCAATCTTCTTCGAAGCACGGTGGTGCAGCAATGATAACCCCAAGGGCCTACGAGGAGCACGAGCGTCGTACCAACACTAGGAGTCGGGTCGGCGATGCAATTATTCGCGGTAAGATGATCCCAATTAAGGGCACTGCGGTAATCCGCTATATACCTATAAAGGTAATCTATATCCAAGCACAACGTTGCTAGATTGGCCCGATTCTAAAGAATGGCCATTTCGCGACACTCGCCGTAACTATCGAAAATCTCGTACCTCCCGTCTTACGCAGTAGAAACTTTATTCTGCCTTCAACTGTTATTCGCGTATGAAATTATTCGTGAACGTAGCTAATACTCGTATATCCAACACTATCTAATCATAATCCTACTTGAATCGATTTCCCGTGCGAGTTGAAATTATTTGCGCGATGCGTCACTCAAATGCAGTGCATTATTCGAGGTGGTAAACGATAACCAAATATTCAATTTAATAGAGTTTTATTTTTCTGAAAAATATTCAGATCGAATTTCATTCACCGTTTTTCTTGTCCTAATCAATTAATGGAAAGCATTGTTATTGACCAAAAAGTAAGTACATCCTGTTAATTAAAATAAAACGTCAATTTATTTACGCCTTCCTTTAATGTATTTTCATCTATATTTTCCAAGGTGCCAACGGACTAGTAGCACCCCAAAAAGAGTGACCTGATTTGATCGTTGCTCTGTGTATAATAAGATATACCGTTCTATGGAACTCGTTGCTCAGCACCAGCATATGGCCAAACCCTAAAGCTACATTTCAAGTCTGTACTGCCATTTCCGAAAAAATGTTTCTATCTGACTGATGGAGTAGTCTTCATTGGCTGCGAAATCAAATCTTTTCAGGAATAGCAGTGCAGACCTCAAATGTTGATTCGGATTCCTATCGCTGGTGCTGGGTATCGGTTTTTAGAGGATTTTCATTGTATACAACCGTGGTCCAAAGGCACCGTACAATCACGTAAAACTCTAATTGGTACCAGTGTTGTGCCCCGTGGCGCATTATTCCCGATAAGCTCTGCCAAACCTTCCAAATCTCAATTAGTGAGGCAGACGGCGCGACAGGTTCACCTTCACTTCGGCGAAATGGCATAAGAACAAAAATCAAAAGTTAAATACGGATAGCCTTGACATTAAAGGGAATCCCTCTAACACGCGCTCACTTTTACCGGTCGAGATCAGTCAGGATTTCTACACGGATACCTTTCACCCCCTTTGTGCTGTACCTGATCCACTTGTAATCTAGGTTGTATGCATTCATATACCTGATCCTCGAAATTTTTCCAGGGGTCAGTTATAATTAGATAAAATGACAGCTCGCGTTTCGATTTAGTACAGCTTTATTTTGCTCTTTGAAGCCTAACCAATATTTTTCAAGTAGGTATATCAGACCAAAGATCAGTTTAGATTCCTTATATTTCGCTTACCTTGCAGTGGGAGCAGTTGTAGATTACCGAGTAGGGCTGTCCACAGTCGTAGCGCGCTAGTACCTCGCCAAACTCGCAGTGCAGCCTCGCGGCGAGAGCATCGACCGCCAATAACTTTTCAATGGCATTTCGGCAGCCATTCCCACCCCCGAGGATCTCCTCCAGGGGACCACCATCCCCGGGAGCGAGGGCGTTCAACGCGGCGTGTTCGCAACAGTGCCGAAGACGCAAGCCGCTCAGAAACCGGTAGCGATTCTCACGGATTGTTAAGGATCCCTCTGAGCTGTCCTTACCGAAACCTTCTCGGCATATCTCCGTCTTGTGGGATTCCTCGAGGTAAAAAAGGCACTGTTCCGGCGTCACTCGCCCCTCAGGTTCTCCTCGCGGCACACTCCCAGCCGACCGTAACGAGCCGACCTTGGATTTGACGCTCCCGTCGTAACTGATCGCCTGGCTAACTACCGCGAGAAAAGAATCAACGGCTCGGGAGGCGCGCCCGTCCGCCCGACGACTGCAAGCGTCAGGGCAATTCCGCGGCGTTTCCGGTGGACCGCAGCTTCCCTGAAGGTCGGCCGGTGCTGGTCCCGCCAGATCGCAGGCCGACAACCAAGGATTTATCTGATTCACCTCCCACGTATAACCGCGGTAAGGATGACCTTTGCTATCCTCAACGAAGGATGAGTTGTGATGCGTGGCGTTGGCTGAGCGGAAGTTGACGAGTGGCACATTTTGCCTGAAGGAGAGTGACGCGCGTTCTGTGCCTGGAGGAGAGCCGTTCGTCGCGCAGAAAATCGGCAGGGCCAGGAGGTAGAGGACTAATACCAAGCCGTAAGGCTTCTCGTCGATCCGCCACGGTTGACGTCTGCGGGGCCGGCACTTGTTTCCGTTTATCGAAGGAACCTGAGCGACGCCGAGGCTCCCGACCCGCGCTGCGTTCTTCGGGAGCTCCGCAATAATGCCGACACGGTTACGTTCCACCAACCCAGGATTTTGCACAGGGCTAATAATCTCAGACTTGTTTTCTTTCGGCAGGAATTTTAATACATCCCCGTCCGCCTTCTTTTTCTCCCGCTTTTCCTCATTATCATCATCATTGGCACGATTGTCGCCACTTCCACCGCTACCATGACCATCGTCGTCGTCATCGTCGTCGTCGTCTTCGTCGTCGTCTTCGTCGTCGTGGTCGTCGTCGTCGTCGTCGTAGTCGTCGTCGTCGTTGTCGCCGTCGTCCTCATCATCATCGCGATTATCATCAATGTCATCGTCGTCGTCGTCGTCGTCGTCGTCGTTGTCGATGTCGTTATCGGTGTCGCCGTCGTCCTCATCATCATCGCGATCATCATCATTGTCATCGTCATCGTCGTTATCGTTATCATTATTATAATCATCATCACCACCATTACCATTATGACAACGATCATCGTCATTCACCTTTTCCTCCTCCACGTCCTTCAATTCGTCCTTCTTCGGTTCCTCCATCTTCTTCTCCTCCTCCTCCTCCGCCTCCTTTTCATCATCCACTTTCTGCTTTTCCGCCTCTTCTTTCTCCTCCTCCTTCCTTTCCTCCGTTTCCTTCTCCTCTTCATCCTCTTCCTCCTCGACGTCGTCCTCGTCGGATTTAATCGATGCTGCGTCGAGATTATTTTTATTCCTGTGGCGGTACAACCAAGTGGTAATGCGTCCAGTGGCAGTCGTCTCTGCGATAGGTAGTATCTTAATGGGCTCGCGGTGCAGGCCCTCCGCGGGGTTGTCATCGCTAAAATTATTACTACGCGGCGGTACTCTACGCCGATAATTCTCCGTATTGTCATCAGTGACGACCTCTTGGTCTGGTCCGTCAAAAGCACGGTCGTCCACAAAAAAAGCAGCGTGTAGAGGAACGCGGTCACGGACTTTAGAAACACGAACGCCGCTACCGTCAGGCCGATCTTTTGGGAAGAAATTCCGTGACACTCCACGAGGCCGAGTACGTCGAATCTTTCCGTATCCCGCGTGTACGCCGCACCGGAGTAACGAACAACGATCATCGGTACAGCACTTGCCGCGAGAAACAACAGAGACTTGGGATAATGCATGAGCACTTGGAAAGTTGGCATTCGGACGGTAGTAGTGCGGAATCGTGTTTTCGTTACATTCATTTCCGGAAACGGAATCGAGTCGCGGACTAACCAAGGACACTGTAACTGAAGGTTGCAGAGTGTGGGTCGACGTCGGAGCAGTACGAGTTTCGAACGTTGGTGCTCGTGACGGTGGGGAGGGCCGTCGTCGTCGTCGTCGTCGACGTCGTCGCCGTCGTCGGCGGCGGCGGCGGCGGCGACGGCGGCGCCGACGACGACGGCAGTGGTGGTGGCGGTGGTGGTGATGGTGGTGGTGGAGGCGGCGTCGGTGACAGCAGCGTAGTTGTACGCCGGGTCGGTGGACTCGGCGCGGAGTGGTAGCAATCGTCTTGCAGACGGTGGTAATTCTAGCCGATGGTCCCGTGGCGTTGGGCGGCGCAGGTGGCATGAACATGGAGTCAACGGGAACTTTGGCGTCTCGGCGACGACACCCCTTCGCAACCACCGGTAAGAATGAGGTGGTGGTCCTGTAGGTTCCCAGGTGACGTAGGCGAAGGCCTCGAGTTCGGCCGAGGTAACGATGACCGTGACGACGACGATGCTTGGGCGTCGATGACGGTGAAGTGTGTAGCAATGATGTGGAAAGATGAGCAACGAGTGCGTCGTGATGCGGTCGCGTGCGCCGGGCTGCAAGGGGCCCTGCATCGCGGCCACGACGACCCGGGCCCTCCGGTCGGTGCCCGCGGTGTACCGCTGAAGGTGCTCTTTGCCCCTCTTTTCCGATGCGGGGACGGCGGTATGCCCACGGCACCGGTAGACAGAGGTGATACTGGAAATGAAGATGAATCCGATTCCAAGGCCAAACCCGCCGACGAGGGCAGAAGTAACGATGCGTACGATGACGACAGCGGCAATGCAGGGGCAATAGGTTGGTGGGTGAAATCCAAACGAAAGGGTTCTGCACTTTGCACCCACTTCCAACTCGTGAACCTCCTCCCCCTGCCGGCGGCAAACCTTCGAGCGAGGGAGCAAGGAACCAGGTCCACGAGGCAGGGTAATCCCCGTCGCTCCCACTGCCGCGTGCGGATAGTGACGGCGAAACCTTTTCTTTTGTGTTTCGACCGGCCGAAAGGCCCGCTAACTGTCGCGAGTCTTTGGGTCCGGTACAGCCTGCTGATAATAAATTCGACCCCCGCGAGAAAGAACGACCCCCGTCGGTGAGCCCAGGCGCTACTTCTCCCAACTGCGTGGCCACGTGGTCTCGCGATGCCTCCTCGCTTCGTTGTCTTACTAGCGGATCGCGGCGGCTCTCGCCTGCAGTTTCCGTTAGAAGCTTCAGCCCCGCTTGATCGTCTCCTGGGCCGGCGAGCCCTGGAGGGGCCTGGACGACCCGGGGCGGGGCCCTTAGAAGTTCCCCTGGGCCAGAATCTTCCCCGCGGTCGTTGATCGCTGATACCGATACCGACGACGCGGCCGGATCGAGGAGAGGGTGACTCTCCTCGGTAAGATATACCCAGGGCGCCGTCCGCGGGACGTTTCTTCTTTGAGTCCGAAATTCCCCCGTGCCAAGAGCCCGCGGAACCCCTCTTCTTCTCCCGCACCTCGGCTGACCTCGAGCTTATCCTCACGGTTAACCAGATGGTACGCTCCTTGCAGGACAGTGGCAAGACTCCGCCGTTCATGCTGCATTCTGGCACCGCGCTGAATCTACGCTCTTTCGCCTCCACCTCCTCCTCCTCCGCCTCCACCTTCGACCGCCGACCTCCCCCTGCAGCCCTGATCCTTGCGCCTGCACCAATCTTCCGACGATACCTCGTTGAACCCGGCGACAGACTCTTGAAAACGCTGTACGTGCGACCCCAGGACACACCCCGGGACAACGTGTTTCTCCGCCACCTCCACCTCACCCACCGCCCTCACCCCTTCCACCCGCCCCTTGTCCCACTCGTGCTCCTCCTTCTTCTCCTTCTTCGCCTCCTCCTCCTCCTCCTCCTCCTGCTCCTCCTCCTCCTCCTCCTCCTCCTCCTCCTCCTCCTCCTCCTCCTCCTCCTCCTCCTCCTCCTCCTCCTCCTCCTCCTCCTCCTCCTCCTCCTCCTCCTCCTCCTCCTCCTCCTCCTCCTCCTCCTCCTCCTCCTCCTCCTCCTCCTCCTCCTCCTCCTCCTCCTCCTCCTCCTCCTCCTCCTCCTCCTCCTCCTCCTCCTCCTCCTCCTCCTCCTTCTCCTCCTCCTCCTCCTCCTCCTCCTTCTTCTCCGCTCCCTCCGCCTGTCCCTCGCGGAGAATATCACTCGAGGTTCCGCCGCTCTCAAATCATCTTAACCATCCTCCTCCCTTGTCTCATATCCTTCTCCCATGCACGCACTGCCCGTATACACTTGTAACCCGTACGCCTATACACTATACGTCGGATCTACCTGCGTGTGATTCCCCCATCTCTATCTATGTGACTACCTCGATACCCCTCTCCCACTCTCCCACTCTCCCCCCCCCCCTCTCTCTCTCTCTCTCTCTATCTCTCTCTATCTCTATCTTCCTCCCCTGCCCACCCACCCCCACCCCACCTTATTCTCTCTACGCGTGTAAAGATGTATATATTTTTTTAACTATAGCATAAGAATATATCTAATACTATTGTATTATTAGATACATATAATACAGGTATTTTCCTCCTTGGCGGTTACAGAGAATACGTGTGTCTCCCTCAGGCGACGAGTTGATGCGTTCGTTCCACGCGCAATCGGTTCCACTAGCAATTTAGAGTAATAACACTCTATATTTGCCACCGACGGTTAATTTCGGGGTTAATAGAAGTGGAAAAGCGGTGCAGCTTTTAAAACGGTTTTTATCTTGATGAAAAACTCGGGAGAAATCCACAGCACTCGATTTTTCCCTCCGCGCTCGCGTTTCACGACGCTGCATCACTTTCCGCGCATCGTTCTATATACATATATAACATAATTAATTTGCGGAGAGTCTCGAATTTATACCCGTCCTTCAGTGAATCGCAATTTCCTATTCACAGTGTCGCACCGTATATGTACCCGGAAGAACCAGAGCAACGCCCTCGGCGTACGAGTTTTATCCCTGTATCAGGACGCGGCTGAAACACTTGTTTCACTCACTGCACAATATATTCGCGCACACACACTTTACAATCCCGAGAGTCGTTATTTCCGACAAGAATTGTACAAGTAGGTATAACACGTTCCGCACACCCCGAAAAATTCGTAACGAATTACCGATCGCCTCCGGTGCAGAAGATCAGCGCCCACTTATTTCCGTACACGGAGCACCCCAAAACTCGGCAACGAACCTACAAATTATACGACCGCGGTATCCAGGACGATGATTGTGATAACGATGATATGAATAACGACGGAGACGGTAGAAATAATAGCACGGCTGTACGAGTATTACGACAATTTCGCTGACGCTTACAGCGGTGAAGTAAGATTTGTATACGCGTCGCGTAGAACCGTGGACGTATAGTAGGTGTAAATGTTTCCACGAAAGGGGCGGTGAACGGGAAAACACAAAATAACGATAAATCGGGACACTTGTATCAATGTCACTGATTCGTCCGTTCGTGCGTTGGGGGATGGAGCTAAGCTGGTCGCTAGAAACGAAAAGAATTATATAGGTATGTTAACACTGCGTACGAGGCACGGGCACAGGGAATTACGAATACTGGAAATCACGCACCCACGCACAGGTTCGATCAACGGCTAAACACTTGGCCACAGAGGGATAGTCCTAGACGTATAGCTGTACGGGGAGCAGTGAGAAGCCAGGAGAAGCTGGTCTTATTCCACGCTCACGATAAGAAAGGGCCGAACGGACAGAATCCCCCGCGTTACGTCTCGTAAGGAACGCGCGCGACCGATCGACGCGCTAGGCACCAAAGACGCGCGATCACCCGAGATACGCGGGTATCCTCTATCTCGTCCCTTTTTAACCGTCAGTAGTCTGGCGTCGGGAAGTCCGCCATCTTACTTTTGCCGCTCCCCGCCCGGGTAACCCGACACAGCACCCACTGCCCCCGCAAACCCCCCGCCGCGGCGACCTACCATTCCTCGACCTACCCCTCGCCAATCCCTTCTGCGCCTGCCCCCACCCCCCTGCCGCGCCACACCCCTCCTCGCCCCTCCGCAACTACACGACGCGCATTATGGATTCCTACTCGATCGAGACTCGAATCGTTTGGCGGCAATGCGCGCGCCGAATGCTCCGTCAAACCGCTGTAGCCTCTCCATCCGTTTTTACGTGAGATTACGGGAAGGAGGACCTCGGTGTCCCTGTATCGGTACAACCGATCCTCGGACCGCCAATTTTATGACCCAATATTAAGGCCCAGCGTTGCGTGTCCAGTGAGAATTGTCCGACGGAGATACTTCGGCTTTTCCGTGCCCCTACCGCCCCCTCCAAACAGGATCGTTCCTTCGTCGCGCCCCCACGCCGCGCCGCGGTGGTAACGTCAGGCGAATACCCGACCCTCCGGTTATCGCGTGTCATACGTGTGAAGTTGGCTGCAGAATCGCTCGCGAAAGGTGAACCATTTCAAACCCGTCCGCTGGACAAGGGATGACGACGGTGGCGTCGTCTCGCGGAAGCTCCCTTCTCTGCCACCCAACGTCGCCCCTCGCACGCCCTAGGCGCGAACCGCAAGGAAGATCGCTGGGTGACGCGCGCGCAGTCAACGCGCCACCCGAGGGAAATTTTCTCCAATCGATTATTCCCGACCGGCTGCGGTGGCAGTCGAGTCACGCGGCGTCGACGACGACGCTGATACCCCCGACACCCCCCGACACCGCCGTGTAGCCCGTCTGGGCGGGACGACGTCCGATGCCTACCGACCACTGCCGACGCTCATGACATTGGTGTCGAGCGATCGTGCATCGACACTTGCTTGGAATTTCGACGGGTCCAGAAAAAAACCGCGCAATCAGAGGTGACCTTACGGGGAGAATTCTCCGTCGGAGATGACCAGGATTCACGAATTTTCTCACTCTAGAGCTTTGGGTAACTAACAATAAGTTTTATGAATTCGGGTACACATCCCTTGTCTGACGCGGTTTCACCCTACAAGTATTAATAGTCCACAGCTTATACACCTCGGGAGAAGTCGCTATATTCTTCAAGCACTTGCGACGCTGTGTGACCTACGCATATAGCGGAAGATGTGTAATGTGTGTATATACACAAGTTCACGATTGGATCCCTGACTGAAAGCACTGGGTTTGGTTTGTTAGACCGAAAGAATACCTCACCGTGTTTTATTGATGACGGTCTTATTGCTATTTAGTAAAATTGCAATCGCGTTATAGAAATGTGATTGTTCTACTATTTTTCATATTAGGTATAATTATTCATTTCAAGTTACAGATTTTTCGAATTTTGGCAATTTAATTTCTCATCGATAACTTTTCTGTATATCCGCGGTACTCATAGTTCGATCACCCTAATTATACAAATGTATACAGTACGTTAGCAATTATTAGCAAACCACCCAGAGGTATACAAAGCGAAGTGGATTCTGACAGATTCAAGTCCGCCCCTGTAGTCTGCTTTGCAGATGAAATGCAGACGACATCGGTTGCCTTGAATCGGTTGGCATTCATCTCGGTTTCTCTACAAGAATCAAAAGTGGCTGTTCAAGCGTAGAATTCGGGAATAGGCACGGGTCTATATCTTACAATTAGTAGGACTAAAACTAAGTATGTCGGTTTGTCTGAGATTAGAAGGACGACAAATTATATCGTCCTGCGAGTAAAAGAAAGTTTTGGATAACTGATATATTTGTAAATCCGAAGTTCTTTGCAATAAGAGAACGATGCCTGCCTTCGATGGTGATTGAAAACAGATCGGTAGAACATAGTTGGGGGCTTGAAGCGACTACGTAAACTGCGTCATATGAAAACGGTAATGATATATTTTTATCCTTTATACCGCACTTGCAACGAACTGTATACTTATATGGATGTTCGAAAACAATAAATAACGCTCATGTAGTGATACAGATTGTTATAACGACGCCCATGGACGTGACGCTGCTCGGCAATTTTTCGCCGACAGGCAATATAAGTCAACGTCTTGCGAAGTCACGGGGTAAACTAGAGCGAGACGTGGTGAGTGTTGCAGCCGGAGTATTAGAGTTTAGTTTAAAGGGAGGGTTGGAGTTGGGTCGGGCTGGAGCAGCATTGTATCATCACGTGCAGCCACTTGGCTGGTAAACGCAAGTGACGTTGCGCTCTCCTTTCGATTCCGCCCTGGTTTTCAGCACGTTGGGACCACCGAGTCTTTCCAGGAGCCGGAACCCTGGATCCCGGTGCAGTTACGCCGCCTTCACACACACATGCACGCATATACTAACATAGCTCTTAGTTACCTGCCGAAAATTTGATGACGAGTTTGAGCAAGAAGTTTCTAATTGTATCATTCGGCGTACCGCATTTACCGTTGTTACAGTGAAAAACGGATACAAGGCAAAAAAATCCCAATTCTGATACAAGTAATGAAAATCGAAATATCAAAATGAGGGTAATAATCTGGGCATATGCCAACAAGGATATCCACGTAGAGTTCAATCAATTTTACGAACGGAAATATTATCGTCTTGTTAGATATTTCGGTGTGATTTTCGGTGTGATACACCCGTGATTCGGATGTTTGTCAGAGTTTCAATGCTGATACCATGATATTTTTCAGACAAATCATCGAAATACCGAACAGCCCCCTAGTATCCACCTACAATTTAGACTACTGTTAGTATTATACCCTCCAGTCGCTCTGTCCGAAGATGACATCGATCATTCGAACCGGCAATACGTTGATAAATGTTTAGATCCCATATGATGTTCATCATCGCGTTTACCCGTTTTTCTAGTAGGTAATTGAGGAATATGCTTTTCTCAACTAACATTCATGCCAGTATACCTATAATAATCTCACTATATAACGCATACGACAAATCTAAATGTTGTCCCTACCCGACCACCGACACTCCGCACCGCAATGCGATACTGATGTTTATTTAAGCGACCGTTACTTTTCTCACAACACCAACAATAACATGAAACAAATCGGGGGAAATTTCGCGTGGTGCAACGTGACCGACAGTGGCCGTGACAAGCAAGTGCTACTATTCCATAACGACGAACAGCGTTTTAATGAAACGTTCAGTATTATATGTAATACCGCGATTACGTAATTATAAACTGATATGAACATATTGAAAATTATTAACCTAGTGCAGCTTTGGTAGAAGGGTTAATATACATATTGGGGTGGTCGTGAATAAAGTAATTATCAATTTTTGTTGCCCCCATGAATAGAAATATCTCCATTGAATTTTTTTTTGATTTGGCTGAACCCCTAGGCGTATGTTTCAATCCTAATCGGAACTAATGCCTCGAGCCTTTCGAATTTACCCATTTGAATAATACAGGATTTTCAGCATTCTGCGGCCAATTTTCATGGCCCTGAAATCTACAAAATTCGAATTGAACATCTACGCTGAGTAATGAAAATTTCATCAAGTTTTACATTTTTTGATACAACACATCGACGATAAACTGAAATTAGTCGCCAAGTGCCAAAAATCCTGTTGCTCAGGTAGGAGAATTCGAAGGTTTTAAGGCAGAATTTAGAATTGAGAATGAAGCCTGGGATTTCAGTTGTATTTTTAAAAATCTTTTTTGAAGTATCTCAGCCCATACGAGCGACAAAATTCGAGAATTACCATATCAAAACCATCCTTAATATAGGTATATATTTCAGCAAATCATGTTGACCTGTAGAGAAAGTTCTCATACTATTAATAGTAGCAGTGGTAGCAATAGTGGTAAGAGTGATATTATTACTAATAAAATTGATAATAATAATGACAATAATAATAATAATAATAATATAAATTAATTGAAAAACAGTAACAACATCAATAAGAGTGCAATTGCGTTTTAATAATAACTTGATAATTGAGTTAAAATTAACTTTTAAATTACACAAAATAATCGTCTCAAAGGCTCTCAAACTGTACTGGCTATTTACAGCCTTTTTCACCCTACCTCTTCCATTTTAATTTTCCAAACTAGCGATCGATATAAACCCAATGACTGTTGCACTGATGCAATACAACCAATAACACACAATTAAAATAAAATAAAGCCGAACCATTCCATGCCAAGTAAGACTGCGCACGTCTGATGCACACTTTCAAAGTACTCCTTCATTATACGCCAAGGTCCGTTTGAAGAGAAACTAACGATGAGCAGATGATGCATGAAAAAAAAAAAGACAACCATCGGAAGTAACCTTCGTCAATCCTCTGTGCGCCCCACTGCGCCCTCGTTCGCTTCGTGAAATATATTAATCAATGTTCATTGTTTCGTAACTACTAATTACGCATGATTTCTTACTAACAGGCCCTAGCTGCACCGCAAGTTCATTCAACCGAGACAACTTTTGCGAGCTTGACGTTATTCGCATTGTGCTTGTACTTTTATTTTGCAATTCTATGTCTTGCGTTGGAAGCAAAACTCATATGTCTTATCCTTGGTCTTCGCAGATTGTTCTTTAGTATTTCACGGTACCCTAAGTTCTGAGACAGTGATGCTGGGTCACTTTAAAGTTAATTTTCACAAATAACTTTCAACATAAACGATACAGTTCCCGGGTTAGAAAATTTTCATACAAAATATCCTAGGCTCTGTGTTAGAAAGATATTAAAAATTAATGGAACGGCTAGAGTACTCAATAGCATGTCTTTTGCATTCTATTCCATTTATTTCGTTTCAAATAGACGAAACTATCGATCGGAAAATACACAGACTAATTATATATTAATCCACAGGTAAGAACTGATGAATTGAAACGTTCAAAATCCATTTTTGGATCAGCGAAAAATATTGCAATGACGCAGATACGTAGACGAGAAAAACTATTTGGCGTGAACGTTTGGACTGCCAAAAATCAGGCAAGACATAGTTGATGAAAAATTATTGAGAACTATGAGATTCCCCAGACTTTAAACTGAGCCTTTGTGTTTACATCTCTAGAAAGACAGGACAACTCTGCCTTGCAAAGAATCGTCAACGTTCTTGAACCCTATTAGAAAATACCTACCAAATTTTAATATTCCTTCTATTTTCCACTGACTTAAAAAGTACCAAAAAACCCCAAGTGATTGTTCGCAGCCAAGGTTTAACATCAATATGTTATATTGAAACCGGAAGAATTTGAAGAAAAACTTTATACAAAATGACCAAAATCGAAATACTCCAAGGAACTCCAGTTTATTTATTCATTATATAGTTATATTTTATTTGCTTACCTCTTTTTCTATTCTTTTCTTTTTTTTTGCCTTACCTTTAATCGAAACAATAATTAATAACTACGCATGGTAATCATTCCTCTCATGCTCCTCCGAAAGAATTGTCGGTATGGGCAATGGATTTGTCGGTACCATTATCGGATGGCCCGAATTCGGTGCGACTGGGTTAACTAAAATTCTGGGATTTCTCACAGGCACAATTTGTATGACGGGATGGACATCTTGAGTGTCTAAATTTACTGTGTGGGGCTTCGTACTGCTTGCCGATCGTTCGAGCTCCGGTGGTTCGCCTGTGAAGCGAGTTCAAAATAAGAGTACGTTTCGAAAAAAAAAAAAGAATTTTTTTTTAATCATAATAATCACCGCTAATTTAATAATACTACTGAATTCGAGTGTTACCATTTATACTATGGCTGTCCGAGACCACAAACAGTTTATTTCTGGAAGATTCACCATTGTTACCGTTCTCTTCGTCGTCAGCACTGACCAACTGCCTCTCAGAGTTCAAACTGCTGTTCGAACTATTCGACCCACTCCTGTTCAGATTTCGGGAGGCTCTTGTAAAAGGATTATCCCGTTGTGGCGTAAAGGTGCCGCCTTGCGTACCTATGTATAAGATTTACGATGATTTCTTTCCAAAACTGTAAATAACTCATCGCATTGCTAATTTTGCTAATTACAGCATTCCTGCTTGTAGATTGAAACTAATCAGCATGTAGGTTGACTAATACCTTGATGCCCGTCGCGGATCAGTGGTGTAGAATCATCGACGTCCGTGTCACTTTCACTGTCGGTGACGCGTTCATCCGTCGCAAATACCTTACGCTTGCAAACTGGACAGACGCGTCTATTTTTCGTCAGCCACGGATCTATGCATTTCGTGTGATAAGCTGTCCAAGGGAACGAGAAAAATAGAGGTCAGCGTAGCAGTGATAAGCTTGGTACACGCTGCTAGTCATAGAAAGTAGTTTTGACTTTTCATATCCATCTCACCGTGGGCGCATGGTAAGACCCTCAGTTTTTCACCTTCGGCATAATCTTCCAAACAAATGGCACACGTCTCGTACGGATCTCCCTTAGTATACTTGTGGGTGGGGATTTTCTTCAAGCTTGAATTAGGTAGCCTGTGCCTGCGTTGCCGTCTTCTGTCCTTGATGCATTTAATTACCTGCACAATCATTGGCAAAAGTTTTGCAACAGCTTCAGCCACTCAAGCGACATATTGACTATTTATTGCTTCTGATCGATAACCCAATGGTACTATCAATGAAATCTAATTCATTTCTAATCTATTATTCACAGCGCTTATTCAATCCGACTGTGATCAGCTATCGAAAGTACATACAGTAATTGAAAGAGTTGTAGTAAAAATGTCTTACCATAAATATGACCATGACTAGAAAACATATTCCGACGACAATGGCAAAGGGTAGCAAAAGGCGGGTGTTGATGTTAAAAGGTAAATCATCATTAATCAGGATGAAGTACTGATCGTACAGATATTCGCTTCGAAGATAAGCGCCGGTATCCTCGCCGACAAATACAGAGGGAATCCCAATGCCGCTTGGATTTTCCGCTGACATCTGTTCTGAAATATCAAACAATCTCACTCACATCAAACTCAAGGTTAGCTTTGGTGTCAAGATTCAGAAATAAATGAAACATTGCACAGCACCGGTACCACGTCGTACCCTATGATCAGAGTTAATAGTTGAATATACTTACCAATTTCGTTGCTACCTATGTTGTGTATGATCGCTGCATCATAATTAGCAGCTTGTGCCATACGGATTTTTTCTTCAAAGGTACAATTAAAACGGGCTATCAATACAATCCACTTTCCATCATAATTTGGAATATTTGGTGGCTCGGCAATTGGATTGCAGGCTGTTGGCGGGTCTGCATACACAACCATTCCCTGATGATGAAGAAAAAAATGTTTGCAATTAATGACCTACAGTATATGCATAGTCATAACTTTTGGTATCACACTTGCAAATTCCACGTCAACATACTGATCCAAACACATTGAAAATAATGCAGAAACAAGAATGAGATTTGAAAAAAGAGTGAATAATATTTATTGCTGAACGATAACAAAGTGTTGGTTAAATCCGAGTTGATTGAATTTTGATTAGAGTTTTGAATACAATGTAACCACTTTCGAATACATCATTTACCACAGTTAATGGTTTTAGAAACTTATATTTCTCTTCACTTTTCCAATGTTATCGGTACATATACCGACAGTCGACATTCAAAACAGCATCAACTATACGTCATGCAAAGAATAGCGACGGCAAGTGCGATTTCAAAACGAAATGGCACTTTAAAGGTGAAAAGTTGTCACAGATTCTTAATCCGTTATGGAAAATACTCATCGTGTCTCAAACTGCAAATACAGAGAAAACTTTGAACCCTGACATATCAGAGATTATTGTTTTCTTGTTTTTACTTTTTCTTTTTACTGCGAATATCTTTCTCTCTATGCTATGTTTGATAAGATAAAGCAAGTTTGAAAATATTGTGAGTGAAGGAGTGATATGGGAAAATCGAATATTTGTATATTCTCAATATTACATACTGCGATATTACCTTTATTCCTTCTACCGGTATGAGGCCACCAAATCTTGCCGGAGCATCACGAAATTCAGTTATCTGATGCTTAGCTGTCGTTGAAAACACTAGGATATCGGCACCAGCATATGCGACGCATATCGTTAATATGGCAAGCCATAATTGAACTCTGTGGCTAAGGCAACAGCGAGGCATTCTGGCAAAAGTTCAGTGCGCAAACAGTTTCATCTAATTCGAGATATTCACCTATTTTACTCCATGAGCATATCACAGACATTAATCATCACTGCGGTTCTCTAATGAGTACGTGTCCAGGAAAATTCGGGTGTCATTTTCACCACGAAGAAACACACCGAATGTGAGCCTTGAAAAATAATGCGGTACTAAATTATGATTATAAAATAGACATTTATTTCAATTTCGTATGTCATACACGTGTTTCATAAAGGTCTGCACATGATTACTGTCGATCGTACAAGTTGAATATTAGTTGTTTGAAATATTGATTGTTTGGAAATGGAAAAAATGCAGCTAGTGGAAGTAAAGAAACTTGGTCCCCTGCCTAAAATACCATATTTATACACTCCGACTCTTGATTGTAATTCGGACTCATTCCCTTCCATAGTCAAATAGTAGTCCTGCATTGTAATTAAGGGCATGTCTATTCACACGCATCTCGCTCTTTACTGAGCAACAGCTACCGCCAGCGTAGTTCATTTCGCGTGTGAGCGTTTTCGTTATGGATAATGACGCAATATAATAATTTACAAAAACTCTAGCAATTGTATGATAAAGACTAAAGTTATTGGAAACACAATCGAAAATCCTGAACGCTTAACATCTGGTGTGTTTAATATGTCTGTTGTAGACTTCAGCAAAGTCACTGAGGCGTGCAAATAGTCATGTCATGAAATACTTCGGTCGGTTTTTCAGTACATATTTGCTAAAATACCAGCCAACAGAAAGATAATCCATTTAATCCAGCGATTCGACGATGAAACAAAGCTAACGAAAAACAAATAGTTCTTGAAAAAGTACAATTACTATCTTTTTTTCTTATTTTTCGTTGAAAAGGATTGGGTTCAAGGTATCTTCAAAGATGTTAAGACGTGAACTCCGTGGTGCAAACGCTATCATCAGATTGAGGTATTGTCCAAATATATTGTTGTTTGGTTGGAGGGGGTAAGTGGGGGGGGGGGGGGGGGGGGGCATTCTGCTATGAATATACCTGTTTCTGATGCGCAGTTAAGAAGAGTCGTACATATAGACGGATAAATACTGCTAAAATCTTGTAACAAAGGACGAGAGTGAAAGAACAACGGTACGCCACCTGATAAACAAAGTCGACGTAGACGGCAAAGGACAGGTCGCGGCACGCGAACGTCGTCTTAAGCCCGCCGACTCGCGCAAGGACACATTTGTTAATGGAACGCAGAGCGGCCCGAGGATTTAGGTTATCGTTGACAGATCGTAATATTTTGAACGCGCCCGCGACGAGCTATTTGTCAATAATTATAAATACCAATATGTTATCAGCTGACCGTCTCCGCGCCGATCCCTTTAGCTTTAGAAAACGAAACGTCAGATTCACGCATGCATGGGTGCATACATGTGTATGCAATCCGCGTATATGTGTCGGTTTATGCGTATGCATGCACGTATTTTATGTATGTACCTACATCCGTACGCAGAGGGAGTCGAAGTGTGATATCCACGCTACGCAAAAGATTTGCCATTGTTCGGTAGAACGATCTTACCATGTGAGAACGAGCCTTCGATCACGTTTAGCTGATTCGCATCTGGTTAACTGATTAATATGCCCGATTGCCTAATTGTACCGAATGTTTACATTATTCCAAGTGAATATTCCACACACCATTAATTTGTCTAATGTTGTGTTGTTGTTTTTTTTTTTTTTATTCTTCTATTTTTGCAGCAGCAGCAGCAGCAGCAGCAATTCACTCGTAATTTGCACTGTGACGAATCGCGTTCATCGCTATTTGTTAACGCCGACAAGCCAAGAGCCAACCACCGCACTCGCTACTCAACTGCCTCGAGTGAGCCGAGCATGCCGGGTAATTATGGTATCTCTCTTTTCTTTTCTTCCTATCTTATGCGTTACAGAACACACGCCAGCCGATTGACAGCTAGCACAGCTATGTTGTGACGATGACAATCACTTCAGGAGGTGGCGCCGCCACATTCTCCCAATCGATATTTCCCAAAGCCTTCTTACCGATCGCGGTCAGACAGGCGCTTTCGCTTATGAAACTAGAGACATGGCTATTTTTCTGTGTCATAAAACAAGTTTTTACTAACCGCAAAGACAGTAAAACTAGTAGACTATTATGGGTCGGAATTTTGATAATTCCAGTCGATACGGGAGCCAAGTTCATTTTCTCAGTATGACAAATATATATAATATCGCAGTGATTCGTACAGGGGTATAGGATATACATAGAGAACATTTGAGTATATGGCAATGGATGAGTCTGAAAATGGCACGATTCAATCAATTTCTTTTTTCGATCCGAAATGATCTGGTCTTGTCGTAATTGATTATTCGTGTGTCGGTTAAAAGATATAATTGGTACCTGATAATTTACCGGCAAGGTTTTGTTTCATCAGCCTCGTGTCTAATACCATCTCTTGTGTAACTATTTTCGATTCATTCCATGCTTTCCACTATTTTGCATTTCTCTGACCAAATAATAGAAAAACCTAATAGAGCAAAAACCCGAGCAAAAACCTGTCTTCAGTCTAGTTTGGCAGGTTTCGGCACTCGAAGTATTCGGAGACCCAGTCCAACCTCATTTCACGATCAACAGTCTAAATGTGCTCTTTTCCTAATTCTGTCTACATGCATCACTTCGTGTCTTAATTCAAACGTTTCAAACTGTATCGCAGACCCAAAAGGCATAGATAGATGGATATAGATTTTTGTCAGCCGTGAGATTGGATCACCTCTAGCAATTACATATAAGGTATATGTATTATCAAAGAGAATATACTTAAATTGAACAAAGAAAGGCACGAGTCGATATTACAATAAACAATTGATAAATATCAGATCACAAAATCAGAAAAACCAGGTACTCGTATATAATATATACGACATTAAACCATAATAACATACCCGTTCGAAACAGCAATTAGAAAAAGAACCAAAAGCTAGATTATTACCAGACAGTAGAGAGCACCAGTGGTGTCAATGAATCACCCTATTGTTAGATTAGATTACTTCGAATAAAATCGATTTAGAAAAAGATAAATATTGGACATCAGCCAATCACGTAGAATGTAACAAAGAAGTTGCATACAGAAAATTTTAACTATTATAAACTAGGGGGAAAGTGGGAGAGAAAGAGACAGAGACAGGGGACGAAATGATTGTTCATTTATGTGAACGAGAACGGTTTGGTCGAGTAGATACTGGTTTTAAAATTTAGCCGTAAGTATACATAAGATAATGAATTACTACACCTAGCGCCCTTAGAGCCAATTCTGATAGGTATAGCGCGCATGGCATCTGTAAAGAATTTACTCGTACTGTACGTACCAGGGCTAGTCGTTGTGTAAGATACGCGACGCAAAAATTGTCACCAAGTAATTTTTCTTTTGCCTTCTAGTTTGAAAAATTGTACTTTATTTCGAGTTCGATCTCGCAATGTAACCCATATACATCGACTTGTCTTTTCTGCTCGGCTAACTTCTCTGTAACAGTCACTGTGTTGCATCGTGTGGAATCAAGTCGCATTCTGTACTTGTCATAAGAGGAAAAAATTTTAATCTCCGAAAGCTCCCCGCAGTACATAGGTATGTTATACATATACGATATACATATATCGCACAGTATGTATACCGAAGCATATCGTCGCAGGAAATGTTCCCACAGAAAATGCTACTGTGTTATATTACACGGACGCGCGATAACAGATCGCAGTAATAGAATTCCCCTATCGCCGCTCCGTGCAGAGCGAGCACGCGTTTACACTCAACGAGGTTGATTTTGTCGGTGACAGTTTAAAGTCATCAACCAACTGGATGGTGAAAACACGTCGTCCTGTGGCATAATTAACCTCGCGGAGTATACGTCTGTCTCTACGCCTATTCAAGAACCTCCGAGCTATCGTAACTCCAAAAATTCTTACCGCGAGTAAAACTTGTTCGAAAAATGTTACTTCTAGCTTATATGGGTTTGAAGCGAAGGTATTTAAAAAAGACGATACGCAGGTGAACAGAGCATCGTTTCCCTATAGCGCTGACCTCAATCATTTACGCCCTTGAACCGTGGCTTTCGGTTACATTTTAAAATTCAAACAGAAGTTTCCAACTTGAAGCGGCGATGCCCAGCTGCTTGGTGCAGACTAAGTAGAACCTAAAAATTTAGCGAGCAATGACCCGGGTCATCGAAACCCACAACTGATGTAAGAAGTCCGCGCGGAGCTCACAGACCTCAAGGAATCCGAAGATCCCGCGAAAATGTGATTCGCGGGGACGAGCGACTTGTTTGCATTCCCGGATGACAGCTTCAGAGTCAAGCATGTCGGGCAAAAGCGGGACAAGAACCGGGGGAAGTAGGAAATCAAATAGCGAAATTAAGGCTACTTGGATACACCGCGTACATACGTATCCTTCTGAAAGGTGGAAGAGGAAGATGAAACGGGCGACCGGAAGCGGGAGAGAGAGAGAGAGAGAGAGAGAGAGAGAGAGATAGAGGAGGGGGAAGGTAAGGGCACAATGTGGTTGATGAGCGAGCGGTTCAAAGTCTTTTAGAGGGCTGTGACCTTGTTAGTTGTCGGTTGAGTCTTGGGCGACAGAAATATCTCGGCGTAGTTTCCCGATCCCCTCCATGCACAGCGCCCGAGAGGGACCCTCAAGGGCCCCGAGAAAGTGCACTCCTGGGCAAAGCGCCTCCTTGCCTGGGAGTTGGGACTGGCGTGCATCGAGAAGCATTCCATTCATGTTTGAGGCACACTCGGCCTGCCGCTCGCTTTCAGCCTCCGCCTTCCTACAGCCTTCTGTTAGCTTCGGTCCGAGACCCCGGGTTGTTGTCGGGTAAGTCGGGTGAGCCACGCTACGCCGCTACTCGCAGTACGTCCCCGTGTCCTCAGGAGGCAGTGGCAGAGAGGAGAGGACGAAAGGGATTCGTCACCGGGTAAACCTTCGCTCGGAGCTGACGTTAAAAATATTTCCCTTAAAACTCTGTTATATATTCACAGTGCGGAAAGTACGGTGCTCCCGTGGAGTTTTCAACCGCGATACGAAACTCTCGCCTGTTCCCCGGCGATATCTACCGCGGTTCACCTCTCCCCGGCTGCATCCCACTGCTGCGAGACAACACCGAAACTCGAGTGATACTGTGGTGGGTGATTGTGAACCGAAGAGACAGTCTAGCTAGGGCAGTCAGCCACTCGGGCTTTCGTTTGTACTCCTCTCGTTTCCGGCCGCACGTGCTCGCGGGGATTCACCGGCTTATCGTAGGTAAGTAGACTGGTTATATTATTACTATACCGTGAATGCGTCGACACGTGGTGACGACAGGGGCAGGCGGAGGAGGAGAAGGAGCAGATGACGGGGGAGACGAAACGCGCTTCATTCGTACGGTCTGTACGCTTGTTCCGTAATACGAGGACGCGTAGGTATGCACACGTACGTACGTACAAGACCCCGTGAGATCGGGGGCATAACTGCGGGGCCGGCCGACCACCCGGTGACCGTCTTGCGCAGCCGGCCCAAACGGTTCATCCTGAACGGTGTCGGTCATTGCATCGCAGTGTTCTCGCGTAGACAGCCGTTACGCTACTCGCATCGTCCCGAACGAGGACGTTCTCGAGGTGGTTCTTCCGTCCTGGCTCCGCGCTACGTCGCGTCGCGTCGCCTATAAGCCTCGGGTTGGGTCGCGCCGCGTTCCTTCGAACCACGCCGCTCGTGAGAACTAGTCGGCGCGTCACCGGCGCCGCCTGCAACGGACACGCCGTATACCCATACCCATACCCACCTATACCTACGTATTTGCCTTCTCAAATGAAACGAACGAACCCTCGAACCTCGACCGTTTAACTAGTTATCGTTTACGAATTGATAATCCGTTCGGGAGATAACGATAAAAAAGTTTATTCGCTGCCGGAGGAGTTCGACGATAACCTGAACGTGTATTATATGTATGTACACACGTTGTACACATGCCCAGGACACCTCTCCACCCGGCATCGTATTATTATTACTCAATAACGCAGCTATTACCGTTCGGGGCGCGATAATGCAACAAAACGGTGGTTCCGTACTACCTCGAGTCAGGTCCGCGCATCGAGTCAGCGTAATTGCAATGGGTCGGATGAATACGGTTTGGCTGCAACTGCGGGCACTTAATTGCGGATGGACTTGTCTCGGGTAAATAGCGTTATTTGAAAAAGAAGTATATATATAATGTATGCGAGTACACATTACGTTCCGAAGCTAAACGCCTGGCAGCTACACATTGTGACCATATACACGGTACGTGTGTAAACCTGTAATGTGTCTACCCAGCTCTGTATCCCGTATCTTATACGAGTACATACGCACGTGCGCACATATCCACTTCAATTCTCGATCACCGATACTAAATAGTTTCGTGCAAACAATCCGGCTTGGTACTTCGTGTCGTTACGAACGTGATTCTACCAATTTCTCATTTTTTATACTTCACGTATACTTTCTCGGAATCGGCAATATTATCACAATTGCGGTAGTTGTGCAATTATTGTTCGTTTCGCGGTTATATCCCGCACACCGCACGGATTTCCCCGCTAACGGCGTTTGACCCAAGCACCGCATACCGAAGTCTGTTAAAGGGGTGCCCTGGTCGATTTCAACGTTGACGGATATATCGCCAAATATCGAAGCTTACGTACTTCCAACGCAAAAAGTACTTGACAGCCCTATTCTATACATAATTCTGAACAAAGAAACACTGCGATGCATTTTCATTTGCCGTAGAAATAAAGAAATGGCACGGATTCTACGAAGTCGCAAAGGTGAATTCGTTTTTTTTTTTTTTTTTTAATTACTACGTCAAATGAAAATGCATTGCAGTTATGCAGTGAAAATTTCTGTTCAGAATTGTGTGTAGAATGAGGCTGTTAAGCCCCTTTTCGCGTTCGAGAGATGTGCGCTTTGCTATTTGGAGATATATAATACGTACGTCAACGTCGGAATCGACCATGGCACCCTGTTAAACATTTTCCTGATCTTGTATTTTACTTCTCGCTCCTTCGCAGGTCGTCGGTTTCCTTCAAATATTTTCCCACACTTTTCCTCTTACCTGGAGTGGTAAAAACAGCTGCTCCTTCTGAGAACTGGTAGGTGGCAAGACCAGAGATAACGCTAACTGCAGATATGCTGGACGAATTTCGGCATTTGGATTTTTTTTTTATCTTACCTACGGAACTTCCATGTTTCCTGTTTAGCATGAACAATTATTATACATCGTGCCTAGATCGCCTAGATTGTTAATCATAAGCGTTACCGATCGAGTTAAACGTTACAAAAAAATTTCTGTACGTCACGCAATTATCGTTGTACCGTTAAAATTGATTAACTACAATGTATCTGTTCTGTTTGACCGCCTGCACCAAGCTCGACGGTAATGACAAATTCTCTCGGCCACATTTACCACGTTTAATACACACTATACGTACGTATTTTAAAAACCTGCAAGGATTCCAATTTCTCTTGCATATCCTTGTACCATATAGCCAAGGTTCTTCCGCTCTTATTGTTAGATGATTTGAACGTGATAACTATAGTCGCGATCACACGTGGATTAGTTTAGTATATGTATTTTTTAACCGACTGAACAGCCACGTATGATAATTGATAGTCGAGGAGGTGGAATTACATACGCAATTCCTGGAAACAGCCCTATCCCACTTCCGACTGCGAATACAAATGCTCACGTGTGTACCTTTGCACGTGCATGTATTAATTAATACACGGTCGTATGCACTATGCCTATACCTGAATAAATCTATCAAGGTCTCGCTGGAATGTAACTAACACCACATCAGCGCTGCGCAATTGCAAAAGTCTTCTGGAAAGACGAAAGAAGAAAGTTTACCGATATTCGAGGGGGTCCGGGACGCTACCGTGCGAGCCTTTAATCATGCCGTTAGCTTTCAGAGTATTCGCATAGCATTCTAGTGTAAGAAAACTTGGCGATGAAAACTCGAGGAAAATATCCCTAGCGCGAAAATGGACGTTGAGTAATGAAGAAAAATGTTACTGCCAAAGTATGCAAATTACAGGTGAAAGAAATGCACCGCACGATGATGTAATAATACCTATATCTACACTGTATCTACTCTGTTTGGGTAACCAATACTATGTAGAGTAAATCACTTGGTCTGTGTTTTGCCGTTGACAGAAAAATCTTTTTGTATTCCACTGTAAAATGCTACGGGTTTGCAGGAAAATTCGTTATCTACAATTAAGTACGTGCCCGTGCTGGTTAGATCTACGCAGACTTTAGTTGTATAACATACCTTCCTCGTGTTCCTAATTGGGCGTAATACAGAGTTTGTATAAATATGTGCGACAGTGCGGTGCGAAGTGTCAACGTAAAGGCCAAGTCTCGATTCAATCATAAATTCAAAGCGTATTTTACACGTTCTTTTGCTGCCAGTTTCTTGCTCCGATTGGGCTGGTCCGACATCAAGCCCCAAGACAAGACACGGAAGCTTAGGTTGAACTTTTCAGAGTAAAATCTCCCTCGCCGGTAAAAATTTAATAGTTTATAAACAAAGTCTGGATTTCTTATCGCCAGAAGTGCAGGGTTGCAACAACATGTCGAAAAAGAGTGGAAATATCGGGACCGAATAAAAAAATTACCACCAGCCCACTGGTGTTGAAAGTTCAAACTAAGAAGAGGGATGTATCAGATCAGCTGATTGTTTTTCTTAAATTATATGAATTTTAACAATAAAACAAGCAAAAAAAAAAACTCCGTACAGCCGTTACGTCTTCGTTGTTACTTTCGCGCAGTTTTCTCTGTCTTCATATTTTTCCAAATGGACAAAAGCGATCAGCTGCTATCCCGTTCTTCTTACGCCATATTGCTACGACACGCCCCTATATTCAATCCCGCTATCAGTACGTCGAGGAGCAAGCCTGCTCCTCATATGCAATAGTAATTAAATTGAAAGCGAATGATAGACTGAGTAACGAATAGTACAGTTGTGCGTGGTATGCGTACACTGCGTACAGGTCTTTTTTCCTCCGCTCGTACAACTTGCCACGAACGGGGATGAGAAAAAAAAACTGAATGCCCGTGATAAGAACGTTTAGTTTATTATTTCCTCCCGATTAAGATTTTCTGGCGTTCGGTCCCATTTCCTTTCTCCTCACTTGAACTTTGTTTACTTTTTCTTTGCGTCTTTTACATTCTGATTTCTTTACCATTTACCTTTGCAACGTGTATACAGTAAAAGTCGTCAAAGATGATGGTATGGGTTCTTCCTCCCATCACACACACACACACACACACACACACACACACACACACACACACACACACACACACACACACACACACACACACACACACACACACACACACACACACACACACACACACACACACACACACACACACACACACACACAGGTATAGCTTGGTAGGCCTGTATTCTGTTTACAAGGCGCAGGACAAGTTACAAGGAGCGAAGGTGAGAATTAAATTTGTAACCAAAACAATTGTAATATGGCCGAATGGTGACCCGCCGTTAAGAGTGACGCGGCTGGTATCCTTAGCTTATTGTTAGCATTAAAAATCACAAATACCTATAATCCTCGAATCCTCGTAATTTTACAACTGTAACACTTTAACGGTCATCCCGCAGACGGTTGGTCAATGCCTCAACCGAATAGGCAAACTACCTATACTACCCACCGTTGCGTATTGTACATACCTACATGTACGTGTTGCCTGTATACATTAATGCCGGCTGTTGTTAGTCAATGAGGTTCTCAACCGCAGCTGCGTCGCACAGTGGTAAAATCATACAATGTTTTGCTATGGTCGCAAATGCTGCTTCATGATTTTATAGACACTACACAATGTATTGGCACTTACCCTATCGGGGTATAGCCAAGAAGGAAAAATAAAAAGAAGAAAACGCATACGCGGTTGCATATATAGATCAGTAACGAGGAGTACGTAAGATTCATTCGACTTATTTCTTGGAACGCACTTTCATTACGTTCCATTTGCGGTATGACTGCCGCTGTAACTGCGCTATCACGAGCATGCAAAGGCTATGTATAATTACAGAGGAAATAATATTCCTTGAAGCGGGCCCCTCAAATCGCTCGAGTACGAGTTGTCTTTTTGTTCTGCACTAACCGCTGCAGCAGGATCGCCACTTTCCTGAGGCGAGCTGCCCGCTTCGACACGTATTACCTGTGCATATGTGCGTGTGCGCGCGCGCGCGTGTGTGTGTGTGTGTGTGTTCGTGCGTGCGTGCATATGGTACGTGGCGCTCTTCACTCGCGTATCTCTACCACTATTTTCATTAAACCGTCGTCTAGTTGGCACCTCACCCGACACACACATACATATCCTGTATCTGTACACATCGTTCTATACGAATATCCTTTACGATCTTCCAACCAACAATGAGAATTGCGTTCATCCCCTTTCGTTTATATTTTTTCCTCCTTTTTGCTCGTACCACCTATTCTAATCCTAGTATTCAATTGAACTGAACGTTAATATAACCCATTGTTTCTCTTTCGATATCCTTGCATGGCACTCTCTCTCTCTTTCTCTCTCTCTCTCTCTCTCTCTCTCTCTCTCGTTCTTTCTCGCGCGCGCACATCTCCCGCATCTGATCCCACAGGCAAGCATGCGTGCCTGATTAATATATATATGTATACATATACTTACACTCGATATATAATAAATAGATACTACTTGTACATACATGCACCCGTTCGCTCACTGCCGTTTTTGCTTTTGGCATTCTGACTCAACAACTGACACCAAATCATTCTTCCTGTACGTTGCAGTTTGCTTTCCGTTGAATTATTCTCAGGTCATATGTGAAATATAATTTTCTGAACAGGTTCATTAGGAACTTGAGTATACGAAACAGTGCAATTACTGCGTTCCGTTTTTCTATCCATATAATGTAATGCACAAACCTAACTCATGCTACTTACTTTATTTTTCTGTTCATCACGTTTCTCGTTTCGATAAACCAGGCACACGTGCGTGAGAAGTTATAAATATGAATTTACACTGTACACATACATATACCTCTGAAGCTATTACGCGGATTATCTCAAAAACGTTTGTACTTATTCTGTTACTTCCTGGTAGGGCCATGTACAGCGCGAGTTTTCAATGGCTCTGAAAGTGTAAGGAAGTACGGGTATTCGGGTGTATGAAAACTCATGGTAGTTAAATTACCGGCAGGTGTTATGGCGGCAATGCAGATGTCACAGGGCCGGAGAAACCGAGTCTTCTGAACCACTATAGGGTGCACTCTCTCTCAATAGGGCCGCAACAGTATAGGTACAAGAGGGGAAGCGATTTTCTAGGAATCGGAAGACCCCCACGACGTATCTTCGCACGAGCGTCGCGTCAAGAAAACATCGCTACTCTCTCATATTAGGACGAGCTTCTCATGCACGCGCGTATACTGCAATTTCATTTTATTTTAGCCTGGAAAAATACTCGTGTGTCAATATTGTATTAACACATCAGTTTTTTTTTTTTTTTTTTTTAATACACAATTATTCATGTAATTGTTTTACATGAAAGATTGTGTGCTCAAATGGGAATAAGTTTGTTCATGTGGTAATAGAAATGACAGAACCATTGCATTTTCTGCGCGAATCTATTGAACTCTGGAGATCTCTGCTTCAAAGATAAACTTGAGCCGGGCGGGAGTAGGGGACAGCAGCCTGGTACGAAAGCGGAGAAGCGGAGAAGCGGCCCTAATGAGAGAGCGGACTGCATTATTACCTATACATGTAATGTACCTTTGATCCGATAAGTGGCGTGTACATGATAGACCGCGTGTATTATACATATCTAATTCACGATATTGCACAGGAAAATAGAAACAAGGTAAGAAGAACCGGTGAGATAACAATAATATAACATTGCAGCCTCGTCAGCGTGCGCGCATATATAGGAATAGCTATACTTATATACATATAACGGGACAACTAATAGAACCGCGTGGAGGGAACCTCTCGTAGTATGCCGGGGCCCATGGATATGTTGTAGAAACTCGTATGTCCTTCGTTTGGGCTGACAGTAGCAGACGCTAATGTTTCACGTAGCGAGGCTTTAACCGTGGTTACTCTCCGCATTGTCTGCTGCTGCGGCTCCGCGTCCCTTGGCCCTTTCAAATCCACGCAGTGTATAATGGAGTTGAAGAGTCTACGTGCCACCTCCCGTTCAAAGTCATATACCGAATGAAGTTGTGACTACGGTTTCGGCCTGCGAACCCCCATTGTCTCAGCAATACGGTAACGCTCGATCTATCTCGACGCAGGTAGAACCGAGGGGATGTCGTGATGGCAGAGAGGTCCCGGCGGCCGAGCTCCGAGCTCGGATCAGACCCGGCTTCATCACCGCCGCCAGCCAAGAAGCCCAGGACGACCTCCGGGGACTACGGAGAGTCCGGTGAATCCTCGGTGGAACCCAAATCACTCGGGGAACCGGGAACAACAACCCCGCCGCCGGTCACTTCGAGCGTCGGCAGCGAGCACACCGAGCCTCGAGGAGCCGATCAGGCGGGAGGCCAGCCAGACGAACGGCCCTCGGCTCCGTCCCCAGTTCCCGGCCCTTCGGGCATAACGGAGGCGGAGGGAGACGTGATCGTCGTTCCTCTGCCACCCTTGTCTCTCTTGCCTAAATCGGACAGCGGGGAGACGAGCGCCGGGCAGCTGGAGCCCGGCATCGCCGGAGCTTTCACGGTGCAGGCATCGCTGATGGGAGAGTCAACCCACTACCAGGAATTGTCCCTTATCGGGAACGGGGCCTACGGGACCGTCTACAAGGCGAAGGACCCCGCGAGCGGGCAGGTTGTCGCTCTGAAAAAGGTCCGCGTCCCGATCACCGACGATGGCCTACCGACCTCGACGCTGCGGGAAATTGCCGCCCTCAAGCAGCTCGACCAATTCGAGCACCCGCACATTGTAAGCATTTTTTTTGTCACGTTAAACTCTTAGCTCCTTTTTCTCTTCCTAATTATCATCATCCTTCTTTACTCGTTACACCTATGTCAATTCAGTATCAGTATATGTGCTCCAACTCGTTTCAGGTAAAACTTTTGGATGTCTGTCAGGGCCTGTCGACAGAGGACGAGCGATCGGAAACGGTGAACCGAGGCTTAACGTTGTGGCTCGTATTCGAACACGTCGAACGAGATCTCGCCTCGTTCATGGCATCCTGCCCTCCGCCTGGTATTCCGGGTAACAAGATCAAGCAAATGTCCAGGGAAATACTCCTCGGCGTCGACTTCCTTCATAGTCACAGGATCGTTCATCGTGACCTCAAGCCTCAGAATTTGCTGGTCACGAGTCAAGGGAGAATCAAAATAGCTGACTTTGGTCTGGCCAAGATTTATGACTTCGAAATGCGGCTCACTTCCGTGGTAATTACTTACAACTATAGCGGAGATTACCGCAATTGTGCCGATATCCCTTACACGTCCGTTCGATCTTCTTTTTCTTCACTGTACGTTTCATATAGTTGACAACTTTTGTAACAATTTTCTACTGTTCGCGTATTCAACGAAATTCGGAGTAGTTGGAGTGTGTTTTATGGTGATTTCAGGTCGTAACGCTGTGGTATCGGTCGCCGGAAGTACTTTTGGGATGCGCGTACGCGACTCCGGTGGACATTTGGTCAGTTGGGTGCATCCTGGCCGAACTCAGCAGACTTGAACCACTTTTTCCAGGAACGAGCGAAGGCGATCAGCTAGACAGAATATTTCAGTAAGTTGCGTCGAAATAGCACGGTGTTATAAATGGTATAGATATATGTATACATACATAGGTATATCGCGAACGGTTGTTCTGATGTCTCAGGTGTAAATTTTACGACTCGTGTTTGTTCATCCACACGTCAGAACATTTCTTAGTGTTATACGATATTGTAACGATAATTAATCGCCTATAAATCATGTCTTGCTTGAAGAAAAGTGGAAGGAAAGATATGTAGCTCGAATATTTAGTCCCGAAAACCTGCGGCCACCGCTAAACAGTTTACAGCGTTCCGAATACTCCAAATCATAAAATGACCGACTATGCCTTATTAATCGACGCTATGAAAGATTTATAATACTAAACTTGTTGACCTGCTTCGCTTCCGTTTAACGCTAATTTAAGCGAGTAAGAGTAATGTGAAGAAATTTTTGGTCCTCACAATCCAACTACATGACGGCAGTTTTCATTTATCCGCAGAGTGATTGGCACGCCGTCGCAGCAAGAATGGCCGGAGGACGTCTCTTTGGGTTGGACAGCGTTTCCGCACCGACAACCTGTTCCTCTCAGATCTGTAATTCCGGATCTACCCGATCCTGGTTTGGACTTGATACAAAAAATTCTCAAGTTCAACCAGCGTAGTCGTTTGACTGCCGCACAAGCGCTCAATCATCGATACTTCACGGCTGAGAGTTCTTGATGATACGCGGTAAAAGGCTCGGTCATTCTCTCCGCCGAAATTGGCCAAGATGTGAACGGGTTCTTTACACCGGGGGAAAAGATTGTTTGGATCGACAACGGCATCTCTGTGGGCGGCAAAAAAAATATTCTATTTGAGGTATTGAAATTTTTCTTGGGTCGACAAAATATTTTTTTCCGGCAACAAACGTTTAGCTGCCTCGAGTGATACATTTTCTTCGTTGCGGCAAAGTAACTATCGTTGATCCAAATAATCCTTCCTCACCGTGTAACTATAGCTTAACTCTCATAGCATAGAACAATAGCCTCATAAGAAAGTTATTATCATTCCAAGGGCACGGAAGCGTAGAGAAATTATTACGGACACCATAATATACAAATAGTAGTATCTGTGAAATGTAGATTCTATTATCGAATATCAAGTATCCAGGTTGAAACAGGTCTTGACCAGTGATTCGCAATTTTACGCGTCGTAGAACGCTCAATTTTTATCTCCGAAATTTCATTTGACATGATAGACATGTTGGTTAGTATTGTTTACTGTTTAGAGTAGCCTGTGAAGAAATTTGGAGGCTCGAGTAGGTTTGTACTTTTCGATCCTTGTGTTTTTTCCTTTCCCATTGAATTCTTTTCAGTTTTGCTATCGTCTTCTTAATTTAGAAAATATACGTGTAATACGCGAGTATTTAAGAGAAACTGCGCTGAAGAGAAAAACGTTATAGATACCACTTAAATATTTGTTCATCGCGGCTGGCGCTTGGTAATGCGTTGAAAGAAACACTTGTTTGTAGTGTACAACCCGTTTTAAGGTTGGCGCCTCGAGTTTGTCGTCTCATGCGACGAATCCTGGAAAGATCCAATTTACTCCTGATTTGCGCCTATAAATCTACGGAAAGAACTGAAAGAAGAGACGAACAAAGAGCGCGCAACGCTTTATTCGCCTGGTCGCGTCCGCAAAGTACAATTCGTAAAATATTCCTCATGTTAAACTTAATAACCTTAAGTAAGATATCTACCTAGGTGTAGTATACTATATATACACACACATTATTTTGAGACTGGAGTCGTTACTGACTCGTTAGGACTATATCAGAGATACCTGCGGGTATCATCCGTTATACAAAAAGTACTGCCATAAACGTTAAGAATTAACGCTAATTGTAAGTTAGAGATTACTTAAGATAATTACGAGGTAACAACTGAACTTTGTACTTTATTGTATGATACACTTCACAAATTACTTCATACATTCTTTTTCACGCACATTATATAAACTGCGTACACATACATAGGTATAATATGTCATATGATTTAATTGCGCTTATTGTTAGGTATAAACGTTGCTTCGGTATAACGGAATGTTGACATTGGATGATTGTCGCAACTTTCTGCATAAGAAGCACAAATCACAAGTCGAGAATTGTCAGCATAAACAATAGATATGCTAGAATACAGAATCAATAAATAGACTTTATACTTTTGTATTTGATACGGCTGTCAGTTTCTCATGCCCGCCTAGTCTCTCTACGCCGAATGCAGCGGCGCGCAAAACCTCAGTCATTACCCCTCACTCACAATCAGCCACGTACGAAAACTTTTTCGATTAATATTATGACAATGGATGTTAACAAAGTACGCGTTGAAAACTTGTCAATCGTCGATTGTCTCCCGCGATCAGGCTGTTGCACATGCGCGAAAAACTTGCAGTCATCCCGGGGATGTAAATTGTACAGAAACTGCCGCGAAGGTGAACTTTCGGTATTTATTCGATACTTTTTTTATACCGAAAATTCAAATTTCGGGATATGACATGTGCGCACTTTCAACAATAGCGATAAGTACGTGGAAACAACTTGCCAGCCTACGACCACGAAGACGAGCAATTGATTCGTGTTTGAGGAAAATGGCGAGCGAGGTTGAGAAGGCGCAACGTGCTACCGCCACTCTCGGCGGTGACACGATCTTTGGAAAAATACTGCGAAAGGAAATACCTTGCAAATTTATCTACGAAGATGATCAGGTACGTTATAATTTCACTGCTGATTTACTGATTGCAAAACTCGGCCTCACAAACGGAGTTTGAGTAGACGGATAACCTAACCCTAACCCTAACCTGTATTTAAATTGAGCCTAATAAGAAAATATTTTTCCTAAACAGTGCGTTGCGTTCCACGATGTCAACCCGCAAGCTCCGGTCCACTTTTTAGTAATCCCCAGAAAACCAATAGCACTGCTGTCTCTTGCCGAGGAGGCCGATAAACCACTCCTAGGTCATTTGATGTTCGTTGCGCAGACCATTGCTAGTCAGCAAGGCTTGGGCAACGGTTTCCGCTTGGTGGTCAACAATGGGAAAGATGGAGCTCAATCCGTCTACCACTTGCATATCCATGTACTTGGTGGCAGGCAAATGGAATGGCCTCCTGGTTAAACACCTTTATGTCATCGATTCGTGATACCGAAAGCGTTCAGCACTTTTGGTATATGGCAAAGATAAAGCTTATAAAATTCTGTGGTATAAACTTTTGGAAATAAAGAGTTACTCAATTCATTGTATACTTTCGGACTCCATGTACCCTGAGAGTATCGTCGTATGTTATCTCCTACGGCAATCTTGATACGAAAGTACTCGTGACTGCAGATCCGATGTGATAAAATAAACTCATCAAATTCCTTTTTATAATAAAAGTAATTTATTGCGGTGAATTCAAACTATAAAGATTGTTGTCAGGCTTTTTCATAAACTTTAAATTCGTACTGCAGTCCATTTTCTTCTTGAATCCCCTCTGGTACTTCAGGGTCTCTGTTTGTAACAAATTTTTATTGGAAGTAGTGGATATTATTTGCTTATTTCTGCATACTTACTTCACTAAATGAAATTCGTTGCTGATAGGTGGGAAGTATGTATCGCATTCAAAGTACTTCCTCACCAGAGTCAAGTACAGTCTGTGAAAGTTTGGCAATTCCATTGCAGCCTGATAAATTGTAAAAACAATCATCAACTTGTGTAGATTTATTTTTGGTCCACGAAAACGATTCCTTAACGAACAAACATTTTAAAACAATTATCAATAATTTTTGTAAATGCTTATATACCTTATAAACAGAACTGCCGCCAATAACCCAGATTCTTTCAATTTTGTCAGTCAGTGGGATCTTGGATAACTTTTCCAAAGCGTCAGGAAAACTTTTGCACACAAGTGCTTCGTCTCCTAGAATTCTAATGAGTAATGAAGGCATTATAATTATGATAGCAAAGCACTACTTGTTAACAGTGAGTCTACTATTTTTCATTTTCTATGAACCGATACTGTTGTTGTATGAAGCGTGGAATAATCACAGATCTTTGCTGGTCAGTACGACATTAATTCTGTTGCTCAGAGGCCTGTATTTTTTTGGCATAACATCCCACGTTCTTCGTCCCATAATTACGACATTCTTTTTAGATGGGTCCTTAGTCTCTGTTGTTAAACGTGTAAAATACGCCATCTCCTTCCTAGAGGAAAATTAGAGATGTAACATTGTATTTGTGACAAGTAGATTCAGAACAAACAATGCAATCGCTGTTACGCTTGAATATGCAGGATTCTTAAAATGTTACTAACTTTAATCGCCATGGTAGACGTCCGTTAATTCCTATACCCTGGTTCTCGGATACTGCAGCAATTAAATCGAGTCTTAGCGGCATAATTGCTGGATTTTTAGCTTCGTCGGCACTCGCGGTAGAAATAGGTTCGTATATGTACGAACCAGGAAATACGGTTATAGGTGTGTGTACCTAAGTATACCGAATGTATTCTATAATAAACGTGTCCTTGCCACGTGTCGGAAATCGTTAAGCAATGCTTGTTAAAAATTGACCGTGCATACGTTTGAATCGAACAAGTTATATTGACCCGACTTTACAAAAGTGTGAATTGGCGCTTTTTTCAAGGTGTACAGTCGCTAGTTCGTGTGTAGTATGTACATGCATACATACGTGCGATTACAGAGGAACCGACCAAGAGGGCACCAGCTAGCTGTTTAGATTATGCAGAGATATTGTTGAGCATTGAAAATACAACTATAAAGACGCTCAGCCCTAGGCTAATATTTCGTCCGGCTAGGTGGGTTCGCAAGTGATTCTATTCGTTCTATTGCTCTGCACTTACCGATCCCGTTGACTGATATACCTATATCCTCAGTCAATGGACGAACTCTTGTCTTCTTTTTTATGAATTCCTTCAAAATGATAGGAGGGCACGCACGAAACGTACTTCCTGCTGCGCGAGACCGGCACATGCGCGAATTATTACAATGAGAATATAACCTCAAAACCTGGGTAAATTAGTCAAACCACGTGTCAAACACTGACGGCATTGTTTTTAATGTCGATTTTTCTTTATACTTAGAACAAAAGATGTCTCAGAAGCAACAAAGTATGGGAAAACACATAACTTGTTGACACATTTTACCAGGTTCTGAGGTTATATTCTCATTGTAATAATTTGCGCATGCGCCGGTCTTGGGCAACAGGAAGTACGTTCTGCGCGTGCGCTGGTATCATTTTGAAGGAATTCATCAAAAAGGAGAGACCGTCGAACACGGCCCTGTTCATATGACTTTTGTAATAGCGCATGCGCTATGGCTTCTATATTCTATAGAGATCTGGGTATCCTGCCTATGGTTCACAGTATCGGTATTCAGCAGTTGCAGTAGTCTGCGATAGCAGGAAGGACGTAAAATCTGAGACCCCAAGGCACACCTAACACGTATGTACAGAGGGAAATTACTCAAGCAGTTGACCCTAAAAGAGATACAAACAGTTGACTTGGAGTCAACGAGTGGAGGACACCATCGCCGACGCCACTTTTGGGTTGTCGATTATTCGACGTTTTTCTATCGTAAAATTTAAAATCTTTCAACACCGATCACAGGTAAAAAATTAGTAATTTATACTCGTTGTCTTTTTGCTGTCGGACAAATAATGCAATACATTTCGAATATGTGTCAATCAAATTTCACAGTAAGCCCGCAAAGATCGTGGCAATGATCATTGCCAGCTGATTTAATTTCTCCCTACGTAGTAAGAATTCTGCTATTCAAAAGATTGTCAAATTTTCGTTTTTAGCGTAATATCATTTACTATCATATCGTTTTCCCCGCAAAGTCGTAAGCAGTCATCGAAACTTTCACTCATCCATAAAGTAAGGTTATGTTCGTTGTAGCTGTGCGTTCCCTTTATGAAATATCCTGCCTGGATTAAAATACTCAAGTAGTAGTGTCTGACTATCGACATTACCAAGTAACTGAATTTTATAGGATGTCCGGACGGGACGGTGGGAAGAAAAAACCATTGAAAGCACCCAAGAAAGAATCAAAGGATTTAGATGAGGAAGATGTTGCATTCAAGCAAAAGCAGAAGGAACAGCAAAAGGCCTTGGCAGAGGCCGCAAAGAAAGCAGGTCAGAAAGGACCCCTGGTCAGCGGTGGCATCAAGAAATCTGGAAAGAAGTGACCCCACACACTCATCTGCTGGGAAAATACTCTGCAAAACTCTCAACAGCTGCCTAAATGAAACAATAATCATTAAATCACAATAATGGAAATTCCTGAACTCTATGTATCGTTCGTTTATCTACAATCCTACAAAGTTTCATGGATCTTAAACTCTTGCAAATAAAAAACTTTACATACAATATCCAAACTTTTACTATTCGGTGTATGGATGTTCTTTCAATATCTGTGACCTTGTGTCTATCCTATCGTTTGTTTCAGTTTTAAAGATACACGTGAGTTCAGCTTCAACAAGACAATTCATCCGGAACATCGAATGCAATGCCAATCACCAAGATGTTACTCGACAGACTCCTGAGTTATTAGCGAAAATTTTATTAATCGTTCAATTCGTCGAGACTTCTGCTTGTCCACATTAAGCAAGAACAATTTCCGTTGCAAAAAAAGTAAGGCAGCCTCTACATCAATATGCGTAAGAGATACAATTTGCATTTCAGAATATTCATGGGAATAACTGATAGTCAAAAGTTCGCAAGGTACCAAAGACGTTGATTCTTTCGTTTTATTTTCAGATCTGACTTCCATTATCTACACGCTCTTCGAATCCAAATGTCATGGTAGAAGTAGAATTGCCAATCTATGGAGATAATGTAGCAATCTCAAAATACAGTCCGTAACTTGATCTCGCATCGGTGTTAATTGATATTACCACAAGGACAGTGGTTGAGTGTGAATTAATACTTGTTGTGGATGTTCTTGATTTCGACCTTGATGGAACTTGATAATTCTCACATACTAATCGCCTTCTACCAGGTATCTTGATTTGAGACTTTAGCTAAATCTTCAGCCATGAGATAGCTATAGTTTAATGAAGCAGTAATGCATTTCAGTAATTAAGTTGCTGCATAATTCGCCTTCTACCTTATGTTTTCTACATTCGAAAATGAAATGTGCCAAAGATCGCGCAATTACTCGACGTCAGAACCAAATTCATTGGCCTCGTGCCGATTTTAAAATTTGATTTTGATATACGGACAGCATTTGATTTATATATTTATTACCATTTTATAAATCCGTCCAAGTATGAAGGGATCTCCTGTGCCGCGTCGGTATTAAAGAGTGCGAGCATTTTCACGGATTGGTAATTGAACATGCAGCATCGGCACTGTGTAACAAAGGAAAGACAGCTGACTACCATATGATCGCAACTGTTGCCAACTCAGTACCGCGAAATCGAAAACTCACATACTTTGTGTGCTGGTCGGGATGAACTTCTCAAGGTTCTGTATGTTTTGGCACCTTGATTATTACTTGGAAGTCGACGAATTAGTGGAGCATCAAAAAAGGTATGTTTATATGTTATTATAATAACTTGTATTATGTAACGAAGGGGGCGAGGATCATTTAACGGGAATGTAGCGAGCCATGTAAACAAATTGAGAGACGAATCGCGATTCAGTAAGTCTTCATATGACAAATAACAAAATAGCTACTGTAGTAACAATCGCGGTAGCGGATCTGTTTAACACGCAAGAAATGATCATCGCTACGATTGCATCAAATTATTTTCAAGGCAACGGGATGATGTATACGTATATAGGTATGAAATGAACAAAATTAGCCAAAGACGATAATATTATTGCGCAAGTCGTTATGAAACTGTACTATTAGCTGTCAGTTTAATCACATATTTTTTCAGTTAAAACGCGGGGAGAGCCGATGACGAATTACCCAGTGAATTAGTTACATTACTGAAGAAACAGCCAAGATAAGAAAACGAGTCCCGCATCTCCTCAGTTGTTACGTCGGAAGTTCGGAAGGAATCGAGAATTCCCACCCTCCATGCCCCACACGACACGCGTGTTATTTTCGTGCCGAGCCGTATCTGGGTTGGCAGCCCTGACCCGAGACCCAAGCTGTCAATCCGCACTCCGGAGCTCAGTTGGCAACAGACCTTCGGTCTGATCGTGAGGGTGCGCTAGGCTGTGTGCAAGTTTTGCGTTCCAGTTTCGCTTCGTCCGCTTCAACTCTCCTTATACACGAAGCGATCCTTAGCTGTCCGAATAGTTAAGTGGTGCATTTCGCATAACACGCGCCCGACATCATTCCCTGACGACCGTGCAACCCCGTGGGGTATAAAATGGCGAACATTTGACCACACGAGATCAGCTCCAGGCTCGGGTGTTTCGTGCTGTCGTGATCGGAACCTATTTGGTGGTGAGTAACTGCTTCTCTTTCAATTACTTCAATTCACACTGATTTCCGTCATTCTCCGCGAATCGATGAAACCCGCATGCATGCCCGTACGAATAATGTTATATATTTCCATCTGCACGTTGTTCTTTCATGATTGTCAACTCTTTATCCGTTCGTGATTCTTCCAATGTGTCTTCTACATATTATATTCGGAGATAGATAGGACGACGATGCGGTGCAGATAGGATTGAAAAATCAGGTCTTCCGTGACAACACCTGTACATCTGCAATATGGCACGATTCTTACACTGTATGCCGTAGGGCGTACGGGGCTCCGTGTTGCACCATATTGTCAAGCATGTTTGGAAATGTCAGTCGACAACCGCGGCCTGCCTCTTATAGGCTTGTATGCGTAACACATGTAAACTCGGTGTATCAAGCTTAATTGTGAATATGCATGGCTGACCAAAGTAACGTTACGTAATGTCGTTTCAACTATAATACATAAGTATGTATACACATACATAAACGCTATAGCATGTAATGTGGTAACGGTTAAGCCCACGAGGTGAGTCCGCGCCTTCCTTTAACAACTGTGATTTCGTTGTATAAAATAAACGATATATCTATATCTTACATACGTAAACGTGAATATCTCGAAGCGGACCACTTGGCACTTACCGCACTCACGGATGGGGCCAAGCTGCAGCGGTTAACAAGAGAGACCGAGTCACCTCGAGTGTTTCTTGATCACGCTTGTTTCACGACAATCACGAGGTTTACCCATTATGTATCAAACTATATCGAGAATCGTAGACAAAACGCGAGTTCGAGATAGTGACGCGACGCTTGGTGCAAGTATTATTTCATTCTCGTTGGAAATTTCAACTTGTATAATTCTGTAACCTGTTGGGTATTATGATTATTGAACGGCGGAGATCCGCAATCTCGGCTCGGGTGTATTTGGAAAAATTTTGTATTCAAAGATATTCGAAAATTCGTGACGTTACGTACGGTTATCGACAGTTCAGAATCTAGCATGTTTTTATTCTCGTCACACTACAGTATCTTCTACGTTGTTTGTTACCGTGCTGTGTGCGCGATTCGCAATCAGTACCTTATACGCGCGGGTGGCAGTTCGTTCAAGGCTTGATATCCCGTCGAGACTCGTATAAATTTATATAATTACCTATCTGCAGAATTTGAGTAAAAGATGATTCTTCGAAATGAACTATGGATAAAGCAATTCCAATGTAACGTCTTAACATTGTATATCTCTTTGTTGTATGTTTATAGAACTTTTTATCATATTTCGTCGTGGTTTCTTTTGCTATTTCTGGTTGTACATTAATAGGTTTTCAATACTCAAGAGTAATTATTGTGATGCGATGTAAATTATTATTGTTAGAAACAAATTGACTGAAAAAAATCGTCAAAATTGAAGTAATAATTCATTTTCGAGAAAGTTACCCCTCTACACATATACATGCAAAACATAAATTATAAGTTTTTGGGCTCACTGATTACAAAATTTAAATCGGATTTAAAAAATTCAACATAGCGGTTCCAATATGGTGGACAAAAATTTCAAATTCGATCGAATTCAGAGAAGAAACTCTGTCCAGGGCATTTAGGATCGCCTATTACGAATCTGAAATCAGATTTTGCAAAATCAGTATAGTGAAACTAATCAGCGACTCTGAAAACCCTTGCCATAGAGTTTTTTGATCCTATTCGATGAAATTTGAAATTTTCCACCGCCTTATTGGATCCGCCATCTTGAATTTTTGAAATCCGATTTCAGATTCGTGACGTCAAAAAACATAGAATACTATCTTGTTGTAAAAGTTAACTCAGCACATTAATGTGTGACTCAAAGGGCTAAATAAGAATGGGGAAAAAATTATTGCTAAAGCGCGCTAGTCGGAAGAACAATGCTACTCACGATATTGGGGGGAAATGACTAGGAAGGAGCGAACTTTTAGAAAGGACAACGTATTTCGTTCAAAACGACGAAATTAGTTTACCTCTCGCGTCACGTGAAAAGTTTTCAGAATAAACTGCAAGCATGCCAGGCGATGTGGTTCGGCAATGCAGGTGAAATACGCGCGCGACTGCCTCTCTTGTTCGCGGTTTCGGCTGCCACGCGTCATTTGCACGGTTACGCATTTCTGCGTATGTACATAGAACGTATACAGGGACGAATATAAGACAACCAAGAGGGCCCCAATTGCCGCTTTATTCAATTATTTTTTAAATGACTGAACCAATTCTACTTCACACGAGTAATTTTTGTGTAATTAAGAAAAAAAAAGATGATATCAATAAGTACATTTATACTATATGGTTTAACCCACACGAATGATGATACAAAGTTTAACCCCGACCCTCATCGAATGAGTCGCCGATTTTTCCGCCGTTTATGCTGCTGCTACACTAAACGGATGTTTACAAGCTAGGTACTGTTTTAGATTTTGCGCAAAAGCCGTTTACAAGTCTTGACAAGGCACGTAGGACGTTTTCTTTTATCATACGAGAAAAAGCCCTGTCGTTGATCGCAAAATTTGTATATACAACCAAACATTGTTTGCCCATAAAATGTTTGAAAATAATTCTTTCCATATTTTTTTTCCCCCGCGAATTGGGGTTGAAAAAAAAAAAAAAAAATTCACAATGTTACTGTTTTTACAACTTTGCGATAAAATGTAAGATATTCGTTTTATAGAGGAACAAAATCTGAAACTCCGCCTCGATGATTTGTGTCGAATATCCGTAAAAATATTCGTTTGGCGCGGTACAGTAATAGGAAAACAATAGGGTCGGGGTCAAACCTGATATTGTTGTAACTACTAATCAACGGATTTATGTATACCTACGGGCCCAATCAACCCGTTACTCGGCCCTGAACGTTTACGACGTGGATCGAGATATGAATGTAGTACATGGTACACGTGCGTCCGCGAACGCAAACCCTGCTAATGAATACGCTCGCTTGCTGCAATCGTGAAAACGATCTACACTCGAAGTAGTTATAGAGTATAGACTATTGGGTATCTGGTGTATCTGGCGCGCCTCATAGGTATAGCTATCTTTTTATTTATCATGTGTGTATGTGTGTATATATATATATGGGACATTCCACGTCAAATTTGCAACCCATGTACCTCACCCCCGTTGCTTTTGATCATCTCTTAGAATGATGTTGCAACCGACCCAAAAGGGTTTCGGGATTTTTTTAGTCACCAGTAAAATTTTTTAAAATTGAAAAACCAATTCCGAAAACGCCATTTTTAAACATATGAAAAATTCACACTGATCATATGATTTAAAATCATCTGATTTTTAAGCATCGCACGATAATGGGATCTCATTATTTACTATTGTTTTCGCAAGTTTTTAGTTTTTCCATGTCGGAACTGTTTTTGCTTTTTTATTTTTTATATGCTTCGATCTAAATAGATTACAGAATCACATTATTTTCATGAATCGTGCACAGATTATCGATTTTACCGTTCTATGTTTTGACCTTTCTACATTTTGTCTTCCCGTATTTCGATCTTTCATGTTTTCAATTTTCTAACCTTGTACTTTCCAGATATTTATATTCTACGAATAAGATTTTGAGATCTATAAAAATTCGTTATTCTGTTCCTTCTATCAATCGGCAATTCTGACTTTTTACCGCTACCCATATATGCGTGATGTATTCGCAAACATTTTCGACCTGGCCAATGCGACAACGACAACGACTACGACTGCGACTACGACTACGACGACGAAGACGAAGACGACCTACACCAGACATCATGTCGCGCCTGTCACTTTTTTTTTTGTTTACACAACGTCATACGTAACATTAATTGCTCATGTATCACTACCATCGTGTGTCCTAAATTCGTCCGATTAGCTACGACCTCGTTTCTACTTGTAAGCATAATATATGTATACAAAGTCTAACCGCATCAACGATGATATAGTCAAGTATAATTCGCAAATTGTACAATGCGTGACAGATATGAATAGTGTACCTGTATGTTATAGGTGTAAGTTAGGTTAGATTAGGTTACATATTCTAATCTCTAACTATACGATACCTATCGTCTATAGTTGCAGTTGTCCATACACGGCGTATAGTATCTATTGTATAGTAATCTGAAACCGCTCGTTGGTGTGAGTTTTGCCAAGTCGGTGCGGTGTACGCGACATATATTATACTTATAGTCGACATCTTGTTTTTACTAGGGGTGTGTGTGCGAGTGCGAGAGCGAGTGAGAGAGATTGAAGTAGACTACCTTCGTACACGGTATAATAACTTGAGTCCTCGTACCGGAAGTAGCTAATCCTCACTTGGTTTTAGTCGTTCTCTGACATGATTCTTGTTTATTAATCAGCCCAGTAAACCAAAACGAATTGAATAGAATTGAGTAGGTGGGTCTAAAAACGGAATTAACTCGAATTAAAGCGAATTGAAAAGACTTGTGCCAATTCTTTTGATTTATTTTGTATTTATTTTAATTCACGTTAATTCTATTTTTGCCGTGATCAATTCGATTTGGCTTACACTGGAGGGTGGTGACATGACCGAATTTTTTCCTAATATAAATGTTACCTCTAAAATTTGGCCCCTTGGCATATTCGGTGTAATTTGATTATTCCTTATGCACCGATTAAATTCGTTTTAACTATCTTCAGAATCAGGTTGCAGGGTGCATGGATTTGCGGGGATGTTGAATCCGACTGCTACAAGAAACGGAAATTCCTATACATATATTAAACCACGAAACGACTGTGAGCCGAGCTCACAATGATACTCTCTAAACGGTTTTCCTAACAATAAACAACTTAAACGCGCAGAATTGGACTACCTCCATATGGGATTTAATTCAATTCGATTGCATTTGCAATCTTCGTCCGCCTTATTAGATCCGCCACCTTGAATTTTCAAAATATGATTTCAGATTCTTAGTCAGCGACCGCAAAAACTTCTTATAATTTATGTAAAACATGTATACGTGTAGAGGGGTAAATTTCACGGAAGTGAATTATTCTTTCGATTTTTATGATTTTTGTCAATTGATCGTTGAACAATAATAATTTATATTATATGGCAATAATTACTCTCGAGCATTGAAAACCTATTAGAATATTACCAGAAATAGCAAACATCCGCAAACCAATATGTTTTCAAAGTTCTCTAAATGTACAAAAAATGGATATAAAATAGGTGGTAAGAATACTTACCATTATGACTCAAAGGGTTGAGACTAGCCAAAGTTTTGAGTCTTTATACATGATTATATATCCAAAGACGTGAAAAGTTTCGGGAAAGGCGTGTTTCCTAGTTTCCAGCTCGGATTTTTAGCGTGTTTTCCAAGAATGCAAGAGTCAAAGCAAGGGGGCCAAATGTTGGAATACGTGTTTTTTTTTTTTCTTTTTCCATAGAATCTGCAAAAAAAAATCAGTAAAATTTCAGTCATCGAGTGGTATTTCTCGCGGAACACGCCACACTTGATGTGAAATGACTCATACCTATTATGCATGCACTGCAGGCAGCCACTTGATTTTGATCGCCATTCCGCCGAACTTCCCTGCCACACTTTTCATATCTCCTGCACAATTCTTACGCTTGGGTGTTTCATTATTATTCCACACTGTTTGCAAAATTATAGTTAGCCCTATAAGTGATGATTAGTGGGGCCTTCCTATAGGACGGCTATGGTCCGCTGGCTTCTGTACTGAAATGAAAGTAGTGGCATTTAGGTCGTTTGAAAACTAGTTTACGCAACGCCCGGACTTAATTTCACCGTTGTTGGTTGATGGTAGCAGCGTGGTATTTTACTATCAAGCTTCTTGTACTGAAATCATCGCGACATCGCAGCAGATGCATTTGAGAAATTGACTAATTTCTGACCATCATCCGTGTCGCTTTATATCTTTGTCGAATGTCTGCAGATGTCGGAGACTTGAGAAATTTTTACCAGCTTAATTCCTATTTTTACGTTTCGTACGGATACTTGGTTGGATAATTCAATTGACACCCGCGTGTAATTAATGTAATATTCTCCAAACTAAGTTTTCCGAGACGTGAGCCTTGTTTTCCTCTTACTTTCACCTCTCTTTCTTTCACTCCCGCCTGACACGAGCTTGGGTTACGTTTATCATTAGTTTGTCTTTCGCTCCTTGTGAAACTCAATCTTGATCCAGTCTCTTTTGCTGGTTAATTATTATACACGTGTCTTTTCAACGATATTATGTAGCGTGCAGCGTTTCAACCTGGGTTGCTGATTTCAGGGAGATAGAACACTGTATGCAACGCGCTCGCGTGTGTGTAGGTAGGGTGGTATATTATTGCACTCTTTTTTTAAGGTGCCAGTCGAAAAATTTGTGTCAAAAATTGGAAAATAATCAAAAAATTGTGGTAAAACCTGGAGGAGGTAGAGAAATATTTAGAGGTCGCAACCAATCATTGTAATATTTTTAAAATTTATTTCTGTGCGCACACACACACACGCACACACACACATGCGCGCGCGCATATATATATGTATATGTCTGTAAGTTGTACACACAGAAATAAATTTTAATATATATAATATATATATATGTTTATTTTTTCTTGTATCGTGGTCCAATTAATCATTCACCAATCAACAGCAAACTGCGCCTAACAATTCTGCAGTTGGCTGTTCTCCTCTTTTATCCAAAATATTAATCGTCTCGGAGAAATTTGGATAACCAGTTTTTGCTACCGAACTAGGAGTATCGTATCACCTTAATGTCCCTATTTCTTTTTCAATACTGATTTTTATGATCAATGATTGAGTGGACCACGATACGAAAAAAATTAACCAAAATAAATAAAAAATACTAAAAGAATTGGTAGCGACCTCGGAATATATTCCTCCTTCCTCCAGGCTTTACGAAAATTTTTTGTCTCGCTATTTGTCACAAATTTTTCGAGTGGCACGTTGAAAAAAAAAAATCTTTAAATGAACCACCCTAATGTGTGATAATGTAACGCAAGTAATACAATGTAATATCATACAATAGGAAAGTACTATAGAGGCTAGCCAAGAGAAGTCAATGATCCCGGATTAATTAGTGTTTAACTGTACATGTATATTCGCTTTGCAACAAAAGCGCGCGTATTTTTCCTCTGACCTTAGCGAGTTATTTTTTGATTCATAAACAAGGTTCTCGACCGTCCAACGCATGTACAATAAGCCTACGCCACGTATATTTACAGGTATTGGTACGTATTCTCACAATCAATTCTGATATTAAAGGTGCCCGCGGTGACCAAGAGTAGCCTCCATCCTGTGCTGCTGTTGTTTTTCGTTCGCATGCCGGTTTAAAATACAATCAGCAGCGTCTAACATTCTCAAGACTGTGTTCGCGTATATACTTTTAACTCTATCTTTTATCACACTCCATCTTTTTGTATACCATCCTGCGTTTTTCATTTTGCATCAACTATAGTCTTACCACTCCCTTACGTATTCTGTTGCCAAGTTATCATTGTTTTTATCTGCCTTCCGCTTTTCACCCTCGCAAATCAGAGGTTTCCTACCGTCAAAATGTGTAAGCCTAACTTACTTTCGTCGATACCGTTGTAGTAGAATGCGTACACTTAGCAAGATTATATTTGGCCACTTTATCACTCTAGAATCCTACGGCAAGTTGACTTTGTGAGATTTTGCATGCATTCATTTATTCTACGAATAGATTGGCTACAGAACGAACTCTTTTTTTTGTATATATTTCGATGAGTGCTGGCATAGTCAATCTCAGTAACTGTGCCTACGTACATTACACGCGCACAGAAAAATTTGCATGCGTGATGGAAAATAATCCCAATCTTCTTTTGACCTTGATTTTAATTCAGTACATGGAAAATTACATCCGACGCACTAGTGAGATTTAAACGTTGATTGCGAGTACATATAACACGCGTTATACGTTATAAATTACGTGATTATATATTCTTTGAATCGCAATAGCATATTATTCATTTCTGTAGTTGTCAGAATACTCGGCAACACCCACTTAAGACAAAGAGATAGACATACACTTACACCTAAGGAGGGGTTGACTCTCCCCGCTCATCAATTATATTCAACAATTAATTAATGGCAACGAAAGCTTTCAATCGTTGGGGAAACCTGATGATCATTGAAGGCGGCAATTAAAATTTTGGCGTATGTTGTCGGTAAGTCCGAAACCCTGCAGGACAGTTATCGCTCAGCGTGATAGTTGTAGTCGATATCGCAGCTCTTGGGGTTCCATTTTAGGTCCGCCTGACCTGAAATAGAATTATCAGTCCCTTCGAGAGTTTGCCTGAGTGTGCGCGCGCCGTGCCCCCCCCCCCCCCCCCCCCATCCCTTCGGAGCTTAGGTCTTGCCTGCCTGCTCGTCTCCTCTTCCTCCTTCTCCTCCTCCTTTACCTCTGAGAGACGACGATCATCTGATCTGAGGAACTGCGCGCCGCCTATGATCAGCTGTTTGCGTCGGCCATCTTGTGCTTCGTCCAGCTGTGCCGCAGTCGACGCTCAGCTGACCTTAGCGTGCGATCTCCTGCTCGGGCCGCTATACCCACTAGGCGAAAACACACACACACACACACTACCTGCTGCTATGAAACGTGTCAGCTTTTTACCGTTCATACATGAATACGCACATGCATACATGCGTGCTGGTTAAGGCGTGCGTATTATTATACCTCTCCAATACTAGTAGTGTAACAAAGACAGATAGGTAGAACACACTACCGTTTATTTGGAAATGGAAGTACAAGTGTGTACATTAACTGAAGTAGAGTACTGATATAGGTTCGTATCGCACTACAGACAAATAGTCCTTTCACCTGATCGCCGCTGCTGCTGGTTTGTATTGCGTTAGCAACCTAAATTGGTATCCTCTACACTGCTACCGTTACGGAATCAATTTCTATGCTGTATATGCATTTTTCGTTTATTGAATATTGGCCGCCTCACCCTTCAATAAGAGAGAGAGAGAGAGAGAGCCGCTTATGCAAACTTCGAGTAGAATCGGCTCCGTCAGTTTCACTCGTGACCAGTATTCAATAAATAACCCTGTTTATAGATAAGCTCGTGCGTCCACTTCTGTATAGAATGTGTGTATTTTTATATAGAACGAACGCCATTTATCACGCATATGTATGTTGGTACGTAAATAGTGGGCATGCAGGAACGTTTACAACGAGGTCCAAAAGTCCGCGAGAGGGCAATTAATTGTTAAATATATGAGAGGAGAGATAATTTCCGCACCGTTAGAAACGTACTCCAAAAATTCATTTCGGTACGACGCCTTTGGCAAGCAGATCTCGCGTAACGTATAATTGTTGCCCGTGTGTGGAAATTGACCTTACTTTGTAGCTCATCTCGAATTTTCGCGTCCGTTTGCCGTCAGAGCAATGATGACTGATCTCATAATTTTCTGATAGGAATTCTTTCTATATATGAATCATATCTGATCGTGAAGTAATCAAAGTCCTCGGTCTGTTTGTCAAAATGGTACACTTTTACCATTCCCGAAAGTGAAATCTCGTGGTGACAAAGACATGGATATAGATTGCCCAGGTGCAAAATACGCTCAAAGCATATCCATTAATGTGCAGTCTATCCATCTATCCACCTACCCATCAATCCATCTATCCATATATCCACCTAGGAATAGATGGATATCTATCTATCCGTCTAACAATTCATCTACCTACCTGCGGATCTACCTACCTACCTACCTACCTACCTGTCTACCTACCAAACCACCCACTCACCCACCCAGCTACAACCTGCGTTCGAGTGCACATGCTAAACGTAACGACAGTGCATGACTCGCGCAAGGAAGAGTACTGCCATAAGATCAATAGGCATCAGCCTTGACACAGCTCTGTTCCTTTCACAGCAACTGTCAGAGTTTCACATGCCCGCATAGACGCGAAGCCCTATAATAGGGGAGTTCTGGTCAGTCGGGTTCTTCCAAACCTGTAAGATTTTGATAGGTTTTATCATAGGCATAGACTTCGATTACTTGTGGACCAGAACGCAATGCCATACTACCTTTGATATTACTACCGTGTTTGTGATTGAATATTAAAAAGCGATTTTGCAGAACACTTGCGGATGTCACGGCGCCGCGTACTGACGCAAAATATGCAACGAGTAGAGAGTATGCCTGCGGTGCACGGGAAAAACATCATCAGTACCATTAACAATACGTATACCGGCAAAAGTTGCATCTAAACGATTCGAAGCCACCGGTGTCGTGTTCTTACGTCCATCTCAATTGAGTGGCAGACGACACGGGTAACCCTGAAACCACCTACGTACCTGTACATACGATTATGAGATGGCTACAGTCGGGAACTAAGATGAAGGCAATCATGTTTAAGCACTCTGATATCAGTAAAGATCGTCGAAGATGACCATCATTTCTAACAGTGTTGCTGTATTATAATACCGACATTTAGTTTGTTTTAGCGATAGCGTAAATGAAAAATATTTATAACATCCTGCATGTATGGCGGTTACACACATTTTTCACTCTTTTGTAAATACACATCCACAAGCATGAATCGCCGGATCTGCGGTTACTGTTAATTTCCAGTAATATAGTCGTTAGCGATTGCAAACTCTATAAATGCTAACTAGCATCGGTTTATTATGCAATGTAAATTTTTTTAAAGCATTTCTCAACTTCTCTGTATAGTAATATACGTTGTGAAAAATTAAAGTTTCTCCATTTAAAACCGCTAGCAGCGGACGAATTTCCGTAGCGAGAGTTCGACTACCGTGAGCGAGGAAGACTAATATTTGTCATATTTCTGGAAATAGAATCACAGGAGGTCTTCTTCTCCCCTGCGAGATACGAGTATTACATGAAATTTTATACCGCAGGACAAACTGGCTGGAGTTCTAACAAGAAAAAGTTAGTGGTTTTAATTTTTACCATCTTACAATGGGATATTTTCTAAAATTACTGCACGTAGGGAAGCGTGGAAAACAGTATTGGAATTCGATTATGACACTGAAATAAAAAATATATATAAATCCAAATCATACAACCTCCGAAGGTTAATTTTGTAGTCGATGACCCTGTAAGCTAGAGCGACCGTCAGTCATTTGGAAAATGCTTACATATGTATGCATAATATGATATTTTTGAGGCGACTATGGACTCTGATAACTCAAATACACGTTGAGAATTGCCTTAATAATATTCCCCTTTAAATTTGTTATCCTACAACGCGATGTTTGCAGAATGGTTATAGTATAGGGACTCGCAAGTGAACGAAACGAAACGAAACGAAACACGAGCCGTTCCAGAGTAGAAACAGGTTTGATGTTTTTCAGACGGTCATTACACACAGCTACGAAACTTGTAACGCGCTTCGAGGACTGCAGTAGCTGATTAGCCACCGGCGCTATTCTTCGGTCAGTTGTCAAATTAACTTGCAACTCTTTGACCAAAATTCTTAAAACAACCAGGCCAATAAACTGAAACTGCCAGCCAGTCTCTCGATGTAATCTTCGTCATACGATGTACACAGTGACTTGAGATCGCAGCGTAGCTTTGCAACGTACATATGTACAACTTGGCACGCCTCGTGGTATATTAAACACAAAGGCAATCGGGAACGGGAAACGAGAATATAAGTATAGGGACTCGGACCGCTGTCAAAAGAACGACGCAAATTCCGTTCGAACGCACTGTCAAACTAATTGGTTTATATATGTGTAACAGGTTATACTTGTAATCATTATTTTCCACCATTGCGGCCGCGGTTATTATTTTTATTCCGCAATCGGCCGACCATATGATCCATAAAATTCTTTACAGTGACCAATTTCTGTAGGTACATATAGTACCTACCGTTAGTTGCACGAAACGTCGGGTACGCAGTTGGAGTACAATAAACCTAAGCGATGTTTTCAGAAGAGTTTTCTTTGTCCAAGTTCAATGTCGGGTAGGTTATACCTACCTTGCGCCGACGACTGCGTCGCGATCCTACGTCGACGGGGTTTCGGTGAAGTCGGGGGAGGATGAGGATCGGAACAAGGAGAAGACCGACGCTCCTACTCTGGATGCAACGACCCCGAACTCCCGTCGCCCGTCGCGTCGTAGTTGGGGGCATCCCGACGCGCCAAGATTCGGTATTCGAGGGTGGGACGACGACCCGTTATGCTTCGGGGTCGACGTCGCCTTTACCTCCTCCCCCCCCCCCTCACGCCTCCTACTCTTCTTCTTTCTCTGCAAGTACAACGGAAAAGGGTCCAACTAATTTCGATGTCTATATAATGCTACGACCTGCACCCATGGATTTACCGACAGTATAAAACAAGGACGTTGTATGAGGCTTATTGTCATTTAGAGTCTGGACAATAACCTTGGCCGCGGAAGGGTTCGGGAATTCTGAGCCCAGGGTTCGTTCGAAACGGAGACCCCTCCCCCTATCCCTTATTCCCTCCTTTCTTTCCTTCCTCCCTTTCTCCCTTGCTTCCACGGGGTGGTCGGCCGACCTGAGTTTCGTTCACCTTGCCGGGCAATCCGACGTTCAACTCGGGGGCTCCAGACGGTCCACATGCTGCGTTGGAGTTCAACAACTCCCAGTTACGCCAGGACTACTTGAAGGTTATGCAGGGCCTCGTTCACGTTTAATGACGAATTTTATTCGATTTCTCACCTACCTGCCTAGGATTCTGCGAACTTCTGCTTTTAAGGGAGCCGATTTTCGCGAACAGAATAATCCGTAGTTGACGATATTACGAGTTAATTTTTGGGCTGATCTTTGAATAAAATCGGTTGGAACGTTTGCATGTCTCTGGAACCGTGTGATTTTTTCCTTCGGTCTTTCTTGTTACATCTATCTGATTTTGAAAAATCTCCAATCAACCTGATGTGGTTAAACTTCAAGTACGTACATTTCTTGCTTCGAACTGATTCGAATTTTGTATAATATGATGTTGAGTATATTTTTTGTACGCAACATTGAGCAATTGTCATGGAAAAAATCCGCCCGTACGTGTTCAATCACCTATTATTGGCTTTCAGAATTAAATCTCTAACTCCATTTATAGAATGTGGAAACCTTCATTTTCTAAAAATTGTCATGCGACTGTCGTGGAGACTGACAATGAGTAGTCATGTATCTTGCATACAATTGTTATGCGATCGGTGTACCTGTGCGTATGTGTAACTTCTTTTATAACAATGGGAAATTAAACACTCGCATGAGACTCTATGCATTTATTAATTCACATGAATGTGAGAAGATGTAAGATTATCTACGATATCATATTAATTAGACCAAGATACGATAAATCGTGTAATTGATGATATTAGATATGTATTTTTCCTTGATACCAATTGTGGATAGATTTCGAATAAATTTAGAGGATAACAAAATCTGAGCATATATTTATGCTCTCGTACGTATTCTGTACACACATAATGGATGGAAGGTTAAAATTTTCTCGGATGAAACGTTCCGCACCACAGACACTCTTATACAGTTGATAAAGCCACGTGGGGCACTCGTGGGGAATATAAGCTCGCCATCGTGTATACGTATATATATCTATGATATTATTGTTATTGTTATTGTAAATTCAACCTAATATTTTGCAAAATAATTCTTACCGAAGGGCTGAAACCTACCGAGCAGGTAAGACGTACAAACAGGTGTAGCTTCTGTAGTAATTATAAGTAGTTACAAGCTGCAGACTGAGTGAGTGAGAAAGAATGGTAGGCAGGGATTGGAGAAAGGAAACCTTGAGGAAAATGAGGGGAAACCTGTCGGATTTGGCAATGCGCTTGCAGTTTCGAAACATTAATGTTCGCTCTTCTCCGGCTGTCGCGGGGCGTGGGGGGGGGGCTGGCTGCAAAAGCTCGTGCGATGCGCATGACGCGCCGCCGTCCACTCACCCTTAACTCTATATATAAACTGTTGGAGTAGAGCGGTTCTTTATTCAAATTTTGTCCACATGCCCAACGGCAAACAACTCTGGAACAACTCGCCGAACTTTTCATGATTGAAATAATTTTCTTGCGTGCTAAAAGTATTGCTAAATTTGCATTGTCGCAGAGTATACTTATATACGTACAAGTATTGCGTGTTTCGATTATCCAAGTGCAAGTGATGCTTGTCAATTATAATCATTGTCAGATGTGCATAAATAAATGCGTAACTTGCCTTGAGTGAATTGCGAAGTTGTCTCTTCCGTCGTCTTCAACTTCGTTTTTTGAAATTGGAAGTTTTCACACATGCATCTTTTGTTCGTTACCGTCGAGGATATGCACGCGAAAGTTTTTTAAATGTGAAGCTTCATCAAAACCATTGCAAAAAAATGTCAGTGCAGTTGTTGCAATGGGTTGGGAACTGTTTCATGGTGCGGGGCATGTGCAACAAGGGTGCGTTTTAAGTCTCGGTTACACATCATTGGTATTTTCCTCTGCAGCACGGAAAAATCCACTTGCGATTGTTTCTGAAAATTCCATCATGTTTTCGACCGACCAAATTTAGTCTATACTTTCCTGGAACCTCGTTAGGCCAGGTCTTTTTTTCTTCCGGTATGAAAGTCTTTACCAGCGCTTCGTTTGCGATAACTTATAATACTCTATACGAAAAATTCTCAACTTCACTACTCAACTGTTATCGAGTTTACATAAAACTTTTAAATCGGCCGAACTCTTCGAAACTGAGCGGAATCCTTGGAGTGTTATGAAATTTCTCAGGATCTTTTTGATCCTCGGTATAAAAATTAAATGAATTAAAGATCAGGCAAATTGAATCTGTAATTAATTCCACGTTGCACGAGCTCTATTGGAATTGTGATAATGCTATTGATAAATCATGATTCAAAATTATGCTATAAGTATATATGTAAGTAGTAGACGTAGACTGTTATTTTACTCATTGCCGTTTTACCCATGATTTGCCGATCTCGTCGTTCGCTTTTAGACATTATGCTCGTAAATATCAATTCCCCCGCTACCATCGGAATAACTATGTAAACAATCGTAATCCGCAGTAAGGCCCCTTATGCTGGGTCAGAATTATACTTGAAATCTGTAAATGCCCACTAAAACCATAATAACCGTAGTAAACTTATGCACTAAACGTACTTGAGGAACTGTAAATGACCAACATTACGTTTGTATTTTATTTTTCAGAAATGCATTGCCTCGGTGCAGTGTCGGGTGGTTCCACCAGCCCCCAGCGGGCTGGTAATTGCGGTAGTGTGTTGGGGATGGTCCGAGCCCTGGGTGTTCTTGTTAGCGAAGGAAGGGTCCAAGGTCCTCCAAGAGGGTACATGGAGGGTCCACATTGTGCCGCTCCATTACAACCAGTAACCAACAATCATGTGTGCGAAAAGGATAACTATCTGGTAAGAAATGGTGATTTTTGTGATTCTATAGCAAGCATTACTGACTAATGAATGCGATGAAAATGTAAAATGTCTCAAAAGAAATGAGATTCAACATCTTCTTCTTCGTTTACCTCGATACATAGCTCTACCCCTCACCGCACATTTTTCAACCATGTGAAGTCAATGCAAGCTCATCGGCTTATAACGATAGCATAGAAATTATTGAGGCACCGGTAATCAATGCGAAGAGAAAGCGACAAAGCGATTACAATTGTGTGAATCCTGTACTATGTAACTCTTCAATTTTCTGTGTAGGAACAGTAGCAGATAAGATAGTTGTGTTCATCCCTTTCATTGTAAACAATTTGATTGACTCGTTGATAACATTGATTAATTTGAAATACCATGCCATTGAACTTGTTTGAGTTGATTATATTAGTCGTCCACTATTCGATATTCTTAATCTTTAATTCTTAATTATTTGTCGAATCTTGAATGCAACATATGTTTTTTATGTCATGCCCCGCCTAGCTAGCAGTAAAAAGAAAGAATCCTGAAAGGAAACTGAACGAATGTTTCTTATCTTACCCAGTGTGATCGGTACGTGATACTGGTCCGTGAAATCACGGACAGAGTCACCACCTATTCATACCTGTGTGTCGAGGTCTTGTTGTGCACCGATTGTCCATGCGGTTTGGCGAAAGCTACCTATAAAGATCCTGTCTTGCCAATACCGTACATATCCATGACTCCGTGGCAGCAGTCGTCAGAAATGCTGCTTGAATATTGGTGTATCAGCGTTGTGCCCAGCAAGTAGGTGAAAATAAGAAACTCCAATCCATGGAACATTTTATTAATAATTTGCATGAGGCATAGATTTCTCACCTCGCTCAATCGAGATAATAAACTTGATCACACAAACGTTACAGGGGGCCAGAAATGATGAACAATCAGAGTTTGTACCAAGCGGTTAGATCGCGCTTACACTTCAGCCAAGTTGCAGCATGGTGGTCGCGCAGCAAAGGTGCAGCTCCGTCTTACATTACAACCAGAATAGTTTCATTCAGCGAAGATAACCTGAGAAAGTTTCGGGAAACTCCGTCGGAACACACCTTTCCGTTAGCTGCTTGCGGAGATGGAAACTCCATCAAGGTATGGTATTGCTTTATTTCTGTGACTTTTTCATATCAAAGTACCGGCCTTTGGTTTACCTTTAATTAATGAAACTGTTTCAGAAATTGTGCATTATATCTGACGTCGATCAAAAATATGTCGGTAAAAATTTGATCTAAACTATAGGTTACGGTCTGGGCACTGCCTCGCGTGGAAGATGTTCCAGTTCTGACTTGCTCAATCCATCCTACAGCTGAAAAGGAGGAAGAAGGAACTGCCAGAGCATTGACACCAACTAAAAATATTTCAGCACCAGTAACAACCTCCAATCCTGAGGCTCTTGTTCTTCCAAGTAATTATGAAATGAAACAAAATTTTTATGTCCTGTATAAACCTGTGCTTTTTTACCACGAGGTGTCAAAAAGCCCTCAAGTAATCAGCAAATTCGTTATATTTACTTTTGTCACCTATACGTTTTTTAATAATTACAGTGAGCCGATTGTGAAAGCAGAGTTTTATAGACATTCATTCACCTCAATCTACTGTGGTTTCAATTATTTATTAAAATTTGTTTTTCTTTTTCACAAATTATTTGCTAACGACTCTATTTCTGATGTACATCTGATTTAATCCAATTTCGTACAGCTTTGGTAGATGATAGACTCCAGACTCCTTGCAACGAGCCAGGGAAACATCACTGCCGCTGCGAGGATGAAGATGGCTCCCCGCCTTCGCCATCTCTGAAAACTAACACTGAACGTAAACGGCGCAGATCGCTACCACGTGGCCCTGATTTCATCTCAAATGCGAGTGCTCACAACTCTGTAAATTCTACCTCTGGTCTACCGTCAGTTTGCGAATTATTAACAGAAGAGCCTGAGATCAGAATCTATAGCAATAGCGGCTTGGATGATGTCGATTTGAATTACAACAATACGCGATATTTAGAAAACCGAAGCTCTCGAACTGCAAACAACAATGCAGATTGTAGAATTCATCAGTCACGAAGTATGGGTACTGGATTTTCGAGTGACAAGCAAGTGAGCAAAGTGAGCAATCACTTGGATAATCAGATGCAGAGAAGTGGTTGTGACAATCGAATCGCGATTTCAGGAGAAACTCTAACCTCGTGGCTGAGTATCGAGGAACCGGAAAGCAATGCTGAAAAACGTTATAAATGCAGCGTGGGACTACCTATGGATATTGATACTTGCAAATCACCTTGTGATAGTAAAATTTTGAGTCTTCGACGCGAGAAATCTCCAAAATTTAATAAAAAAGATTACCTCATTCGTTGGGGAAAATGTGTTGAGAATTTTGAGAGTGAACAAATGTTGTTAAAAAAGATCGAGAATGAAAAATCGCTAAAGTCAAGTTCGTCGTCAGTGACAGATCATCATAATGCAATGGGGAATATAAACTGGACAACGAGTACAATCAGTGGAAAAGAAACAGAGTGTGGTCAGAATCGGAAAGAAATGTCACCACTAGATGCCCTTGATACACTGCCAATTATTCATAGGAAAGCTAACTTTGTCGTCAATCCTTTTAGTCAGAGTAGTCCCTTTCACAAATCAAATCCTGGACCTTCGTCGTATAGTCATGACAATCAATCGAAATTAGGAACACCTTTTACGACGTATTCGTCAGATCAGGCCTTCCTTAGTCAATTGGCTGGAGATAAAGAATTGATGGATGGGTCTCTGGTCCGTAATGTGCGTAGTGAGAATCCGCAGAAAGGTACGATCGATCAACAAGCATCTGTATCTAATAACGACTTGGTGCAGTTGATGTCAAATCTTAAATGTTCGGAAGAAATGGAGAAGATGAAAGACAGTAGTGGAATCTTCGATTGGATAAGTAAAGTACCAAGCCGGGTATTGAATGTGGCAACTAACAATGGACTTACAAATTACAAGTCTAAAATAAACGAGGTTCCAACAGAGGAATGTAAGAACACAAATGAAGTCAAGTCAAAGTTAAATTCTAATCTGGAGCTTAGTCAATGGGAATTTGACGAAGTGTTAGCTGTACTGCGTGCGCGAACTCCAGCAGGGCGGCGACGTACTCCAGTACGTACGATAAAAAGGCGCGACAAGGTTGAAAACCAATCAGACGATGCCATTTTTGAACAACAATCTTATCTCGAGAAGACACAAGCAGATATAAATTTGCTTCGGTATCCAATATACAACAACGTTTGCAGAGCTGTAGCGGCAGACGAATTAAGAAACTTCAAACCTCATATTGTTGGTACTAATCGAAGTGCTGCTGTTCACCAGGAAAAACGTGCAAACGTGAAAAAAATCCTTCACCCCCGCGAATTAGTGCAGCCTGAATGTGTAAGACGCTCGTCCCAAATCTACGATGAAAAACTCAAGAGTGAAGTTACTGACGAAAGGAAACATTACCACGGAAAGCACGAAAAAGTGGATGCTAAGCCTGTCGAATGTTTTTATAACGTGACCAACAAAGCAGACGTTTTATTAGGAGCCATATTAAGGACTAGCAATGATTCACGGAAAGTTATTTCCGATATATCAAACGGAGCTCGGCCAAGAACCGTTTTCTCCGCTCAAAACTGTGATAGTAGAAGTGATGTTCACATAGCAAATGATAAAATACAGAAAGGTGTTGATGTGAAATCTTACAAAGACGAGGGGTCGCTTCCTTTGTCGTTAAACAAACAAATAAGCCTATTCAAGCAGCTATTTTCAAAGGAACAGACCAAACAGAATTCGGAAACGTTGTCATCGCAAAGTTATTACGACAACTACGCCATAAGTTCTGACCAGTCTCTAAATAATCCCCAGTTTCACCCCCTGCGTGAATTCAACCTACAGCCGAAAAAATCCAAAGGAAATAAAGTCAAGAGGAGGATTGATTTCTCAAATCCATCCGAACTTGCCCATGGGTCTGATAAACAGAACGAATCTCTTGAAGTTGGTAATACTGCGTGTCTTAGTACAAATAGCTTATATCAAAACCCTCCCTGTCCTGGGACAAATACCGAATTGCAAAATAATTTTCCTGACCTAACAAAGAAGCAGAGTTTGACTTTACTCGAAGAAGAAAAAACGGGAGGAAGAGATGGGTATATATCTCACAATCCAATTAAACATAGTACAAATCTGAGGTTGCAAATCGGATGTGAAGGAATACAGTTTCGCATGCAAAACAATTCTCTTGGCCACGCAGGAACCGACAAAAAATGCAGTTCAGATACAGTTCGAAATGATTATTCTCAAAAACACATCTCTCCAGAACAGATGAACTGTTATGCAATTGCGATGCAGCAGTATCAGAGCCACGCAGATATGGAAAATACTGATACTTCAGACAAAGGTGTACCTTCAGCCATTGAACAAGAACGATTTAGACGATCTCTTGGGAATGCTGCTTCCATGGTTTTTCACAGTCGAACCGGATTGCCCCTGACTTCCAGCCCGGCACCTCTACGGAGAGGAAGCTGCTGCTTTGACTATGACAGTAGCCTGAACTCTGTCTCGTCAAAACGAAGGTATTTACTCATTTAGCTTCTCACAATCATGCACTTTGACATTCAGAATATGGTAAACGCAAATGTATGTATATTTAATTCAGTATATAGAGCTTGACAATTATGAGATTCGACACGGATTGTATAGATTTGTAAATAATTATGAATTTTAATATTTGACTCAGCGCGCTATTTGAGTTGAACACTCCACCAAGTCCAGGAGCGGTGTCTCTGGAAGAAGGAGATAGAGAGGCTGAAAACACTCTTGAAGGTGAAGAGATATCGAAACGCCGCACAACGACTCGAGGATTACCGCACAGTCACGCGCTTCTCGGTAGTTTTGAAGAGTCTGCCTTGAACGGGAGATTAGAGCCAGTTTCCACGGTCCATGGATTCACCGCCGAGCTCGGTGCTAGCGGCTCTTTTTGCCCGAAGCACCGAAAGCTTCCCGTTACTGTTTTCTTCTACACTCTTGGAGACAATGACAAAGTTTCAACGCCATATCTTGTAAGCCTCGTTCCTGTTGACAGAGTTGCCATTGCAATGACGCTTACGTGTGTGTTATAGATTACGCGTCATATAATTTTAAAAGTTTTGTCCAGGAGGGTTCAATTTTCACCCTTTACTTTCAGGCTCACATTAATCTCGGGAAGAAGGGATATCAAGTGCCACGCAGCGGGACAATTCAAGTAACTCTTTTGAATCCTTTGGGAACGGTTGTGAAAATGTTTGTTGTTATGTACGACTTGTCCGACATGCCTTCACGATCTCATACCTTTCTTCGCCAGCGAACGTTAAGAGACAAAACGCTCCGTTACCTTATACACCTCAGGTATTGCTTCAATTGGTAACCCTAGTAATTGTTTACATAGTTGCTAATTTTTTCCTGCAAAATTTTTGCCACACCGCAATCTTTTCACAGGTTCATGTCGGGTAAGTCAGGACGGATTTATTTACATACGGACATCCGTATGATAATTTGTCGCAAATCTGACGTCGATACCGCATCTGATTTCGGTGCTGAGCCACCTAAAGAACTGAGAAGCTTTGTACACGGACCAACAAATCCAAAATTTTCACCAAGATGCTGAACCATATGGATTGGATGAAGATGTTGCCAGCTTGTTAGTTACTATTTGCCGTCAGCCGTTCAGTCTTGTAAGGCACGAGGTTGGAAAAATTGAGTAAATTAGTCTAAAGTTTCAACCAGGTCGAACTTGATTTTATTAATTAAGAAAACCATCGCTGAATACGTGTAATGATCGCGTCCGTCTCTCAAAAAAGCGATGTTTGAATATTGAACATCAGAAGCTGGTGACTAATGAAAGAAGCCTCTCTGAATGAGAGAAATTACATTTAAAACGATTCTCAAGCTGTCGAGTTATGATATATGACAAAATAAATAAAAAATTAGTATGTGATCCATTAGAAACGATCTCAACCAACGCAATACGGCAATTTCCTGAAAATTCTTAGCAGGTCCTAGATACACGGTATCGGACTGGCGCCTTTGGTTGTACGGCAGGTAATCAACAGTAAATTCTCACTTCGGCACATAAATTTTCACAGGCTCGAGAAGAAAAGATCTGTGTGAAAGTAAGAAGTTCGATACACTTTTTTCCATTATTATTAATTGTTTTTATGGCAGGTAGTAAGAAAACAAGGTTGTTCGTCTGTATCAATAACACTTACCGCGTGTATCCAATATGCAAGATCGATCGATTCCGTGAGAAATGTGAAGCTTTTTAATATTCTTGCCAGTAATTTGGCGTTAAATTAATGAAAGAATATACATATATCGACTCTAAGCTAACATGAAGCGCAAGGAGCTAAAATTTGCTTGAAATATGTCCGAATCCGTGGCTTCGACATTTTTAATTCAAATTGCCCACGTTCTCTAGTAAAGAGGTTTACCAACAGCCATTATCAATTCGTGCCCCATTGCTGTTTGCATATACATCACCTCTGAATTGATTTCTGTACATTCATATCGCAAGTGTAGTCTGCTACAGCTTGTTTAACCGGTATAGCAAACGACTCTAGTATCCTTGAATGTATCAGAATCAATTTAAGGGACTGTTCATAGACATGCAAAATGAGGCTTCGTTATAAAAATCAATTTGTGTGAATACTTTGTTGTAAATACATATACCTAAACTCGTGTAAAGTAATGAAAGTTGGAAGTGGGACGCAACTGTTGTAACCAGCGCCATCCTTTCCCATAAATAAAAGAAGTGATATAAATATAGTTGATGCGACACGGAAGGAGAACCTTTTATCGATACGCTGTGAGTACAAATAAAATGTACCCTGAATTTATATGCACCTTTTTTTCTCATCTAAATAATATTACACACCCTATTCAATTTGCTCAATTTATGATTTGACTTTCCCTCAAAGCCCACCTATACTGTAATATAATAATACTGTTTCTTGCATAACACCTTTTAGAATTGATCGTAATGTTCTTATCGACAATTGGTTCTCCTACAACTCCCTGCCTATTATGATATACATGTAGTATATCATAATATATTATACATAGTGAACATATATATATATATATAAATAATATACTTACCTATAAATTAACATTACACAATTTTGTGTCTTTAGCACTGTGATGAATATATTGTAGAGTATATATGATAAATAAATATTTGCATAGTAGTTTCTAGATTAATATTACTAATATTTTGAATAAACATGCATATATCTTCACACCCGCATACAAAGTCATATTATACGTACAGCATAATGACACACACACATACACACACACACATATGATATGATACATATATATATCTATTAACGCAATTGATTTTTGGGTAAGCATAATACAACAATATAACTAATCTGCATTGACGAATTGGATAATCACAAGAGTGCTGCTGGTGTTCTCATAGTTTACTAATACCTTAGTTACATCTTTATTCTCACAAGGCTTGTATTAGTGTATTTTGCAAATATCACCTACAGTTTGCATAGAAGGGAATACTGTATTAGCAAAAATAAACACCCTATGTGTTATTGATTTAGTTAAAAATGACACTTGTGGAAATGTGTATAAATCAATTTTTTAAATTTGAAAGTTGACTCGCATATTTCCGAATTTACCTATAAAATTCATTTTCACCAATATTTCGTTACTTCCAAACAATTATATTTACTCGGAGACGCAGCTGACAGTTTGGCGTAGATAGATGAGTAATGGTGGGTGGTGTGATAAGTCAGTGTACCAACTTGTTTCCAAATGAGACGATATATTAATTTAATGCGTTAGTTGAGTTTGGAACCCTGTACAGGAGCAAATTGACATTCAATGCATCAACATTGTGGTGTGAAGAATCGACGAATAAACTATCAATATAATATTTAAGAAAAATAACGAAACTGAAAAATGAGCTATTTCGATTAACTACTGTGATTAAACCTGAGAAAATATTTAGAATTTTTCGATCCTCTTAGTTCACAGGGCAATAATCATTCGGTTTATTCTTCGACGTTGTATTAAATATAAATTGTGATCTTGAACAGTGCTATAATAATTCTATAATTAAGAAATCCCTCTAATGACTAAACGTAGAATATACAATCACTGCCGTATATATATAAATAGTATAGCTACATAAATATGAACATCAATCGTGTATACAGGATGGTGCTAAATTCGATGTAACGCCTGGCATGTTTAACTATTAGTCTGATCCATTTCTGCTGAAATATGTCCGGGACTGTTTTCCCCCACGAGAAACGTGAAATAGTGTTCAGTGAGCCTTTCATTTTACGTTTAATACCAGATTTTGCCATACGATTTACGTGACAGTGATTATTCTAATTTACAATTAGTGGCAGTTCTATTGAAATGAAATATCATGGATCTCAGCACGCGATCATATTAAATAAGTATTAATTTTCTTATTTTGCATTCTTAATTTTCCATTTGATTTGTTGCCAATTATTGTTCTTAGCCGTATTAGACTTGGTTTTTAACCCTGCATAGGCTGTTCAAATAAATTGACATTTTTTTAACAAGCCTACGTATACAAAATTAAACGGAAGTGAACGATTATTAAATAGAGATTCTTTTTCATTAATATTCTCCGATTGTTTGCAATTATAGAATCTGTTTTAAATAAGTCGCGGCACCTTTGGCGTAAACTTGGATAGAATTAAACTAATATCGTAGTCGTGAATCTCCTCGTTTTTTAACTTCACCTCGAAGTTGTTATTTTCATGTAAATCATTGTGACTTTTGCTTATTAATCATTTCCAATTTCAAACGTATTCTACTAGTCGGATTTAATTACTTTTTGATCAGGATCTAACCGTAAAACACATAATATTATTACAGCACTAAGTAATCGGAATATAAAAAGTATCAATGTACATAAATGTACATTAAAACGCCTTGTTTCCTCCTAAGTAAAACTACATCTTTGTGAGGCATTCAGTAAAATAGAATGTCATTCACATTAAATTCATTTCTTCATTGACCAAACTAATAATTCGTAGTGCTATGATGTGAAAATTCGTTTTGCGATAAGTTTGGTGGAAAACGTTTCACTTAAACATAAGAAATTCAACATTTTGGTGAAAGAAACACATTTTGATGAATAAATTGAAATCATGTGAGCGTGGATATCAACTTCAATATTTATATCTGCTGCTCATAGCTGTATTGCTTATAATATGATATTTGCTCGAGACTTTTTGCTTCTTTTTTTTACATAGACATAACGTATAGGCTCAGGGTTGGGATGAGACAATGCATTGGAACAACAAATTTCCTTTCACCCATGACTTACAATTAATCTAATTGTTGTCATTGCTTATTTGTGATCTACGCAAATTTCTTATTTTCTTACATCTAGTGTATAGAGCACACACTTTAAGGCCGGGCATGTAAATAGATAAAAACTTATTTTGTAATGAATTATTGACTACACTGTCAAATATTTTCCCAATTCAATAACTGTAATTTGGAAACCATGTGTTATATAATAATACGAACGAATCAGGACGATAATAATAATATTAATAATAAATATATTGAAAAAAAAATGAAAAATGTTGTATTGATATAGCAAGGATCTTTTGAAACGAGTCTCTCAGACTCATAGTGCAGTCTTAAAAAGGGAAATCGCCTCAACTTGTTCGATTGGATTACTTAAAGGGATTCTCAGATTTAAGTATGAGTACTTGATTTTCGTAACAAACCAGTCTCCTTTACCACCCGCTGTAGTGACACTCGTTTTAACTGCATTCAATTCGACTTATATTTAAAAATATCTCGTAAAAAATTTGGAATATTTGAAGAATCTGCCAAACTGGGGGACAGTTGGAATTGGTTGATGGAACGTTTCAGGATGAATTCAAAGCTATTTGAATCAATACTCACAAATGAGGGATCAATACAGATTTCTATAATAATACATCTTTAATACATCAACAATTTTCATCCATAGTTATTTCTGAACAAATTATTTGCATTCGTTTACACGTTATCAGGCCATTATAACTAAGCGACTAAAAATAAAACATTTTACATTTCATCATATACACGTTGCATACTGGTATGCATGTATGCATATATTTACAAGAATGTCTTGCATAATCTTCACCTTACACCTTTCGGACACTAGATGATATTATAAATATAAAATGAACTAATCTTTGTCGCAATTATATTACACAATGCTAAGTACATCACTTGATGCATATTATTTGCAATATTCCTCTGATTGGGCGTGCAGAAAATTTGTTCATTACGTTCAGATTGTTATTAGTACTATATTCGCTACCTCAAATTACATGTTCTCCAAATAGTGGTGTCATAAAATTAATCATTTTTGCAAAACTATACATTTACATTGTATAATCATCATGTTTGTCATCTCTTTTACCAGGGCAGCGTTATTTACAGTTTATAATCATTTTATCGCATGAATAGTAATAGTTGATTATGCTATGTACAAAACTGTACAAGTTTCGCTAAAATAAGTTTCACTCTTTGATTTAAATCTGCAATATACATACCATCTCATCCACTGCCGTGTTCACTGAATACATGCAAAAAAAAAAAAAAAATCCCAATGACACAGTTCATTACTATATTGTGTACATTAGTACCATAGGTATGTATATAATTTATATTACATGAATATTCAACATAGTACACAATTATCGATTCTATTATTTTCGTATGCATTTCATCGTACAATATACTCATCTTCCTATTTTACTTATCCTATTTTCCTCCGTATTTCATCAAAGTTACCAATATAGTGTCGTTTAAATGCAACGCAATTTATCAGATCCAAACAAAAATATTTTTCTAAAATCGAGCGAAAACGCACCAAGCGCAAGATAATTGCATAGTTCGCAGTTTGACTAATTCATTTAACTCTTGGAATATAACATATTCCGGCTATTTTCATTACTCAACCATTGAGAGCTATTTTTACCCTCAATGAGTACATTATTGACATACCTATAATATGCTAGTGCCACAGATATATGTATATAAGGGTGATCCTTATTCAGGGTGTCGACGAATTTTTGCCAAACCATCCCCCAAATCAACTTCAAATAAATCGAAAACAATCGTCTAATTTTTTCAGATTTTTACATAGACTTTAAGATAGTCTGCATTGTGATCGAAGTTTCTTATCGAAATTAACATGGGTAAAACTTTTTTTTTAGTATATATTTTATTGCAAGAGTCATAATGTTCCAAATAATCTGTAACCGCGAGGTTTTGGTGAGAATTAGTGCTACTATCTGGGAAAAAATACACATCATCGTACCAGGCAATCTAGACGAATTTCGGAGAATTTCGGTAAAAATTCGTCAACACCCTAAACAAGGACTACCCTAATGTATATGTAGTGCTGTACAATAACGGGGTTTTTTTTTCTCGTTACTTATAGCATATATGAATGATTTATAAAACTCATTCTTTGCATCACAGTGTTACGTTTTATTCTGAATAAGTTTTTTTGTTTCTTTTCGGCTTACTGTATTTCACCGATAGCATTTTGTATAAAGATGCTCCAAGCATACCACAGTACGTGTAACTCCTTTCTTCACCGATACGTCATGGTGTATTAGTCATTTACATGCAAACGTAACTAGACTGACTGCTGAAGATTAAACTTCTAGGCTGATACTATAGTCCGAAATGTTTAGGTTCCATGTGCAAGTTATAATCAATCGTAAATACTTATGTCTTACAAAGAAATATTGCGTTGAGTTTAACAAACATGCTTGAGACTTCAAGAAAATTGTGTAAACAGGCGTTCAGAATTGAAATCATTGCATGATATGTGTTACATGAGACCTAACAATTATGACATGAATCCAGTCTTATGAAGAGTGAGCCGATGGTTGAAGTATTTGGTTTTCACTGATCGCATTTTGTATTATCATTTTTTAACATTTGTTATACATGTGTGCCGTATCGCGTCGTATCGAGATTGTACATAATTTGTAGCCAACATTCACTCTTAGGACTTTATTGTGATTTTTGCAGATAAAGTCCTGTAATGATAACAGACTTGATTCCTATTCATTAAATATGAATAATGGCTACAACGCAAACGGAGAGTTTCAAATAATGTTTAAAAACTTGGAACCAAGAAAGAGCATGAATTGTTTTGTTGAAGTAAGAGTAAAGTAAAAAATAATGGTTCTCAAGATATCGAGTACAGATGTATTGTTCCTTTTTCTTTTCTTACTAAAATTTGGAGGTGAATATGAATTTGTTCACTTACTAGAATTGCACAATTCTTACTTTTATGGACATGAATATAATTTCAATTGCATGTAAAATTCGTATATGCTTCTCTCCGGTCAAAAACATTGTAATGCGTTGCGATATTGAAAGTGTACCATTTAAAACAATCCCAATTGACAATGCAATTTGGATTATCAGATAACGTGAATATTTCCAGGGTTATTGGTGTCAAGGTCATGGAGATATAGCAGACATTTTGATGTATGATGTTTCGGCTGATTGATGCGGCGCATTATACATTTTATTTAATTATTGCTACATTCTCAATACTGTAGTTGTCTTGTACTTCGATTAAATCAATATGATTGACGTCAGTGCTCTGCCTACTATTCTGAATATAGAATACAGTTTTATATGAAGAGGAACCTCACCACCGGAATAAATCGTCACACATTCAAATAACTGCTATATTCTTATGATCTTGAAGCCAATAGGTCTTGGAACATAGACTAATAAGGCCCAGAAAGACAATGTCTTTTTGGCTTTCGTAGCAAGGCGTATACTCGAAGTCCGTAATAATAAATAAAAATAAAATGAAACGACACGTCGTACACTGTAATATTGATGGTTAAATACCAAATTGGCCCATTTGCTTACAATACGTCAATCCATCAATTCTTGATTGCAGTCCGAGCCGGCCTGCTGCTAGCATTGACTGGCCTGCATACCGTGGGGCAACCTGTGGCCGTGTCCAGGGCTTACGCAAAACTGTCTAGTAGCCATTCCCCCGGTACTTTGACTGCTCCAGTCCCCAGTCGGAATGGTGGTCTTGTAGAATTTTGAAGACGTCTTATTGAAAATGGGCAAAAGCTCGTTTGCTTCGTTGGACAATGCCTATAATTCAACGAAAATACGCGATGAGAGAAAAATGCATAGCAATATCACCTTTGCTGTACGACAGAAACCACCTGGCGTGATGACAGCAATATTAGTATTTGTACAGCACAACATGGCGATTAAACATTGCTAATTTATTATAAATATTTCTTTGTTCCATGGATTACCTTGAGGTATATTATCGCGTCTGTGCCATAGCCCTCGCAACTGAGTAGTACTAAATCACCATGAAAATATCTGGCGTAGAGCCGAGACAAGGGCAGGCCATATCCATAACCAGCTAAGGGCACGGTATGAACATCTGATTTGCTCGGTTGGGGCGCGGTGCTGTACATGTATTTGAAGAGGTGATCCGTTTGAGAACGTGGAATTCCGCCACCTCTGTCGGACATCTGTAAGAAATTACCAATCCAATGTACCTTATGGTCAGTGCCAGATTTACGCTAATGTTTATTTTTATTCTTGCCCTCGTTGAGAAATTACCTTTACGCAAATGTCCTCCTTGCCTCTAACAACAGTAACGCAAACAGGGGGACAGTTTCCAGCCTGGTCGCCGTGATGCTCCATAACTGCTCGCATACTGTTTTTAAACAGTTCGAAGAGCATGTGATATAGATGACTTGGCACATAAACTATCCGGACCTCATTTCCTCTCTCTAGTTCTGAAATTCGAGAGAATGGACACAAGTTTTAAGAAAAGACTCACGTGCGTCGAATAACACGAATATTTGACAGTGCAGCTCATCAAATTACAATAATTTCATATGCTATATCCATAAGCATAAGTCAACTTTCATATTTAAAACTTACCATTGTGTTGATTAACTATTAATTCAGGACTGGCTAGGTAATATTGGTCACATAAAAACCGGGCATTTTCATACGCATCACGAACAACTCCGATCACATCGCAAACAGGATCAATGCAACCCACGTGCCTGCTGCTCTGCCCGTTTAGCTGTCCACCGAACAACAATGCTATAAAACGAAAACAATGAAAGAGCGGAGTGGTAATAGGAGGAACAATTACTGTCCGGAAAGTGTTTGTTTTTCAGAATTAACAAGGGTACAGTAATTTCACCTTTGTGGGACGTGAAATGAGCAATGAGTATTAAAATATACAAAAACGGCAATTATACTTATAATTATGTTATAATGAAATATATCTTATATATACAGATAAGCAAATATTCAGTATAGATGTATACAGATAATGGAATTGTGACACGATAAGAAGAATTTAATTCGCGTATATCATCATGTTTCTTCGTCAATTTCTCGGTCATTTACTTACTGTGTTGATTAATGAGCATACGTATCGAAATGCGGGACATGTAAAATCTGTCCAAAAAGTACTGAATACTATTTTCAGTTTGATTATCAACGTCGTGTGAATCTTTAAGCTCTAGAACCCCTTGAGCCATTGTTTGTACTACGTCCATGTGCCTGTTCCTGATTTTTACAAGCGCTTGGCAGAACCTGAAAACCATTGATAAAGTTATACGATATGTCCATATATTTTACATTTGCGCAACATATACTTAGATAATATAATGTTTTACAGTGTGTATGTATATAGGATTAGTATGCATGCCATGCAGTGCATATTCACATGCAGCTGCAGCAGCAGTTCTAAAGTTCTTCAACTCACTTATCTAGAGTGCTTTCGTTGATGTCAGCCTTTTCAAACTGTATAATTTCTTCGAACGACGTCGCGTACCAATTATTCACCAACCCGACGCTGGGCATTCGGAGTAGATGGTCGGGCAGTAAATGAATTTCTTTCATGATGTTTGCCAGTCGGACGGGTAGCTCCTTTCGGAGGAAGATGAAAGACTTTCTCTCGCAAGCACTCAGCCCTGTGAAAAATCAAGAAGAAACGGTAAAATCTCATTAGCCTATGAAATGTATCAGATACATCGTTGAGAATTTTTCATTGCCAGTTCTATCAATCGTACGAGAATGAGACGAGCAATATGTGTATGAAATAAATCTCTATGATGACGAAGAATGAACCTCATGGTCATTTATGTGGCGTATTGCTTCGCTTTGATGTATTCTGGAATTCCATTATATGTCGGCTGATAATCACAATTCCAAGGTGTATATGAGAGCACGACGAGTTATCAGAAAACAACTCTGTTTTTACGATACTAACCCCACTAGATTGTAATTTATTTGAAAAACAAGTCAACGCTTTGATAGTGTGGGAATGCCGTGACATTGAGCAGTCGTTGTAGATATAATTAAGCCGCGTGCAACGCAGCCACGTACATACTCGTATACTACGTTCTCCGTATCATTACTTTTTTGATACACACACGCGTAGATAAGTATGAGAAAAATTTGTCGACGTAAACAGTAATGAGGTCATAAATACTCGTTGCAGAATAACAAATAAGCGATAGGCGTATCGCTCAGGCAAAACTGAGAACTGGTCTTGCTTGACACCTTATCTGATCATTTGGAAATACTATCGGCCGGTAGTATCAACGCTTGCGTCACGTATTTCTCACATCATGTATACTGGCTTCCCTGCAATAGCATTCTATATCACTCATTTGGTTATAATATGATAACGGAGTGCTTTGTCGTGTCTGAAAATCATTCTTTTCGCGTGAAAAAATTCATGATTTATTGTTGGTAATAACAATTGGCTCATCGCAACGAAAACCTCGTACGTAAATCAAAAGATAATTATTTTGTATCGTTGGTCATGTGAATTTAAAATTGTAAATCAATCAAATTAAGAATATATTCATCCTCCTTGATATTACTTCGCGATTATATTAATCGTAGTTAAATAAAATAAGGTTTTCGTCGATGTAATTAATCGTATTGTATTATATTATGTGTACACAAAAAAAATTGTGCCAATTCTGGTACTGTTCTGCATATGTGAAAATTTGAATAACCTTCTCAATTTTCAACCGATTTTCATATCAACTGGTATACAACCGTTTTTGAGATGCTCTACCCAAATATACCACCAGAATGATGAAATACAAAATGTCGACCTCAAAAAATGGCGTCATTAAATATAGTCATTTTTTAGTAACTTTGATGAAGGTTGAATTTGTGGCCTGAAAATGGTGTCATTATATACGTGCATTTTCGAAGAGTGCCGCAAAGTCGACTGTACGGGAATAGAATCAGCAACATAAAAAATCCCCAGATAGAAATTATTATGTATTTGTTTGTACCAGTTTTGAAAAGGCCAACCGACAGAGACTCAATCACACTGGGAAACGTATTGTTGATCTTTTTTTTCTGAGGCATGTTTTCATCCTTTCATTCTCACAATCAGGATACATATTACGTATATTATATATAAATACATGACACAAGTATGCATCTGACATCGGTATACTGTGACATAACGCGTGTTGTATGTACCCAAAGTTCGATCGTGATTCAACAGGCATTGAGCATCAAGTCTCGTTTCCTATCCCCATTTTTTTTCCTTGTGTAATGAATTCATGCCAGTCTAATTTTGAGTATTGCTATTGCCTCTAATTGTGAGACTGATGAATTTCTAACGACACGTTATCGCATACATCCAGATTCCATGCATAAGAAGAAAGACGGTGAATCGAGGCTGGGAAGCTGGGGAGTGCAGATGCATCCGGTCAACATGATATTGTAGAGTGAGCGAGAGCGACCGTCAATTGTAACTCATTAGCTGTAGCAGCATGTGACTACCCGCAAGGCTTATACACGGTGAGTCAAATACAAATTTCGTAAATAGGACGAGCTTGGATGAGTAATAGGCAAGCCACATTGAAGTAACATCAATGTTGACATTGGCGTAACTAAACCTAAAGAGCATGTCCACGAATTCGTCCATGCGGTACTAGGGTGGTCCTTATTTGGGGTGTTTACGACCCCCCCTCCCCCAAATCAACTTCAAACAATTCAATAACAATTGGTACATATTTTCAGATTCTGACTTCAACTCTAAGATAGTCCGCTTTGTGATCGAAGCGTCTATCGTCTTTATTGCCTGAGATAGTAGTACTAATGTCCACTAAAACCTTCCAGTTACAGATTTTTTGGATTATTATTACTTTCACAATAAAATATATACCGGAAAAAAAAGTTTGTTCCACGTTATTTCTATAAGAAACTACGATCACAATATGGACTATCTTAGAGATGAGGTAAGAATCTGAAAAAATTGGGCAATTGTTTTTGAATTATTTGAAGTTGATTTGGGCGATGGGGTAGAAAAAACTCGTCAACAGCCTAGATAAGGACTACCCTAATTTGACACACTTGACCGCTCTGATTCTAATGCTAGTAATGCTGCAAATATTTAGTACTTATTAATGCTGTTGCGTCTGTTTTGACACATTACTTTTTTCAAATGCCAGCTGGTTCCATAAAAACAATTTCCGAAAATTATATTTAACCATGCGATACGCTGCTAATATCTCACGACAGAAACTTCACTGCAGCAACGTCAGTATGTATTATTAACGTTGCTTCAATGTGGTCCGGCCGATTAGTTACGGGGCTGCGTCTAAAGATCAATGAAGGTCCTTCTATATTCTTGGAATTTTCACTAACTCAACCTGTACATTATTGCAAGACTCCAATGTCCATGTGTGTTCACTATTTTACTTTTTAATTGTCTGCCTACGGCAGTGTACGGAAATACACCTACGGTTGACTCATGTCACATTTCACAGATATTCCTTCACGGAAAAAAATGTAATGTTCGAGTCAAATCTACATCAATTGTGAAAGCATATTGTACCTAAGCATATTGTAACGCTTGCATTGCTACATTGGTTTTATAATTCTTATTATCGGGTTTGTAAATCGTGCTACAATTACTGTAGATTTAACTGCAATAAAAGTGCTGCTCATGAATTCACCACAACAGGAGATGTGAAATCTAGAATATCTTTCTTTCGGTGTTACATTGAGATATAAGCAGCGCCGGATTTACCTATAGGCCCGAGAGCGGCATTTTCTGGGGGCGGCAAAAATGGGCGCTGGAAATTCAATTTTTTTGGTAAATCAAAATCATATGTAACTTGTAGAATGGATTTTTTGAAGTGAAACTTCTATAGTGGCGTTGGAGAATTTTGGATGGGAGTGAATTCATGAGTAGCCTTTTAAACCGCAACACTAGTATAGGGGGAAGTCCCCCAGTACCGGACACCTAAGGTTATTCTTTAATAAAATCGTCATTTAGTGGAAAAATAATTATTTTTATTTTTGTTATAATCTTTGGAGTATGTTTAACAATATAGGAACTTTTGGAATTAGTATATGACGTTAAACTAAGAATAAAATACAATTTTCAAAATGGAAAGGGGGGGGGGGGGGGGCGACAAATAAGTTCGGGATTACAGGCGGCTCCAAGTTAAATCCGGCGCTGGATATAAGCATACCTTTACTATTCAAATATACATATATATTTTACAAATAGACCGGATACACACTTCCGCAAATTGGTCGGAAATTTATACTTATATTGAAACGCAGAAGCAGACGATATTCCTAATCCATCGTCAGCTGTACAGTTGTCGACTACGTGAATAACAAACAATACAGCCAGGCCGGAGGCTCTGTGATATGAAAAATTCCAAGTTATTTGGGGATTCTTAAAATATTGTCATGGTAATTGGTCCTGTCAGAAAAAAAAAAAAAAAAAAATGCAGAACAAAGAAGATTTCAACAAGGCAGAAAATCATAAGATTTCCAACGCAAGCTCCGGGCTCACGCGCAGCCGTATGCTACTGTTAAGACTGTGGTAAACGGGGACACGTTTATAGGTGTAGGTATATATCTGAATAAGTGTAATTGTGCGCGTGATCTCGCGTCAATGCTGCAACGCTGCAAGCTGCAATAGCTATATCAACGCGAAAAAAAACGCCCCACTTACAATTGGGATGGAATCGAGTGTCCCTTGTCGAAAACACGCGATCTGCGTGCGCTCCCCATGATTGGTTCTTATTACCGTTATTATAGTCATACATATACGATACGGGCGGATCGACTTATTCTACGTTTCCTCTCTTCCCATCCTATTTTTAATTTTTTATTTTTGTTTTTCCCTTTCATCTAGGAAGGTCATCGACCGGCGATCCCCTTCACCTTTTCTTGACGACTTGCCCGGGTGACGTGCGTGAATGAGTGAGACCGAAAAACAACACGCAAAGACGGTAGAAATAAAAAGGATAACGTGTTAGTTCCGGTGGCAGTTCCATTGTTATGCAACTATAATTTCCGTATATTTAGTGCACACTTTCAAAACTCATGCATATTATAAATGTTATGTAGCGTGATCTTAACATTTTGAAAATGAGGCGGTAAACATTTCGTAGCACGGTACAGTATCAGTTTACTATAATGGAAGAACTTCAAGTTTTGTTTACAGCTGTAATAGATCATTGAAGTGCTTAACACTTGAAGATTAATCAACTGTACACGCTACGTAGGCAAAACGTATCGTTGTACGTATGTACAACACACACAGTCCCTAATACGTTCATGTGATATCTGAATGTGATATCATGATTATGTCATCCTTGTTGTCATTTTGCTTGTCGTAAAATCTATATATAGTGTGTAATCTGCACAGGCAAGTGTTGGAAATGATCATCGTGCGATCGGAATTGTAAATTATATGTGAAAAGTGACGTGACGGCAACCATGTTGGTTTCATGCCAGCGTTTTAATTTGTCCATCGAACATTTAAAAATAAACTTTTTCGCCAACCTCATTCAAGTTCACAGCTGACCTCTACTATTATTATATTATATACTGTACGCCAAATACCAGTTGGATTCAGAGAATGTCTTTTTATTTTTGAAAATTCACTCGAATTTTTTTGCAATTGTGTTTTTTTTTTATCCCGGTTAAAGTAGACTTGGGTACGAGGAAGGTTGTTGTATAGGTATAATCTCGTGCAGATGCTTCTTCTTACAATTAGGTGTTTGTGACGTGCAAACGAACACGTAAGTCCCAGTAAGAAAAGCATTATCTGTCTGCAATGGTTGAGCGGATGCTGTCGACGGCTGACGTTACGATGGAATGCAATAATATTTAAGGATGTACTGGCTACACACTCTCAACCAAAAGTGAGTCTCGTCGACAATATTGAATACTTTATGATAAGATAAAGATCGGAAAAAGATCAACCGCAATAAAAATGATAAGAAAATTAAATTTGAATAATATTAATGCTCAAAAGTTACCAATAAACCGTTTAAACAAAACGTAGTTTAAAAAATTTTTAGGGAATGATCTTTTGTCATGGGTCATGAATTTTTAAAGAATTTTCTCATTATTTTGAAATTTACGTTTTAGAAAATTTTGTAAATGCTCTATTTATAAAACTATTCGTTCAACGGCTCGGAAACTGTTTATTGTTAATTGTAATGTACAGCGTTTTTACGAAAACGTATAAAAAGTGCACCGTTTTTCTTGCATTTTTCAAAATTTTAAACTTTCGAAACGGAAATTTGAAAATAATGAGAAAATTCTTTAAAAATCCATGTGTACAAAGAAAAATCAACGAATTCATTTCACATGATCAAAAGAAAACATTCCGTGTAAATTTGTTATGGGCATTACTATTATTGAAATTTAATTTTCTTAACGTCTTCGATGTGGTTGTTTTTTTCAAACGTTAAAGTTATCATAAAGTATTCAATATTGTCGACATTGAAAACATCGTCCAACATAAAAGTGATGCAAAGTATATTAGTACGTATCTTATACGTGTACAATATGCGATATTCGTGATTGCAATGGGCAAGGAATGGCTACAAATAGCTGCTCTAACAAGGTCACGGCAGTGGAAACGACTAGCTGAGCGGGCAGCCGGCACAGGTATAAGGTAAACATACACATACCTATATTATTATGTAATACATACATTCATACATATATGTATAGGTATAATGGACAGACTTGGTTAACGGTGGAAAAACCGTCAGCTATTTCCGCATTCATTTTCAGCTTTTACGAGTATAATTAATATAAAGTATTTTGCGTCTCGAGGAAATGAGTAGTATTCGTGCAGCGTTGACGACGTACTTTCGGCAATTCTGAATTACCAGGCGTGTTCTGGTTTTATTTTTCCTTGCCGCTGCTCAGCACTTTCGTTCGTATAAATAGTAGGTACGTGTAAATTTCTCAGTTTAATTTGTGTGAAGTATTATTTATCGCTCTACGGAGAATGACTCGATATGTTATTGACGTTCAGCACACACGTATATTTTTCCTCGAAATCCCTTTCCCCCGCTAGGACAAATGACGTAAATAGATGCAAAATGTTAGTACATCACGTGTAAAACTTGAAGTGTTGCGTAATACTTAGAATGATTGCACGTATGCCTGATATACAAGTTATAACTTCTCAATTTATTTTCATTGAAACAAGGACCACCCTACTTATCTCATGCTTTTCTAAGTAAATGTAGGAATAATTAGTAAACCATTTGATTCGTGTTCACTAATAGTATTTTTTATTTTCATTACGAAATCACCCTTTTGTAGAACCTGATTTTATTTTTTATTTGGCCCAATAACGGACTGCATTAATTGTGCGTCGAACAATCAATCCACGGACGATTTCCTCGTGGAATCTGTTTACATCGTTTGCCGACGGGCAATCACTGATGATAATTTATGTATTTCGCAATTTACTATCCACAACGCACATGCGTATATATTCTTATACGCGAGTGTATGCACGTACACCTACGGAAGTGCATTCTCGCTGATTCAAGGCCCCTGGTATCATCTGCTGCCATCAATTTGACATGCATAGGTGTGCGTGAAAACTTACATACGTATAATAAAATAGTGCAAGTCACGTTTCAATTCTGAGTTGCTTATACCGCATAACAACATAATGCGACAAAAATACTGTCATAGATGTAGTGGTAGCAATTCGTTTCTCCGTACGGTGTTTTTTTATGCGTCATTATTTTCCTCGTCATTTTTTTAATTATTTTAAAGCTGCCTGCCTTCAAAATTCCACTGATTGATCGTTCCCAATCGTATGATCTATCATTTGCAAAGATTGATCGATTCAGGCGAATTAACGATCGGTCGTAACTGATGATTTGAGATGCGAATTGTTATTAGTGCAGCCAAATCGATTGGTCCAAATTACAACCAACTCAATTTCTTGTATCTAAAATATGGAAGAAAAACTCAAGTTTCGAGATCGTATCCAACTAATTAATTAACTGTGTAAAGCAATTGTATTGTATAATTTGTGGGCTAAAAATTAGGAAGCACAAAATGTGCCGAGTTTTGTGAAGTGTTGGTACTTGGGCCTTGGCAATAGGTACGGATAAGCACAATACTTAGGCCTAGATAAGCGTGGGGGTGTATAAATCTATGATACAGATACGTACGTATGCAGGTATGGTAGTTTACTGCACGCCTGCGCCGATATATCCATACGTACCTATCTGCATCCACAGTATTTTTAGTCGATTCGACGTATGGAATAGCAATACGTATACATCCAACAATTGTAGAACAACTCTCCAGAATATAAGTATGCACAACAATTTAATGTGATGATAGTATGATACGGGTAAATGATACGGGTATGAACGGATAAATTCTGAAGTCGCGGGTGCGAAGAAAGGCGAGCAAAATATAAGGTCGAGGTTTAAAAGAGACTCACCAAAATCGATGAACTGTTTTATCGAGAGCGGCGAGGGATTGAACTGGGAGTAAAAGTCCAACATTTTTGTGATATTTCCAAAACATTTCTGTGTGATTTTCATTTTGTTATATATATATGTATATATTTGTTTATCACTGCTTCACATTAAAATCAGTTTTTGAACAATTATTAACAAGGGCGTATTACTAGTACGCTTTTTCGACTTCACTCGTTGTGTCACACATCTGCCTTTGCGAAAGACTCGAGTTTCCCAAACAGTTGTTCCGGAACTGGACGGAGTTCGTTTTATGCACGTCCAGAGGTGTTTAAACGCAGCGATGAGATTCGGAAGCAGAGTGCAGTTGCACTCCTAAACAACTAGCGACCGTCTTGTAAGTTGGTCGTGAGTTCGTCCTCGCAAGCTGACTAGATAAAGTCACCCCTAGCTCCAGGCGCTGACCTTCTGGGATATGTAGTGACATCTATCGATAAAGCTGAGCAAGATACTTCTTCACTTAGAAAGCCCAACATTTTTTGCGACCCCCTCCCCAGCGCCGAGCGTATTTGCAGCGCCCTCTGTCGCGCAACAGGCTTTTGGAATATACTTTTTCTCTCAGGCTTCTCTCTGTTCATATCGTTCATATTTGGCGGCGAGCCGGAAGAAGCGGCGCTGGAAGGGTAGCATAATGAGATGCATACGATACATGGAACAAGCGTGATCATGATGCACTAGTCAAAAGGTCGATCTCCGCGCCATCTATAATTATGTTTCAAAACTACGGTGGATAGTCGCTTTTTTTACTACGTCTGTCAAACCTGGAGAGATTGTTCTTCCGATCAGTATCGTGTCTGTATGTATGCACAATACATGCATACCGTGCGGTTCGTGACGGTTGCAATGCATGAATTACGTATTTTTACGAATTTTAGATAATTCGGATCGTTGATATGTTCATGAAAAGAATCGGCCAACAATCGCAGTTTGGTAAATCCGTCTTTCTGCCGTAATATTGTATGCAATATTATTTTATTATTGGTCCAGTGGATCAACAATACGGTCGCTCTACGCTGTCTGCTGTTGAGTGACGTTTGACGATTCTGCCAGATCCCGTGATATGCACGGTGTAAAAGTTGAGAAAACGTAAATATCTGCTGCAGGGTAATTGAGTGAGAAAAAATATGATTTTGTAACGATCTTGGAGCGGAACGCGTTTGGTTGGCGGAAATTCATTTCGTTGGATGTAGCGACAAGGTGCCAAGGGGGTGGATTTGACTCTGGCGTAGAGCAGCGATTTCCGGGAGTGGCCAGTGGCTCGGCAAGGTACACATGTGGATCGCTGTTCGGCCAGTCCTTGTGAAAATATTTATTGTATACCGTGTTCCACATTTTCTGTGTGAAACGGGTTAGACCTAACGCGAGCCATGGCTGATCTGGACGATTTTTTCGCCAAAAAGGACAGGAAAAAGGCGAAGGGGAAAAAGTTCACGACGACAGAAGAGATCGCTAAAAAGCTGGAGGAAACGGGTAAAAAGGTTGAGAAACCGAAACCAAAGGAGAAACCGACTAACCAAGAGGGCGAGGAGATACAGCCTGTCGAGGTAATACCGATATTAATCAGCCAGCGTAATCCCGGGAGTTGTAGAATCAATCAATTTTACAAATCTCGAAATCTAGGCTAAGAGTATCTAGGCGGCCGCCATGTTAAATGGCATAAACGTCACTTGGGTAGCCGGGTGAATCGAATTAATCATTCTCTTCTCTCCGTTTATTACGAAATGATTTTGCTAACTTATTCCTCCGCCCCACTTTTCAAACAAGTCCAGAAATTGATCTGTTTATTGGTGTAATTCATCCGAGAACCGAGATCAAGTTCTGTAAAAATTCACACCCCCCGCAAATATCTCGCGGTATTAAACTCCGCTAAATCATATGTCTCGGCAGCTGTTGCCTATCTGCCAAATTTATTTCGTGTCCCGATTCGATGTTGTTTTCCGTCTGCTCTGTCTTTTGACATTATCATTGGTATATCGCCAAATCTTTATTATCGATAGGAAGAAGATGAGTGGAGGGATTTTGAGGAGGAGAAAAAGGATTATACAGGATTGAAAATTGGAAACTTAACAGTCAATGAGGCCCAAGAAGCAGAAACTGATGATGAACGAGGCGAAGGTGAAAATAATTCTGATGGAGAATCTGGGGAAGCTGGACCACGACATAGCGGACCTTGGAAACGACCTGAACAGCCGCCTCCGCAACCTGAACCCGAACCTGCACCTGTAGTTCCTCAGCCAGCTGTTGGAGGAAGTAGTTACAAAGCACCTCATCTGAGAAATGCACAGTCCATGTCTGCCAGCCCTAGGCAAAGGATGAGAAATACTGCCCCGGATATTCACAGCGAAGAATATTTTCCAACGTTGAGCGCCGCTCAGCAACAGAATAGCGAACCCACCGGTCCTTGGGGCAGACGGTAGGATAAACCTTCTATAGCACTTGAAACTTTTCCTCCTTGCTTTTTCACCTCTGATTTGCAATCAATTTCTCATTTTCAAGAAAAAACTGCCCCAATACAGTAATAATAACAATACAAATTTATAGTACGGTGTACTGAAATTCTCTTGTATGACAATGTTTTACTGAATTTAGGCGGCGGGATGAAGGATCTTTTGAAGAAGTTCGTAATCGAGGTGGAACTAGATCATACAGCGTTCAAGAAACACAGGCTCAAGCACCGAAACTCTCGTTGGGTAACAAGTATGGGGCACTGTCTCAAGATCAGAGCTGAAAGCGCCGTATCTTATTCACTCAAACGAAACGCAATCAATATGTCATTGCTTCGCTCTGTTTCAAGATTTAGCTCTGCTCTTAAATTAATCTTGAAAATTCCGGGTACTCAGTTTTTTCATACGTAAATTGAACTGTAAACATCGTATGTTATTTTCAAATTCGATTTACCTCTTAGTTGTTGGAGATATTAAAAATGTTTTCATTATGAAATTGGCTGCAAAACAAAGCGCTTCTGGTGTTTTGTTATTTGGCAAGAAATGCTTGTAATATGTAAAACAAGCCGCGATATCGATTGTAAAGTTTATAGTTATATCAAATTAAAAGAACCTTAATCTGTATACACACATACAGTCAATTCAAACCATAAAGTGATACCAATATATTTATTCACCATGAAAATAGAATGTGCACACGATACAGCGTTAAGAAACGTAGATAAAGATACTTTAAGTTTTGTAGGAAATCACTGGATTCGATGTTTTGATCCCTGATAATAGAAACTATGCGGTTCTAAAAAATGTATTTACACCACGAAATCTTATGTTGTACACTCTTCTAGCTCTCTCACTCCTTATGCCCTTACCTCGCTGTGTCTCTATTTGTACATCCCTCTCATTCTCCCACATTTTTCTGTCTATGTATCTCACTGAAATTACCAGCCAATTCGGATGTGCCGTCTATAGGTTTGAATAAAATTTCGGGAAGGAATATATCCCTACGTACTACTTTCCTTTAATAATGTGTGCTATAAGAATTATGTTGTTGAGTGGTTCAATTGTATCGTTGCGGTTGTGTAATTTTGTTGATAATAAATGAGGACTCACTGTTGAAAAGTTGAAACAGTGTAGATCACTTAAGAGAAAAATTAGGCAGAATACAGGTGAACGTAGGGCTGGGTTCAAAATAGTGCAAACGTGATGTGTGATGTAAAGATGTACCGTAAGTTACTACTTTAAATACATAGTGAAATATGAGTTGATACGAAATGTTAAATATCTGAAATAAGAATCTGGATCCCCGTTTCTTGACACGTGTTTAATTATTTTCTTGAGATCATTTTTACTTTGTTTTTGATTGCTTTCTTCTCTTTTGTAGTAGTTACCATTATTTGATGTACCGGTCTGATTCAGTTTGTTTGCCACAAAATCAGATGACAATATTATTTCATGTGCTCTACGGTTTAGAGTTCTGTGTAACTGATGTAGAATGAGTCATGAGGTATGGTAATTTACATTGTGCAGTAGTTCCTTTTAAAAAATTCACTGGGAAATATTCTGTCACTATGAAAGCACTGTTCGAGGCCTCACGTTATTGCAACTACGCAGACCTAAAGAATCGAACAATAGCGTTTTGAGAAATACATATGTGACATTTTTAACCTAACATTATGATGAATCTATAATAATCCTATGAGATGATTCCCATCTTTTGAGGTCTGTCAAGTTTGCTGACAACTATTGATGTTACATAGGCCTACATAAATCAAACTGTATGGCATAAAATCGAAATGAGAACTTGGGAACTTGAAAGCAAATCGTTAAGGATACGAGATTGTTGAAACAATCTACCTTGATATGAAAAAAAAGACTTGTAAAATGAATATAAGAATTCCGTAATGGTTTTGGATTTCTTCTGGTTGAACCTAATCTACTATGTGTAATGCTCTGTAAACCTTGAATAACAATATTGATTCGGATGTGCAGATCCGATCTGCAAACTCGTACGCAAATGCAGATGCATAACCGCGTTCAAGTCCCACGTATACCATATGCAAACAGTGAAATCCTCAATCATCTGAAACTGTTTGGATTATCATTTGCATCGGTTTGAATATTGCTACCGACATCGCAGAATCTACGGCTAGGGAAATACACGGATTTTCTCCATTTTTTCGCTCTTTCCTCGTAATCCTAACTAATTGGACCACCAGGAACTCAGAAAACGCAGCAGAAAGAGCGTGGGATCAAAAGGAGAGAAATTACGAAGGAAAAAGCACCTGCTGAAAAATGTCGAAAACACAGGTTCTCGTTTTTCGGCTCTAACTTTTGATGCGTTGATCGCAGAGTATTGGGACTGCGCCCAATCGATTTCACTCGCAAAATTACGTCGGAATAGTGCATGAGAGAATTTATTCCAGCACTTTTCAAAATCGCGAAAATTTTCGCCAAAAATGCAAAGGGGTTAGCCTTACTTTTTCTTCATTTTTGGGGCCGAAAATTTATGGTCTCAGATTCGATTTAAATGACCCTCCCCCGACTAATTGGACCACCAGGAACTCAGAAAACGCAGCGAAAAGAGCGTGGGATCAACGGGAGAGAAATTACGAAGGAAAAAGCACCTGCTGAAAAATGTCGAAAACACAGGTTCTCGTTTTTCGGCTCTAACTTTTGATGCGTTGATGGCAGCGGATTGGGACTGCGCCCAATCGATTTCTCTCGCAAAATTACGTCGGAATAGTGCATGAGAGAATTTATTCCAGCACTTTTCAAAGTCGCGAAAATTTTCGCCAAGAATGCAAAGGGGTTAGCCTTACTTTTTCTTCATTTTTGGGGCCGAAAATTTATGGTCTCAGATTCGATTTAAATGACCCTCCCCCGACTAATTAGACCACCAGGAACTCAGAAAACGCAGTGAGAAGAGCGTGGGATCAACAGGAGAGAAATTACGAAGGAAAAAGCACCTGCTGAAAAATGTCGAAAACACAGGTTCTCGTTTTTCGGCTCTAACTTTTGATGCGTTGATCGCAGCGTATTGGGACTGCGCCCAATCGATTTCTCTCGCAAAATTACGTCGGAATAGTGCATGAGAGAATTTATTCCAGCACTTTTCAAAATCGCGAAAATTTTCGCCAAAAATGCAAAGGGGTTAGCCTTACTTTTTCTTCATTTTTGGGGCCGAAAATTTATGGTCTCAGATTCGATTTAAATGACCCTCCCCCGACTAATTGGACCACCGGGAACTCAGAAAACGCAGCGAAAAGAGCGTGGGATCAACGGGAGAGAAATTACGAAGGAAAAAGCACCTGCTGAAAAATGTCGAAAACACAGGTTCTCGTTTTTCGGCTCTAACTTTTGATGCGTTAATGGCAGCGTATTGGGACTGCGCCCAATCGATTTCACTCGCAAAATTACGTCGGAATGGTGCATGAAATGATTTATTCCAGCACTTTTCAAAATCGCGAAAATTTTCGCCAAAAATGCAAAGGGGTTAGCCTTACTTTTTCTTCATTTTTGGGGCCGAAAATTTATGGTCTCAGATTCGATTTAAATGACCCTCCCCCGACTAATTGGACCACCGGGAACTCAGAAAACGCAGCTAAAGAGCGTGGGATCAACGGGAGAGAAATTACGAAGGAAAAAGCACCTGCTGAAAAATGTCGAAAACACAGGTTCTCGTTTTTCGGCTCTAACTTTTGATGCGTTAATGGCAGCGTATTGGGACTGCGCCCAATCGATTTCACTCGCAAAATTACGTCGGAATAGTGCATGAGAGAATTTATTCCAGCACTTTTCAAAATCGCGAAAATTTTCGCCAAAAATGCAAAGGGGTTAGCCTTACTTTTTCTTCATTTTTGGGGCCGAAAATTTATGGTCTCAGATTCGATTTAAATGACCCTCCCCCGACTAATTGGACCACCGGGAACTCAGAAAACGCAGCGAAAAGAGCGTGGGATCAACGGGAGAGAAATTACGAAGGAAAAAGCACCTGCTGAAAAATGTCGAAAACACAGGTTCTCGTTTTTCGGCTCTAACTTTTGATGCGTTAATGGCAGCGTATTGGGACTGCGCCCAATCGATTTCACTCGCAAAATTACGTCGGAATGGTGCATGAAATAATTTATTCCAGCACTTTTCAAAATCGCGAAAATTTTCGCCAAAAATGCAAAGGGGTTAGCCTTACTTTTTCTTCATTTTTGGGGCCGAAAATTTATGGTCTCGGATTCGATTTGAATGACCCTCCCCCGACTAATTGGACCACCAGGAACTCAGAAAACGCAGCGAAAAGAGCGTGGGATCAACGGGAGAGAAATTACGAAGGAAAAAGCACCTGCTGAAAAATGTCGAAAACACTGGTTCTCGTTTTTCGGCTCTAACTTTTGATGCGTTGATCGCAGAGTATTGGGACTGCGCCCAATCGATTTCACTCGCAAAATTACGTCGGAATAGTGCATGAGAGAATTTATTCCAGCACTTTTCAAAATCGCGAAAATTTTCGCCAAAAATGCAAAGGGGTTAGCCTTACTTTTTCTTCATTTTTGGGGCCGAAAATTTATTTTCTCAGATTCGATTTGAATGACCCTCCCCCGACTAATTGGACCACCTGGAACTCAGAAAACGCAGCGAAAAGAGCGTGGGATCAACGGGAGAGAAATTACGAAGGAAAAAGCACCTGCTGAAAAATGTCGAAAACACAGGTTCTCGTTTTTCGGCTCTAACTTTTGATGCGTTGATGGCAGCGTATTGGGACTGCGCCCAATCGATTTCACTCGCAAAATTACGTCGGAATAGTGCATGAAATAATTTATTCCAGCACTTTTCAAAGTCGCGAAAATTTTCGCCAAGAATGCGAAGGGGTTAGCCTTACTTTTTCTTCATTTTTGGGGCCGAAAATTTGTGGTCTCAGATTCGATTTAAATGACCCTCCCCCGACTAATTAGACCACCAGGAACTCAGAAAACGCAGTGAAAAGAGCGTGGGATCAACAGGAGAGAAATTACGAAGGAAAAAGCACCTGCTGAAAAATGTCGAAAACACAGGTTCTCGTTTTTCGGCTCTAACTTTTGATGCGTTGATCGCAGCGTATTGGGACTGCGCCCAATCGATTTCACCTCGTATTGGGACTGCGCCCAATCGATTTCTCTCGCAAAATTACGTCGGAATAGTGCATGAGAGAATTTATTCCAGCACTTTTCAAAATCGCGGAAATTTTCGCCAAAAATGCAAAGGGGTTAGCCTTACTTTTTCTTCATTTTTGGGGCCGAAAATTTATGGTCTCAGATTCGATTTAAATGACCCTCCCCCGACTAATTGGACCACCGGGAACTCAGAAAACGCAGCGAAAAGAGCGTGGGATCAACGGGAGAGATATTACGAAGGAAAAAGCACCTGCTGAAAAATGTCGAAAACACAGGTTCTCGTTTTTCGGCTCTAACTTTTGATGCGTTGATCGCAGCGTATTGGGACTGCGCCCAATCGATTTCTCTAGCAAAATTACGTCGGAATAGTGCATGAGAGAATTTATTCCAGCACTTTTCAAAATCGCGAAAATTTTCGCCAAAAATGCAAAGGGGTTAGCCTTACTTTTTCTTCATTTTTGGGGCCGAAAATTTATGGTCTCAGATTCGATTTAAATGACCCTCCCCCGACTAATTAGACCACCAGGAACTCAGAAAACGCAGCGAAAAGAGCGTGGGATCAACGGGAGAGAAATTACGAAGGAAAAAGCACCTGCTGAAAAATGTCGAAAACACAGGTTCTCGTTTTTCGGCTCTAACTTTTGATGCGTCGATCGCAGCGTATTGGGACTGCGCCCAATCGATTTCACTCGCAAAATTACGTCGGAATAGTGCATGAAATAATTTATTCCAGCACTTTTCAAAGTCGCGAAAATTTTCGCCAAGAATGCAAAGGGGTTAGCCTTACTTTTTCTTCATTTTTGGGGCCGAAAATTTATGGTCTCAGATTCGATTTAAATGACCCTCCCCCGACTAATTAGACCACCAGGAACTCAGAAAACGCAGCGAAAAGAGCGTGGGATCAACGGGAGAGAAATTACGAAGGAAAAAGCACCCGCTGAAAAATGTCGAAAACACAGGTTCTCGTTTTTCGGCTCTAACTTTTGATGCGTTGATCGCAGCGTATTGGGACTGCGCCCAATCGATTTCACTCGCAAAATTACGTCGGAATAGCGCATGAAATATCTTATTCCAGCACTTTTCAAAGTCGCGAAAATTTTCGCCAAAAATGCAAAGGGGTTAGCCTTACTTTTTCTTCATTTTTGGGGCCGAAAATTTATGGTCTCAGATTCGATTTAAATGACCCTCCCCCGACTAATTGGACCACCAGGAACTCAGAAAACGCAGCGAAAAGAGCGTGGGATCAACGGGAGAGAAATTACGAAGGAAAAAGCACCTGCTGAAAAATGTCGAAAACACAGGTTCTCGTTTTTCGGCTCTAACTTTCGATGCGTTCATCGCAGCGTATTGGGACTGCGCCCAATCGATTTCTCTCGCAAAATTACGTCGGAATTGTGCATGAGAGAATTTATTCCAGCACTTTTCAAAATCGCGAAAATTTTCGCCAAAAATGCAAAGGGGTTAGCCTTACTTTTTCTTTATTTTTGGGGCCGAAAATTTATGGTCTCAGATTCGATTTAAATGACCCTCCCCCGACTAATTGGACCACCAGGAACTCAGAAAACGCAGCGAAAAGAGCGTGGGATCAACGGGAGAGAAATTACGAAGGATAAAGCACCTGCTGAAAAATGTCGAAAACACAGGTTCTCGTTTTTCGGCTCTAACTTTTGATGCGTTGATCGCAGCGTATTGGGACTGCGCCCAATCGATTTCTCTCGCAAAATTACGTCGGAATAGTGCACGAGAGAATTTATTCCAGCACTTTTCAAAATCGCGAAAATTTTCGCCAAAAATGCAAAGGGGTTAGCCTTACTTTGTCTTCATTTTTGGGGCCGAAAATTTATGGTCTCAGATTCGATTTGAAAGACCCTCCCCCGACTAATTGGACCACCAGGAACTCAGAAAACGCAGCGAAAAGAGCGTGGGATCAACGGGAGAGAAATTACGAAGGAAAAAGCACCTGCTGAAAAATGTCGAAAACACAGGTTCTCGTTTTTCGGCTCTAACTTTTGATGCGTTAATGGCAGCGTATTGGGACTGCGCCCAATCGATTTCACTAGCAAAATTACGTCGGAATGGTGCATGAAATAATTTATTCCAGCACTTTTCAAAATCGCGAAAATTTTCGCCAAAAATGCAAAGGGGTTAGCCTTACTTTTTCTTCATTTTTGGGGCCGAAAATTCATGGTCTCGGATTCGATTTGAATGACCCTCCCCCGACTAATTGGACCACCAGGAACTCAGAAAACGCAGCGAAAAGAGCGTGGGATCAACGGAAGACAAATTACGATGGAAAAAGCACCTGCTGACAAATGTCGAAAACACAGGTTCTCGTTTTTCGGCTCTAACTTTTGATGCGTTGATCGCAGCGTATTGGGACTGCGCCCAATCGATTTCACTCGCAAAATTACGTCGGAATAGCGCATGAAATATCTTATTCCAGCACTTTTCAAAGTCGCGAAAATTTTCGCCAAAAATGCAAAGGGGTTAGCCTTACTTTTTCTTCATTTTTGGGGCCGAAAATTTATGGTCTCAGATTCGATTTAAATGACCCTCCCCCGACTAATTGGACCACCAGGAACTCAGAAAACGCAGCGAAAAGAGCGTGGGATCAACGGGAGAGAAATTACGGAGGAAAAAGCACCTGCTGAAAAATGTCGAAAACACAGGTTCTCGTTTTTCGGCTCTAACTTTCGATGCGTTGATCGCAACGTATTGGGACTGCGCCCAATCGATTTCTCTCGCAAAATTACGTCGGAATAGTGCATGAGAGAATTTATTCCAGCACTTTTCAAAATCGCGAATATTTTCGCCAAAAATGCAAAGGGGTTAGCCTTACTTTTTCTTCATTTTTGGGGCCGAAAATTTATGGTCTCAGATTCGATTTAAATGACCCTCCCCCGACTAATTGGACCACCAGGAACTCAGAAAACGCAGCGAAAAGAGCGTGGGATCAACGGGAGAGAAATTACGAAGGAAAAAGCACCCGCTGAAAAATGTCGAAAACACAGGTTCTCGTTTTTCGGCTCTAACTTTTGATGCGTTGATCGCAGCGTATTGGGACTGCGCCCAATCGATTTCACTCGCAAAATTACGTCGGAATAGCGCATGAAATATCATATTCCAGCACTTTTCAAAGTCGCGAAAATTTTCGCCAAAAATGCAAAGGGGTTAGCCTTACTTTTTCTTCATTTTTGGGGCCGAAAATTTATGGTCTCAGATTCGATTTAAATGACCCTCCCCCGACTAATTGGACCACCAGGAACTCAGAAAACGCAGCGAAAAGAGCGTGGGATCAACGGGAGAGAAATTGCGAAGGAAAAAGCACCTGCTGAAAAATGTCGAAAACACAGGTTCTCGTTTTTCGGCTCTAACTTTTGATGCGTTAATGGCAGCGTATTGGGACTGCGCCCAATCGATTTCACTAGCAAAATTACGTCGGAATGGTGCATGAAATAATTTATTCCAGCACTTTTCAAAATCGCGAAAATTTTCGCCAAAAATGCAAAGGGGTTAGCCTTACTTTTTCTTCATTTTTGGGGCCGAAAATTCATGGTCTCGGATTCGATTTGAATGACCCTCCCCCGACTAATTGGACCACCAGGAACTCAGAAAACGCAGCGAAAAGAGCGTGGGATCAACGGAAGACAAATTACGATGGAAAAAGCACCTGCTGACAAATGTCGAAAACACAGGTTCTCGTTTTTCGGCTCTAACTTTTGATGCGTTGATCGCAGCGTATTGGGACTGCGCACAATCGATTTCACTCGCAAAATTACGTCGGAATAGCGCATGAAATATCTTATTCCAGCACTTTTCAAAGTCGCGAAAATTTTCGCCAAAAATGCAAAGGGGTTAGCCTTACTTTTTCTTCATTTTTGGGGCCGAAAATTTATGGTCTCAGATTCGATTTAAATGACCCTCCCCCGACTAATTGGACCACCAGGAACTCAGAAAACGCAGCGAAAAGAGCGTGGGATCAACGGGAGAGAAATTACGAAGGAAAAAGCACCTGCTGAAAAATGTCGAAAACACAGGTTCTCGTTTTTCGGCTCTAACTTTCGATGCGTTGATCGCAGCGTATTGGGACTGCGCCCAATCGATTTCTCTCGCAAAATTACGTCGGAATAGTGCATGAGAGAATTTATTCCAGCACTTTTCAAAATCGCGAAAATTTTCGCCAAAAATGCAAAGGGGTTAGCCTTACTTTTTCTTTATTTTTGGGGCCGAAAATTTATGGTCTCAGATTCGATTTAAATGACCCTCCCCCGACTAATTGGACCACCAGGAACTCAGAAAACGCAGCGAAAAGAGCGTGGGATCAACGGGAGAGAAATTACGAAGGAAAAAGCACCTGCTGAAAAATGTCGAAAACACAGGTTCTCGTTTTTCGGCTCTAACTTTTGATGCGTTAATGGCAGCGTATTGGGACTGCGCCCAATCGATTTCACTAGCAAAATTACGTCGAAATGGTGCATGAAATAATTTATTCCAGCACTTTTCAAAATCGCGAAAATTTTCGCCAAAAATGCAAAGGGGTTAGCCTTACTTTTTCTTCATTTTTGGGGCCGAAAATTTATGGTCTCAGATTCGATTTAAATGACCCTCCCCCGACTAATTGGACCACCAGGAACTCAGAAAACGCAGCGAAAAGAGCGTGGGATCAACAGGAGAGAAATTACGAAGGAAAAAGCACCTGCTGAAAAATGTCGAAAACACAGGTTCTCGTTTTTCGGCTCTAACTTTTGATGCGTTGATGGCAGCGTATTGGGACTGCGCCCAATCGATTTCACTCGCAAAATTACGTCGGAATGGTGCATGAAATAATTTATTCCAGCACTTTTCAAAATCGCGAAAATTTTCGCCAAAAATGCAAAGGGGTTAGCCTTACTTTTTCTTCATTTTTGGGGCCGAAAATTTATGGTCTCGGATTCGATTTGAATGACCCTCCCCCGACTAATTGGACCACCAGGAACTCAGAAAACGCAGCGAAAAGAGCGTGGGATCAACGGGAGAGAAATTACGAAGGAAAAAGCACCTGCTGAAAAATGTCGAAAACACAGGTTCTCGTTTTTCGGCTCTAACTTTTGATGCGTTGATCGCAGAGTATTGGGACTGCGCCCAATCGATTTCACTCGCAAAATTACGTCGGAATAGTGCATGAGAGAATTTATTCCAGCACTTTTCAAAATCGCGAAAATTTTCGCCAAAAATGCAAAGGGGTTAGCCTTACTTTTTCTTCATTTTTGGGGCCGAAAATTTATTTTCTCAGATTCGATTTGAATGACCCACCCCGACTAATTGGACCACCTGGAACTCAGAAAACGCAGCGAAAAGAGCGTGGGATCAACAGGAGAGAAATTACGAAGGAAAAAGCACCTGCTGAAAAATGTCGAAAACACAGGTTCTCGTTTTTCGGCTCTAACTTTTGATGCGTTGATCGCAGCGTATTGGGACTGCGCCCAATCGATTTCACTCGCAAAATTACGTCGGAATAGCGCATGAAATATCTTATTCCAGCACTTTTCAAAGTCGCGAAAATTTTTGCCAAAAATGCAAAGGGGTTAGCCTTACTTTTTCTTCATTTTTGGGGCCGAAAATTTATGGTCTCAGATTCGATTTAAATGACCCTCCCCCGACTAATTGGACCACCAGGAACTCAGAAAACGCAGCGAAAAGAGCGTGGGATCAACGGGAGAGAAATTACGAAGGAAAAAGCACCCGCTGAAAAATGTCGAAAACACAGGTTCTCGTTTTTCGGCTCTCACTTTTGATGCGTTGATTGCAGCGTATTGGGACTGCGCCCAATCGATTTCACTCGCAAAATTACGTCGGAATAGCGCATGAAATATCTTATTCCAGCACTTTTCAAAGTCGCGAAAATTTTCGCCAAAAATGCAAAGGGGTTAGCCTTACTTTTTCTTTATTTTTGGGGCCGAAAATTTATGGTCTCAGATTCGATTTAAATGACCCTCCCCCGACTAATTGGACCACCAGGAACTCAGAAAACGCAGCGAAAAGAGCGTGGGATCAACGGGAGAGAAATTACGAAGGAAAAAGCACCTGCTGAAAAATGTCGAAAACACAGGTTCTCGTTTTTCGGCTCTAACTTTTGATGCGTTAATGGCAGCGTATTGGGACTGCGCCCAATCGATTTCACTAGCAAAATTACGTCGGAATGGTGCATGAAATAATTTATTCCAGCACTTTTCAAAATCGCGAAAATTTTCGCCAAAAATGCAAAGGGGTTAGCCTTACTTTTTCTTCATTTTTGGGGCCGAAAATTCATGGTCTCGGATTCGATTTGAATGACCCTCCCCCGACTAATTGGACCACCAGGAACTCAGAAAACGCAGCGAAAAGAGCGTGGGATCAACGGAAGACAAATTACGATGGAAAAAGCACCTGCTGACAAATGTCGAAAACACAGGTTCTCGTTTTTCGGCTCTAACTTTTGATGCGTTGATCGCAGCGTATTGGGACTGCGCCCAATCGATTTCTCTCGCAAAATTACGTCGGAATAGTGCATGAGAGAATTTATTCCAGCACTTTCCAAAATCGCGAAAATTTTCGCCAAAAATGCAAAGGGGTTAGCCTTACTTTTTCTTCATTTTTGGGGCCGAAAATTTATGGTCTCAGATTCGATTTAAATGACCCTCCCCCGACTAATTGGACCACCAGGAACTCAGAAAACGCAGCGAAAAGAGCGTGGGTTCAACGGGAGAGAAATTACGAAGGAAAAAGCACCTGCTGAAAAATGTCGAAAACACAGGTTCTCGTTTTTCGGCTCTAACTTTTGATGCGTTGATCGCAGCGTATTGGGACTGCGCCCAATCGATTTCACTCGCAAAATTACGTCGGAATAGCGCATGAAATATCTTATTCCAGCACTTTTCAAAGTCGCGAAAATTTTCGCCAAAAATGCAAAGGGGTTAGCCTTACTTTTTCTTCATTTTTGGGGCCGAAAATTTATGGTCTCAGATTCGATTTAAATGACCCTCCCCCGACTAATTGGACCACCAGGAACTCAGAAAACGCAGCGAAAAGAGCGTGGGATCAACGGGAGAGAAATTACGAAGGAAAAAGCACCTGCTGAAAAATGTCGAAAACACAGGTTCTCGTTTTTCGGCTCTAACTTTCGATGCGTTGATCGCAGCGTATTGGGACTGCGCCCAATCGATTTCTCTCGCAAAATTACGTCGGAATAGTGCATGAGAGAATTTATTCCAGCACTTTTCAAAATCGCGAAAATTTTCGCCAAAAATGCAAAGGGGTTAGCCTTACTTTTTCTTTATTTTTGGGGCCGAAAATTTATGGTCTCAGATTCGATTTAAATGACCCTCCCCCGACTAATTGGACCACCAGGAACTCAGAAAACGCAGCGAAAAGAGCGTGGGATCAACGGGAGAGAAATTACGAAGGAAAAAGCACCTGCTGAAAAATGTCGAAAACACAGGTTCTCGTTTTTCGGCTCTAACTTTTGATGCGTTAATGGCAGCGTATTGGGACTGCGCCCAATCGATTTCACTAGCAAAATTACGTCGGAATGGTGCATGAAATAATTCATTCCAGCACTTTTCAAAATCGCGAAAATTTTCGCCAAAAATGCAAAGGGGTTAGCCTTACTTTTTCTTCATTTTTGGGGCCGAAAATTCATGGTCTCGGATTCGATTTGAATGACCCTCCCCCGACTAATTGGACCACCAGGAACTCAGAAAACGCAGCGAAAAGAGCGTGGGATCAACGGAAGACAAATTACGATGGAAAAAGCACCTGCTGACAAATGTCGAAAACACAGGTTCTCGTCTTTTGGCTCTAACTTTTGATGCGTTGATCGCAGCGTATTGGGACTGCGCCCAATCGATTTCTCTCGCAAAATTACGTCGGAATAGTGCATGAGAGAATTTATTCCAGCACTTTCCAAAATCGCGAAAATTTTCGCCAAAAATGCAAAGGGGTTAGCCTTACTTTTTCTTCATTTTTGGGGCCGAAAATTTATGGTCTCAGATTCGATTTAAATGACCCTCCCCCGACTAATTGGACCACCAGGAACTCAGAAAACGCAGCGAAAAGAGCGTGGGATCAACAGGAGAGAAATTACGAAGGAAAAAGCACCTGCTGAAAAATGTCGAAAACACAGGTTCTCGTTTTTCGGCTCTAACTTTTGATGCGTTGATGGCAGCGTATTGGGACTGCGCCCAATCGATTTCACTCGCAAAATTACGTCGGAATGGTGCATGAAATAATTTATTCCAGCACTTTTCAAAATCGCGAAAATTTTCGCCAAAAATGCAAAGGGGTTAGCCTTACTTTTTCTTCATTTTTGGGGCCGAAAATTTATGGTCTCGGATTCGATTTGAATGACCCTCCCCCGACTAATTGGACCACCAGGAACTCAGAAAACGCAGCGAAAAGAGCGTGGGATCAACGGGAGAGAAATTACGAAGGAAAAAGCACCTGCTGAAAAATGTCGAAAACACAGGTTCTCGTTTTTCGGCTCTAACTTTTGATGCGTTGATCGCAGAGTATTGGGACTGCGCCCAATCGATTTCACTCGCAAAATTACGTCGGAATAGTGCATGAGAGAATTTATTCCAGCACTTTTCAAAATCGCGAAAATTTTCGCCAAAAATGCAAAGGGGTTAGCCTTACTTTTTCTTCATTTTTGGGGCCGAAAATTTATTTTCTCAGATTCGATTTGAATGACCCTCCCCGACTAATTGGACCACCAGGAACTCAGAAAACGCAGCGAAAAGAGCGTGGGATCAACGGGAGAGAAATTACGAAGGAAAAAGCACCCGCTGAAAAATGTCGAAAACACAGGTTCTCGTTTTTCGGCTCTAACTTTCGATGCGTTGATCGCAACGTATTGGGACTGCGCCCAATCGATTTCTCTCGCAAAATTACGTCGGAATAGTGCATGAGAGAATTTATTCCAGCACTTTTCAAAATCGCGAAAATTTTCGCCAAAAATGCAAAGGGGTTAGCCTTACTTTTTCTTCATTTTTGGGGCCGAAAATTTATGGTCTCAGATTCGATTTAAATGACCCTCCCCCGACTAATTGGACCACCAGGAACTCAGAAAACGCAGCGAAAAGAGCGTGGGATCAACGGGAGAGAAATTACGAAGGAAAAAGCACCCGCTGAAAAATGTCGAAAACACAGGTTCTCGTTTTTCGGCTCTAACTTTTGATGCGTTGATCGCAGCGTATTGGGACTGCGCCCAATCGATTTCACTCGCAAAATTACGTCGGAATAGCGCATGAAATATCTTATTCCAGCACTTTTCAAAGTCGCGAAAATTTTCGCCAAAAATGCAAAGGGGTTAGCCTTACTTTTTCTTCATTTTTGGGGCCGAAAATTTATGGTCTCAGATTCGATTTAAATGACCCTCCCCCGACTAATTGGACCACCAGGAACTCAGAAAACGCAGCGAAAAGAGCGTGGGATCAACGGGAGAGAAATTACGAAGGAAAAAGCACCTGCTGAAAAATGTCGAAAACACAGGTTCTCGTTTTTCGGCTCTAACTTTCGATGCGTTGATCGCAGCGTATTGGGACTGCGCCCAATCGATTTCTCTCGCAAAATTACGTCGGAATAGTGCATGAGAGAATTTATTCCAGCACTTTTCAAAATCGCGAAAATTTTCGCCAAAAATGCAAAGGGGTTAGCCTTACTTTTTCTTTATTTTTGGGGCCGAAAATTTATGGTCTCAGATTCGATTTAAATGACCCTCCCCCGACTAATTGGACCACCAGGAACTCAGAAAACGCAGCGAAAAGAGCGTGGGATCAACGGGAGAGAAATCACGAAGGAAAAAGCACCTGCTGAAAAATGTCGAAAACACAGGTTCTCGTTTTTCGGCTCTAACTTTTGATGCGTTAATGGCAGCGTATTGGGACTGCGCCCAATCGATTTCACTCGCAAAATTACGTCGGAATGGTGCATGAAATAATTTATTCCAGCACTTTTCAAAATCGCGAAAATTTTCGCCAAAAATGCAAAGGGGTTAGCCTTACTTTGTCTTCATTTTTGGGGCCGAAAATTTATGGTCTCAGATTCGATTTGAAAGACCCTCCCCCGACTAATTGGACCACCAGGAACTCAGAAAACGCAGCGAAAAGAGCGTGGGATCAACGGGAGAGAAATTACGAAGGAAAAAGCACCCGCTGAAAAATGTCGAAAACACAGGTTCTCGTTTTTCGGCTCTAACTTTTGATGCGTTGATCGCAGCGTATTGGGACTGCGCCCAATCGATTTCACTCGCAAAATTACGTCGGAATAGCGCATGAAATATCTTATTCCAGCACTTTTCAAAGTCGCGAAAATTTTCGCCAAAAATGCAAAGGGGTTAGCCTTACTTTGTCTTCATTTTTGGGGCCGAAAATTTATGGTCTCAGATTCGATTTAAATGACCCTCCCCCGACTAATTGGACCACTAGGAACTCAGAAAACGCAGCGAAAAGAGCGTGGGATCAACGGGAGAGAAATTACGAAGGAAAAAGCACCTGCTGAAAAATGTCGAAAACACAGGTTCTCGTTTTTCGGCTCTAACTTTTGATGCGTTGATCGCAGAGTATTGGGACTGCGCCCAATCGATTTCACTCGCAAAATTACGTCGGAATAGTGCATGAGAGAATTTATTCCAGCACTTTTCAAAATCGCGAAAATTTTCGCCAAAAATGCAAAGGGGTTAGCCTTACTTTTTCTTCATTTTTGGGGCCGAAAATTTATTTTCTCAGATTCGATTTGAATGACCCTCCCCGACTAATTGGACCACCTGGAACTTAGAAAACGCAGCGAAAAGAGCGTGGGATCAACAGGAGAGAAATTACGAAGGAAAAAGCACCTGCTGAAAAATGTCGAAAACACAGGTTCTCGTTTTTCGGCTCTAACTTTCGATGCGTTGATCGCAACGTATTGGGACTGCGCCCAATCGATTTCTCTCGCAAAATTACGTCGGAATAGTGCATGAGAGAATTTATTCCAGCACTTTTCAAAATCGCGAAAATTTTCGCCAAAAATGCAAAGGGGTTAGCCTTACTTTTTCTTCATTTTTGGGGCCGAAAATTTATGGTCTCAGATTCGATTTAAATGACCCTCCCCCGACTAATTGGACCACCAGGAACTCAGAAAACGCAGCGAAAAGAGCGTGGGATCAACGGGAGAGAAATTACGAAGGAAAAAGCACCCGCTGAAAAATGTCGAAAACACAGGTTCTCGTTTTTCGGCTCTAACTTTTGATGCGTTGATCGCAGCGTATTGGGACTGCGCCCAATCGATTTCACTCGCAAAATTACGTCGGAATAGCGCATGAAATATCTTATTCCAGCACTTTTCAAAGTCGCGAAAATTTTCGCCAAAAATGCAAAGGGGTTAGCCTTACTTTTTCTTCATTTTTGGGGCCGAAAATTTATGGTCTCAGATTCGATTTAAATGACCCTCCCCCGACTAATTGGACCACCAGGAACTCAGAAAACGCAGCGAAAAGAGCGTGGGATCAACGGGAGAGAAATTACGAAGGAAAAAGCACCTGCTGAAAAATGTCGAAAACACAGGTTCTCGTTTTTCGGCTCTAACTTTCGATGCGTTGATCGCAGCGTATTGGGACTGCGCCCAATCGATTTCTCTCGCAAAATTACGTCGGAATAGTGCATGAGAGAATTTATTCCAGCACTTTTCAAAATCGCGAAAATTTTCGCCAAAAATGCAAAGGGGTTAGCCTTACTTTTTCTTTATTTTTGGGGCCGAAAATTTATGGTCTCAGATTCGATTTAAATGACCCTCCCCCGACTAATTGGACCACCAGGAACTCAGAAAACGCAGCGAAAAGAGCGTGGGATCAACGGGAGAGAAATCACGAAGGAAAAAGCACCTGCTGAAAAATGTCGAAAACACAGGTTCTCGTTTTTCGGCTCTAACTTTTGATGCGTTAATGGCAGCGTATTGGGACTGCGCCCAATCGATTTCACTCGCAAAATTACGTCGGAATGGTGCATGAAATAATTTATTCCAGCACTTTTCAAAATCGCGAAAATTTTCGCCAAAAATGCAAAGGGGTTAGCCTTACTTTGTCTTCATTTTTGGGGCCGAAAATTTATGGTCTCAGATTCGATTTGAAAGACCCTCCCCCGACTAATTGGACCACCAGGAACTCAGAAAACGCAGCGAAAAGAGCGTGGGATCAACGGGAGAGAAATTACGAAGGAAAAAGCACCCGCTGAAAAATGTCGAAAACACAGGTTCTCGTTTTTCGGCTCTAACTTTTGATGCGTTGATCGCAGCGTATTGGGACTGCGCCCAATCGATTTCACTCGCAAAATTACGTCGGAATAGCGCATGAAATATCTTATTCCAGCACTTTTCAAAGTCGCGAAAATTTTCGCCAAAAATGCAAAGGGGTTAGCCTTACTTTGTCTTCATTTTTGGGGCCGAAAATTTATGGTCTCAGATTCGATTTAAATGACCCTCCCCCGACTAATTGGACCACTAGGAACTCAGAAAACGCAGCGAAAAGAGCGTGGGATCAACGGGAGAGAAATTACGAAGGAAAAAGCACCTGCTGAAAAATGTCGAAAACACAGGTTCTCGTTTTTCGGCTCTAACTTTTGATGCGTTGATCGCAGCGTATTGGGACTGCGCCCAATCGATTTCTCTCGCAAAATTACGTCGGAATAGTGCATGAAAGAACGTATTGCCCCAGCATCGACACAGTGCATCAAAAAATTGCTCCCAGCACGTTTCAAAACTGTCAAATTTGTACCCAAAATCCAAAGCGGCCAGCACTACTTCTCATCTCAGGCAAAAAATTTCCAATCCGATATTGATGTGTATGTATAATGCCAGACTAATAAATTTCATCGCATAGTGAAGTAGTCATCTGGAAACACGAGAAGACCAGCATTCGAGGAAATATGAAAAAAGTACGCATAAATCTAATTATAATTCATTTTATTCCAGGTTACATGAGATAGTGACAATTGTACGTCATACGTCATACATGGTGTTTCGCAGTGGTGTGTCGCACCCATACGGATGCCAAAACTCAAGCCATATATTTATATATTTATGAACTACGATAATTAATGTTTCATCTAGTATCGTCCATATTCTGCTTAAAATAATGTCATATATACTGTACAGCTATTATATATTACAATAAGATATCATACATAATGATCATATTTGTACATTTCTATTTGTCACTTTAATCCTATTCGTCAACTTATATTAAAGTACTACACACTGACATTCAACAGTTGTACCAGAATTAAGGTATATTGAATAAAGTATACTGGAGTGAGTCTGAAACTGTGTGGCTATGACTGATTCATTACCCACCTCAGTGAAAATTCTGCGCTGATTTCACGTATTCCAGACGTAATATTTGATCCATTGCTCGCGGCTCCTTCGACCTGTGCGCAATCGATTCCTTTGGCAAAATAACGCCGATCTAGTGCATCAAAGAATTAATTCTATCTTCGGCCAAAATCGTCCAAATTCCGGCTGAAAACATCTAAAGTCGGCCTCGCTTTTTTTTGCGATTACTGAATCCATAAATCTTGTCCTACAATCCATTGCGCGGATCCTCGCTAGACTAACATGAGAACCATGAGGAAGCCAAGAAATACAATCAGAATATCGTAGAATCAACATGTGAGAGAATACTAAGAAAAACGCGAGTAAAAAATAAATGTTCACTGTATAACACTTTCCTCACGTCATTGAACAAGAACATTCTGAACAAAAACTCTCCACTTCGGGATAGTCAGATTGTCATTTTGGCTCGAATTAACAAGTCTTGATTCATGTGCCAGGATTTTCCTGAATGTTTTCAGATTTTTAAATTGCGTTCGTCTTAACTGAGCGTCTTCGAGAAGCAGAACAACGGTACAACACAGCTCAAGCTAAATCAGAGAGGTCATGGGTCGAACCCAGGTCGACTTGGCCTGGAATGCACCATGTATAAGTATGCCCGTACTAACGGATATCTGGGACATCGTAGGATCCTTAGCCGTAAAAAATCAAAATTGCTCAGTTTCTGGGCTCCCATAATTGAAATCTTCAGTCATTCTCACAAGCTATACTGCGTGCACAATATACCCATTTCCGCGGTATGCGTTCCAGAACGGAAACGCGCGTGCGTCAACGCCGTACGAACGATCACCCTTTAGAAAAGTAGTACGTGCCAGAGCGAGGTCGGTGCGAAGCCATCACCTCGATATTTCACGTTCTTCCGAGGTAAGATAGCTAACATTGATCAACTCTAATAATCGTACTTAACGTATTAATATCAGCTAAACAAATTGTTGCCTGAACATGATATGTGAAGCCAGAGAAGTCATCTTCCAGCATATGTTGCCACATCATAACCTCAATGTTGAGGTTATAATTACGGGTGATCAGCACATTGTTCTTGTCATAACAGCGGTACTATTCGAATTTACATTCGCCTTATTCAATTGAAAGTTGTCAATGTCCGGTAGGGTTTTAATTCTTTCGTACGAGTTATACAAAGAGTTGCAATTTTTTATAATTCGCTCAGCATAGTTAGATAGTTATTTTCCGTGTCGTTAACTGTTCAAATATTGAAATTAAAATTGCAGGCTTATCTTAGCCCAATATTGAGCCAAGATGCCACCCAAAAAATCAATGGAAGAAACCGATCGGCTGACACGGATAGCCATAGTGAATTCCGACAAGTGTAAGCCCAAGCGTTGCCGGCAAGAATGCAAACGATCATGTCCTGTTGTGCGCATGGGAAAGCTTTGTATTGAAGTTACACCCAATAGCAAGATTGCGTCGATATCCGAAGAACTTTGCATCGGGTGCGGTATTTGTGTGAAGGTTAGATTAGGCTTTATTGTATTATCTTTATTCGCAGTTGGTCTTGTCAGAAAGCAGTAATTGTCAATCTGTTCTGGTTTTAGAAATGCCCATTTGAGGCTATTTCCATCATCAATTTACCGAGCAATCTCGAGAAAGAAACCACACATCGTTACTCCAAGAATTCTTTTAAACTGCATAGACTTCCGATTCCACGCCCAGGTGAAGTCTTAGGATTAGTAGGTACTAACGGAATTGGAAAGTCAACCGCGCTGAAAATTCTGGCTGGAAAACAGAAGCCCAATCTCGGCCGTTTCACTGTAAATACATGTTCCTACCGAACTAGTTCCAGTGATATCCGACTAAGCCGGACTTACGATACACATTCTTCTAGGATCCACCAGACTGGACAGAAATCTTGAGCCATTTCAGGGGTAGCGAGCTTCAAAATTACTTTACAAAAATTTTGGAGGATGATTTAAAGGCGCTGATCAAGCCCCAATATGTTGATCAAATACCAAAAGCTGTCAAAGGCACAGTTCAACAATTGTTGGATAAGAAAGACGAGTGTAAAAATCAGATGGAGATCTGCCGGATGTTGGGTAATACGATTATGCTGCAATCGGTTGATTAATTTTAAATAAACTAGAAGTTACACCAAATTTTTTAACATTTTAATGGCTTAGACCATTTTTTGATAAACGATTCATTTCATATCTCACTTGAATTTAGATCTTACCCACATACGGGATCGAGGTATCGAAGCTTTATCTGGAGGTGAACTGCAACGATTTGCCTGTGCAATGGTGTGTATCCAAGATGGAGATATATTCATGTTTGACGAGCCATCTTCTTACTTAGACGTTAAACAACGCCTAAACGCTGCTGTCACCATACGCTCCCTCATACATCCCGACAAGTATGTTTCACATACATGCGTAATCTGAAAAATCAATAATTAGATTATTCATTGTGCAATAGTTTGTTGCTTACCTTCGCTGACTTACGTATTCGGTAGTCAATGTGATAATTCGTACAGGATTTCTTTTGAGTATGTTGCAAGGTCCCGGCATGTTTTCCTTCCAATTAAATTATCATCACCAAAGTTATTCATTATAATTTCTATTCTATTATATAACCTTATAGGTTTATAATCGTTGTGGAGCATGACTTGTCAGTTCTGGACTACTTGTCTGACTTCATCTGCTGCTTGTACGGAGTCCCTGGTGCTTACGGCGTTGTCACAATGCCATTCTCAGTACGGGAAGGAATTAACATTTTTTTGGACGGATTTGTGCCAACGGAAAACCTGCGCTTCCGGGAGGAATCGCTCGTGTTCAAAGTCGCGGAGAGCGCGACCGAAGAGGAAGTGAAACGAATGAATCACTACGAGTATCCGAAAATGACGAAAACCATGGGATCTTTTACTCTGGCGGTTGAAAAGGGCCAGTTCACAGACTCCGAGATATTAGTACTACTTGGGGAAAACGGAACTGGCAAAACCACTTTTATAAGAATGCTTGCTGGAAATTTGCCTGCCGACGAAGGCTCAGGTAAACCATAAGCCACAAAGAAACGCAGTGACAAAATTAGAAGATGATCAAATTGAAATGAATTTTGTACCATAAGTTGGGTTTTTATTACAGGAAATATCCCACTCTTGCACATCAGTTACAAACCGCAGAAAATCAGTCCCAAATCTCAAGGTATAGTGAGGCAGCTGCTTCATGAAAAAATTAGGGACGCGTACATACATCCTCAGTTTATCACTGACGTTATGAAACCATTGAAGATTGATGATATAATGGATCAGGAGGTCCAGAATTTATCTGGAGGAGAATTACAGCGAGTTGCTATGGCTCTGTGCCTGGGAAAACCTGCCGATGTTTACCTCATTGATGAACCATCAGCCTATCTCGATTCTGAACAGCGTTTAGTCGCTGCGAAAGTGATTAAAAGGCATGTTTACACCCATTACAACTAGATGGAAATTCGTCAAATGGTTTGAGGTGTTTCTGTTGGTGGTTAAGGGATATTAATATAATTTCAAAGTGGAACGAGATTTTTTTCAAGGCACTTAAATGTTGCATTGGAATTTCAGGTTCATTTTGCATGCCAAGAAAACTGGATTCGTGGTTGAACACGATTTCATAATGGCTACATATCTGGCAGACCGTGTCATTGTATTTTCTGGAACGCCATCCCTGAACACAACAGCCCACTGTCCTCAGTCCCTGCTGAACGGCATGAACCGATTTTTGGAACTCCTTGGCATCACGTTCAGGCGAGATCCCAACAATTTTAGGCCGCGAATTAATAAAAGTCAATCTGTGAAGGTACCCACATTCCATTGGTTTTCGACAACGAATTACCTGTACTCATATAGGTATTTCGATAGTGATTTCATTAATTTTTCTGCTCTTTGTTAGGATATGGAACAAAAGAGAGCGGGGCAATACTTCTTCCTGGAGGAATAAAGCTTGCGAATCATGCCCGTCGGAAGCAAGAACGCTACACTATATACTACACTTTAACCCGTAATTTGTATATCCCATAAAGTATTTTACGATTTGTATATGAGGTAATTGTTAAATGCTGATACACTCAAAGGGAAAATTAATTTCGTTCATTATTTTCACAATACTCTATATTTCGATTCAACGAACAGTGCATAAGTAACAATTGTAACAATTGCGCAAGGAAACACAGCTCACCGATTGCACCTAATTGATAACAAAACTCCAGCGTGTTTATCACTTCAAGTTGGAAATTCTTCAGCACAGCATTCATTTTATACATTTCAAGTTTTATAACATGGTGATGGATTCAAACATTATGATATGTATAATTTCAGGTCAAAAGAGCTGGCCAACATGAACAAATTATGGGAATAAATATATTGATTTGAATTTGTTCCATCTTGTATACGCGATGGTTCGATATCGACCAATAAACATGTATATGATGCGTCAGAGAACACTGTGCTGACCAATTATTTTTCCCATTATAAACTGAAGAGGTGCGCGTATATCATTGCGTTATTACTTACTGCTCATTACATACAAGGTTTAAAAGCTGTCCAAATAATTTTGAAAGTAATTTTTTCGATTTCTATATGCTATGTATTTTCTTATTCAATGCGTTCGTAAATCTACCTACTGGTGAGTAACGTGGACAAGTTTTATACATAAATTTATATGTATGTACATACATACGTCTGAGCATTAAGAGAATGGTACGTGGCCGCGTAACGCGATTCTAAAGTTCTGCTTTCAGTTCAGAATGCAATCTGTATGTGTATGATGTACTCTCTTTCGAATTCATTACGGTAAACTTACTTTTATTGTTGACAAAAGGGATTAAGATACCTTGACTTGCCTTTCTTTTGATACAAGTTGAAAACTTCAAAAAATGCTCGTCATACCACACCACAAAACGAACCAATAACGATGCGTGTATCAAGCAATGACGTTCCTGACTGCACATGCTATCAAGTGAATCCAATTTTATTTATTTTTTGTTTTTTAGATTGAGTTATAAATTCATTATTCATCCACACGATTAGATACATTTAACAGGCATATTTTTTAAACATACTCGTGCACTGTGTGCAATTCCGTATTCGACTATACCGTTTAACATGACTGTTTTGTCAGAAATGACTTCTGTCACTTGTGAATAATATGAATTCTTATCGTTTAATTATTTGGTACGCTTGCTACACTTCAATACTAAGTATCTGTCATACATCTTAAGCATAACAAACCTGCATAATACTGGTTCGGTAAGTCCCATTAATCGGCGCACAATATTTTGGCAATCTTGAAAGTGCATCAAATTACGCTCTCGCAGATTACTGCTGGTGATGCGTAAAATAAAACAAATTCTCTTACAATTAACTATCACGTTTATTCTACATTTTTAGTCTAAAAAAAAAAGTTATTCGATCTTCCGTATCAAATAATTTTCATTCGAGGATAAGTATTTTGTTGATCGTAAACGATCGTCTGACCCTCTTGTAAGGTTGACATGAATGAATAAGGCTTGTTCTCTTAACTCCTGCAACTTTCTCGTCCCTTTAAACAACGAGATGTGAAACGTCCGCGGTATAGGCTGCGGGTGAAAGGCGAATATCTTCGGTGCGAGATAACGGACGTTGACGAATGTCACTGTTGCCCGGCCAAGCCCGACCTGGGCTACATGGTGCCCGACTTGTTCTTGCTATCGTATCAACTGCCAGACTCACGGTGGCAGGGTCGTTCACGCCATTGCTTTGCAGCCTTCTCTGCGCTGCCATTGATGCCCGCAGTGTTTTGCGTTTCTAGAAGAAAAACTTGAACGATTCCATTTATTTTGCCTCAATGATTAACGCTGTTGTCAGTTATTTCTAAAGAGCCTGCCGCCCTAGCTAACACTTGCATTTCCAAAAGCTCCAAGTTTTTATAGGCGTCAATAAAATTATAAGCTACAGAAATTTGATCCGAATGCAGTCAGCCGTCACAGCGTCAATGTTCTGTTTACAAACTGTTAAACTAATCCAATACGAATAGGTATGTATGTTCAGATGGAAGTATGCAGAAAAATGAAGTCACATAATAATGCCGATGATGTATGTACAATGTGAACATGTGCTAATTACGAAACGTTTGTATATGATATTTGTGAATCACGCATTGCCAGCTGTCGGTTATGACATAATATTTAATCATACAACTGTAGGATAATAAGAAATATTATTTGATTTCCAACTTCTTTTTTCGAATCAAATTCATTCACAATCAGTCTCAAGAGCAAATCGCGTCATGTGCCTATTTTGCAGTCATAATATCGGTGCTACGAAGAAAGCTTACGAATCGAATCTATTACTTGGATACCTCGACACCCTGGTCGCAAAGAAGAAAATTCAGGGAAAGACAATTTAACGGCAATGTTTTTCATTTCATTTTTAACTTCAATCGCAATTTTAATCGCATGCAATGAAAATCATGTGATATCTTACCTCGATAGCACCGCGCCATTTGTCAGCCGCGTGTCTAGCGAGTTCCAGTTTTTTTTGCTTTCGTATTTGATGCTTTTTGTAAACCATTTCAATCATGATTAAACCTATTCCACCAAGTATACCAGCTGCGACTAGTATAAACACCCCGGCCATATTTTTGAGGCCAAGAGTGTTTGGCGTTTTTTCAAATTGCTCACATTGCGGTACGTTTCCTTGCAGAATCCAATGAGTGTCCAATTTCTCCATGAATCCACCTAGGGGCAAAGCACGCGTCGCTTATACGTATTCACGATATTCACGCAGATGGATTTTTCATTTGTGTAGGTGTGCGTGAATTAAGACTTCTTTACAGTGCTTACTTTCGTGAAAATCCAGAATAGCCAAGGTCACTGCATCCGCCCACGGTGAACCTTTTTGCAATCCTATACCATACCCTGATCGTCCAAAGAGTTCACCAGCAGTAACTAATTCACAATCTTGTGCAGCCTCATATTCTAACCGAGAACTATCCCATATAAACGCCATCAATTTCCTGCAAGTCGTTGCTACTGTTGAACCATTTGGCGGTAAAGTTATTCGAAAAATATCATTATTGTTCATCAGAGGACAATGAAAAATCCTTCCGTACCCAATCTTTACATCCCGAATGGCATCTTCAGCAGTGTCGTAATTGTTGGCTTCCATCGTACGATACATGTTTGATAATTCTACTTGCCGTCGGAAGTACATGTCAACAGCCGAGCCCTTCACCGTGGCACATGTTAAATTCTCCATTGTATTTCGAAGCTGTGATCACATAATTAATTTCAATCAGATGGGTTGTGGTTAAAAAAAAAAAATTCTCTACGTTACAATTTAAACTCACCCGAGCATCGTTTATTCCGGTAAGCTTGGTCTTAGGTCTTTCCAAAACGAGAAACGCAGCCAAGTTGGCAGTATACGATGCTACTATTATCATCGCAAACCCAGCCCATACCATTCCCAATACTCGAGCTGAGAAACTTCGCGGTGTCCCTAAGTTTTCATTGTATTATTCTCAACATCAGTACGGAGTGATGAAGCGACGACGGATCACTGCGGCCGAATGAATATTGTAAAAACACTAGAGAGACACAATGCTCACCTTCTCCGATCCCGCTATTCAGCAAAACGCCCCAGGCGAACCAAATGGCGCTTGACAGATTGAGCGCATCTTCCTCGGTACCGTCAGTGTTGGCTAGCTTGAACCTCCCGAAAGGTGAGAACCGGTCGAGGAGGTACAGAACTAGTGCCACCACGTGCACCGACACCATCACCAGGATCCAAAGTGTATTACTGAAGGGTTGCAAAAATGACACCAAAGTCGAAGACCTGGACGGCTGGAAAGTATGAAATGTTCTGTTTTCGCAATAATAATGGTAAATGAAAGATAACGAAGTAGAAATATTTCCAGGTATCGCGCACGATATTTGTCGTACCTTTTTCTCAAGGATGGTGATGCCTTGGTATTTAAACGGTTTACTGAATTCTATAAATTCAGCACGTTCAGGATTTATTGTCAGCGGAGCGATGATCATGTCTGCCCGTTCATTTACTAGCTCACCTATCAATCCGCTCCATTCTTTCTTACTTCCGACTGAAAAAGAATGGAGCCTCGCTGAATGGAAACAGTTGTTATGTTATTTTTGTTTTTTCTGAGCACCAACGTAAAACATCGTAAATTACAGCATTATTAGACTACATACCAGAGTTATTTCTGGCCATGTAAGTTCCAAACTGGCCATCCGGGGATAGAGCTAAGCTGTAGGTGAAATTAATCGTCTTTGCCAATTCTTTCAGCAGATCCATACAGTAACCTTTGCAGCAAAGTACCTGGGTCGCTAGAAGTATAAAAATTGAATTCAATCGCCGTTGAAGACTATTAGAGTATGAATACGTCGAGAATGATAAAATTTTTAGGCACAAACAATTGTCATCTGTGCTGTTGAAGTGAGGACACGGTATTTCATCGGGGAGGCATGGCTTCTTATCAATGGCCTCACGAACGTATACGAATGGTTTTTCTTCTATCGTAAGCACCGTCAAATGTGTCGGGATCATGAATCCTTCCGGTTTGGTCCTCAATCGGCCTGGCCAAGTTATGTTGGCTTCTTCTACTCTCAACGTCATCTTCGTGGAATTCTATAAAACACGTCTATTAATACAAGTGCGGCAAATTGAAAATGTTTAATTATGTATAATTGCGGATATCTAACATTACTGCCTGCCGAGTAAAAGTATTGTCCAACCGACACTTGTTGACCTCGCTCTTTGATATTTACGATATCATACTCGGCAAAAATACGGTCCCCATTATCGTCAAATGCAACTTTTCCCGTGGCACCGTTGTGCAGAACTTGACGACGAATGTATCTAAATTAAGATTAGTACATTAGATCCTAAATCGCATGGTGCGTACGCAGGTTTTCACTCAAGCACAGTCATTGTTACTGTAAAAATAAGCATACTCAAATAATTTTTTGCCAGTTTCCCATATAGAGCCTGAATTATCGCAATCCTGCGGTGCTTCTGTTATATTCTCAACTTCATTCATATCTCTGAGTGCTGACACGAGCACGTACCTAGAACGAAGAAAATTGTGCTGGTACGAATAATTATAGCTGACAATGAATTCAGTCATATACTCATAGGTGTAATCGTAGTTGAAACTGAATAAAACCACGCACGCACGAATGCCAATATTTTATGGATATTTCAAAAAAAACTTTTAGAAGTTCATCCGCAAGAGCAAAACGTTTTCATAATTATACCTGCTCTTGTTCTTACTGATAAACTTATTTTCAAATTGCTCACAAGCTGTCCATGATGTGCGCCTTTTCACTGGTTGCATTGATCAGTTTCAGACCCAGAAGGCCTTCCGGGGCGTTGACTGCTCCCAGTGCCTGTTCCGTAACGATCCACACATATCCACCGTCAGTCATATTCAAGGCGGCCGCATCTCGATAAATTACCTTCGCATCCGTACTCCTGGAGATTGAATGACGGTCAATTGAATTGCTAAACTTAAGCCAGTATCGTATGGATAATGCGACATGCGAGCCAAATGCCAGGGAATACTTACGAGGCGTACATCAGGTAGACTCTAGCTTGAGCATTTGCCATTTCTAGTAGCTGTTCTGTAAAGTTCATCAGGCCAGGCTCGAACTCAACAACAGATTCTACCTGTTTTAAGAACAATATTATTAAGAGCAACTGTTTGCCAAATATTGCCTAACTATAACCGATAATTATCTGACTATTGTCTGATTATATCAAACTTCAATGAGGCACAATATAAGATTTCCAAATGCAGAAACTAATCACACTATTTAACGAAACCTATACATTTTCTAATTGTGCAAAGAGGAGCTATCAGAAGTTGGTAATCACCACTTTATTCTATACGTACATAATATTTTACCTTATATTTCCTGTAAACCAAACATTAATACATGCACCTAATTGTTTTCGAGGGTGTATCAGATCGGACAGTGGTTGGGTTGGTTATTTGACTGACAGATCTTAGTTTTATACAGTAAAAATAGGTGGACAAGATAATATTTTGCATGGTTTGCAGAAAAAAGTACAGAGAATAACTTTCTTATGCTTCCGAAGTAAAATTACCGCGGAATGATGCTATCGATTCAATGCAAAGTTTCAGGGATTGTAGCTTGCGTCAAGCTTCAGACTCGCCCCGGTTTGAAATATCAGGAATATTCTACAGATAATTGGTACATTGCCAGAGTTGAAAAATCTGCTTCCTCCCGAACTTACACAATTACCGATAAATTGAAAACACACGGAACTGTACAGAACCAAGTTTTCGTTATTACTTTGTACTTTGAAGTATTCCTTTTATAAATTAGTTACATCAGTATATGTACATATGCACTAATTTTTAATATTATTTATGATGATAAATTTAATTTAGTAATACTCACCAAGTCTGTGTTAGAGCGTTAGATTATTGATTAGATTTATAAGTTATTATAATTTGTTTTACAAACGTAGTCATCGGTGAACAGACGGAAGCATATAGCGTAAGAGCAAGGTATAGCAAAACACTGATGCCAAGCAAATAAGAGTGTCACAAGTGTTGTCAGAGAAACTGTCAATTAGAGTCACATACATAGAGATAAATGTCACAGGCAGTTTCCTTCGCAAATCAAAGTGATTAGCGATTATGTAGTACCATACATGTACAGTTAGCCGAAAGAGCTCTCGTACGGTTTAAAAAACGATGCGAAAACTTTTTCGAGTGACTGCCCGTACATAACTATAACCGACTGACACTTCGACGAGAGAAAACAATTTAAAGTTGCTTATACGATCGCAGCGCGACGTTCGTTTTAAATTTTGCGATTTATCAGGCTTTTAACCGCTAGGCGTGCAAGCGGGTGGTTTAAGCCGTGTACGTGCGTGCGTGCGTTTGTGTATAAGGAGCAAAGCGTGCGAATAAGCGGGCACAATCCACATTTACTTTGATCTCCACGTCGTCTTCGAGGCTTTGCGACGTCGTTTGGAATCGTCCGAGTATCGCGCGTCCATCGGTATCTGAACTGTGGATAAATATCACCTTCATGTAGTTGAAGTGCTTTAACAACTCTACCCAGACGTCGGCCTGGTGGGAATAAGGTGGAACGGTCCGCAAAAAGGACACGTGTATGTTCTGAAAGGCGAGGAATTCGTTATACAATAATCGAGTTTTCCAGTTCTTAGAGAACAGGCTATACACAGCATGGAAATAATTTTTGTGATTTTAACGCTAGTAGGTCACACTTCGGTAGAATCGCATAACGATCGCGCTGGGTGAAATTCACCTAAAGGTGATGTTTTGCTTCAAAGATGAGTTCTAGATATCTAAAAAAAAAAAACAAACAAAAAGTCTAGGTATTGTTTAAGAATCGCAGAAAAAGTTCTATCAGTTTTTCTTATAAAAAATCATTGTTTTTCGAGCATTTTGAAAAATGTTCGGGATGAAATTCACCCCAAGTGACCTATTAGGGTTGCGAAACGTATGATGTCTAGGCTTATTGTTAACGACGGTGAACCTTGTCTGAAAACGCGGAATCCCGCGACGAAATACCGATGACAGGTATATGGTAGAATCCACTTGTATAGGAGACCGCTGCCGGCGAGAGGTCCCCGATCAGAGGATGTGACACAACCACTGCGTAGACTCGTTGGGTGATGAGATACTTGCAGACACTCAGAGCCGTGCGAATTGGGTTTGAATCCATTTCGATCACGGTGTGGTAGTACGTTACTCCCTTCTTTACATATTGAGGATCGAAATTGAGATGCTGCGGAGGGCAAACAGCCGTATCAAGTCTATTTCTTGTTCAAATCGGCATTTATACGAAAGGGTGGTTGATCATTGGGTAATACAACAAGGCGAACTCACGTCAATTGTGTTGTTAAAATGGGCCTTGCTCTGGTTGTTGGAAAGAACACCGCCGATGTTGAAGTATGTGGGATTGCTGTAGCTAGCTGATGAACCAGCGGCAAGCCCACCGTTCGTGTACATGATCGGGAGGAGCAGGATCAGCATCGCCGATCGGTAGAACGGCCCCATTATTGATGGCCAAGTTTTGCCACCCGCTGTCAACCCCAATGACAGGCTATCCTCTTCTTCGTGGCAGTTGCCGATAATTACTGTAACGGTGTACAAGTATTATCGAGATTTCGAAGGCGTGCAAATGAGCTTCGCCTACTATTGTTCATCGATATCGAAATGCGGAATTTACCGGTTCAGAGATTTTTGGAGAAAAGTCTATTTTCGAGAAGATACTCACGTTTCCTGCATGCTGCGTCGTTGAATCCAGAATACAGACCACTCTCCGTCCTGACTGGCGGTGCGCGTCAGAATAGCATTGATCGCCCCGGGATGCTGCGCCCTACAGCCGGATACGATTCATCCCTCTCACCCAATTTCAACTTTTCATACTTGCAAGAACGACGATAAGTTGAAAATATTTCAATACCTGTCCAGAGGATCTTGCGCAATATAATTCTACACCATTTATCGAAAAGTACTTACGCTTCTTTTTCGTCACAATTTGCGTCCCGTTATTCAAATTATTAATCTCGCGACGCGAAAGCGCGGATATTTCTTCCCTTTACGCTGGCTATCGACAAATAGGAATATCAAACAAAACAGTGGAATCGATCGTTTTCCTTCGTATTCCTCACGAGTACAATGTAAGTGGCACGTTGTGCGATTCTGCATATCAACTAATTAGGGCAAATTATACGTACCATAGAACCTTACAGGTTTTCCAAAATAGCTGGTTATCAAATTCTCGCGGGATTCGTCCCACATGTAGGATCTTATCATTTGTAATGGAAGATGAGACTGGTCATAAGGTATCTTCTGGGTAAATTGTAGTTCTCAGAGACCTTCGAAACTTGAAGTAATGTAACTCGAAATAATGTAACTCGATAATTGCGTGGTTTTCGAATGATCGTGGCGAATTCCTAAAACCTTTTCTTCCGTAAACAACATGTATCTTACACGTGCAGGTGTTTCAAGTTGTCGAAACAGATGGTAAAGCGGAAAGGTAATAACGCCATTTATCAATTTATTCCACCGAGTAATGCGAACAGCATGATTACGAGGCTATAATTCTGATTTGTTGAATGAAATCGGCTGACAATTAATCACCGCCGAATAGGGGCCAGCTATAATTCGTACTAGTCATTATTCTCCGTAAGTCAATTGCATCACCGGCAGGTGAAGCAGAATCGATAGCCAAGTTCCAGTCAGGATTCCCAGAAGCCGAAAAGGTACCTTGTCAGGGTGGGTTATAAAATTCCGGGTATGAGTACCTGGCACAGAATATAATGCAGCTAAGAGTATTATACGAAAGTATCTCTTACATTAGATTGACAATAACCGATACCAACGACACCTAACAAAAAATCAACCCCAGCCTGATACATCTACCAGTGTACTAAGGCTTTATGAAGAATTTACGGAATAAAAAAAACAGAACGCGTTTTCAATCGGTTTGCACGAGCCGCGCCCATGTTTTAACGCAACAGATTCGCTTTATTAATGTGTGAAAACAAACGCCCGTAATTGTGGCCATCTAATAACAATAATCTTTGTTCGCGATTCGATTTTGTATTTATGTTATCAGAACTATCGGTAAAGTCGTAATTACTGTTGTTCTTGTTATCGTTACTATCGCGCAAATGTACGTTACACGTATGGATACGTTTACCTGCTGCATACTGTGATCACGGTTGACGCTGCAGGGTCCACACAACACACCCCCATACCTAAGTATATTATACGTATATTTCAAGTTCCTACGTCGATGGTGTGTAGATTGATGTGAAGTACACGTAGAAATAAAAATTTACAAACAAAATGCTGCATGTAGCTTCAACAGAGTATGCTGTGTGTGTAGAGATGATATTATCCTGTAAGAAGGGCCATCGGCGGTTTTTGAAGGAAGACTTCCGACATATCCATAAAGAGTACACGTGAATCGTCGACTAATAGTATTTGTGCTTTTATTAACGTAACATTTTTCTTTGTCGCGTTACTTTTTGCTGCTCAAATATTTCACTTCTGACCCGTTGTTATCACACCGCGGTCCGATGTTGCAATACTACATTCAATACGTACAAGATACATCATCGTATTATAGTAGAATGGTTCAGAAACTACAGTACACATACTATTGCATATTAGCACCGTTGCCCTATGGTTATACATGGTATAGATATACATGTCTCTTTTTCAACTCATCGTTAGGGTGATAATGTCCTGCAGTTACACTGCAACAATCTTCAAGGCTCCTTAACGACTCACTCTAGACCGGGACGAACTTGTTACGTCGTTTTAGTTCAAGTTTCTCACCGTCATCCACTTCCGGGGCATCGGCGGTGTTACGCCGCCGCTTTCTCTGCACTGTTCTCGCAGTCCTCGGTGAGGTTTGCGAAAGTTGCTGCAGTGGCGATAACTGCAGCACCGCCGACTGCGGATTTTTTTCCGTCTTCGTACTGCTGCGTCCCCTCGCCCTCGTCCGAGCCATACTCGAGGGTGTTCCGATCACATTTGCGGTACATATCGTTGGGGCTAACGAGGCCGTTGAACTGGTTGAAATTACCGAACTGGTAGGCGTCGTCGTCATCGTTGTCGTCGTCGTCGTTGCCGCCGGTGTCATCGAGGCGAAATTCACGACAGTTTCAGATTGTCCCGTGCTGGTCACAGGTCGGTGCGAAAGATCTTCCGGTAAAGGGCTCTCTGTACTGTGGATCGATACCTTGTCCGCCGTGTATTCGCCGAAAAGTGGTATGGGAATCGGAATAGGAATTGGTATAGGGATGGGAATTGGTATGGGATACGGTACCAGAACGGTCACGGGTGGCAAGAGGGACGAGTTATTTGAAAAGTTCGGTACCGACGAGGATTGCGGGTTTAAGGAATAAGGATGGTGGCTTGGAGGTCGCGGGATGCTCGGTTGAACCCTCACACCGGTTGCTGAATAAATATCATCATTCTGCATTTGGGGAAAGCGAAACGGCAGATGGGGTTGATGTTGAGGTAGAGGTTGAGGCTGTGGCGGCGGTGGAACTTGAGGCAGAGATTGAGACTGACGCGGAAATATTACGGGGGACGGAATTATCCTATTAGTGATCGGACTCGGAGGCGGCAACGATTCCCGCCGAACCCAAGGCGGAGACCTTGGAACGCGTCGTGGGCGACCGTAACGTATGCTTCTGCGACCGCGTGATACAGGAGGATCGCGTATTAGTTCGTTAACGTCCTTGATATGGATCGTGCCCTCCCGAGCGCCGCGACGTTCTCCGGTGGGATCCTTGATCGCGGATTCGTAAACAGAGCTGTTAGGATCGCGAGCGAGTATGTCAGCGACGGTATGATCTCTGCCACGCTCCCGCACCGTTGGGCCAGAATTGGGGACGATCGCTGACGGTAGAGGAGGCGGAAGCAGCGGGGCATCAACCTCTCGACGAACATTCAAATTCGGCGGTACTTCCTGCCTCGACGGCACAAGGCTGGATCCTACCAGCGACAACTCCCTTTCCCTTAGAGACTCTTTGATCGTCTCCTTGATCACTTCACGCTCGATCATGTCTCGGTCGCGTTTTCGCTCCTCGTCAGCTTCCCGCTCCTCGTCGTCGGATCGTTCTCGTCCCCGGCGTTGATTCCATTCTCCCGCGAGTGCCGTGCGTCGCGGATGTGCAGCAGGTCGCATTCTGCTTCTGGTGAACGAAACGCTCATTGGATGGCTAATGTCGCATATCCCCACGCGTCGGGCCGGTGGGCTGATACTCGTCTTAGTCATTATATCCTTGTCGTCACTGCCGCCATCCGATGGTGTTGCTTCCGTGCAAGGTTCATCAACAACGTTCCGATCGTCATTCTCGTCATCCTCGTCATTTTCAACTACCAGCGATCCTTCTTTCGGGCTGAGTGGCGGCGACCTGCAGTCCTTCAGCCACAATTCCGGTGTTATTAAACCAGTCGAGGCACCAGCTACACCGTTTACCGAAGGAGCACCGGTTAAACCATGCAGTTCCAAGTGAGCCTGAGTTTCTCGACAGAAGATGTTCATCTTGTACTGGTTCAGGCACTTGTCGCTGCAAAATTGCAGCTGGCTTTCTCCGTCCTGCAATTATACACACATTCACGCGCACAGATACACACATGTTAGCAAATATCACTGAAATTTACACGGTAATAAACGGTGAAGAGTAACAGCCAGTGGCTCTGCGGCTATGCCAACTCGTCGTCTTTATAGTACGGCAATGGTGGATGGTAGCGGGTTTACGCACCCGCAGACTCAATGAATGTTTAACTCGACCGTTTTCACCGGATCATCTCAGGTGTGTGTGATATGATGAATTCACCTGAAAATCCACGTAGCTGACGGAATGGCGAACGTGTCTGCACCAGTCGCATGTCCGGGCCCTTTTGAAAGCCGCCCGTCTGCCCGCGGCGAAACAAGCCTCGCTGCAAAACTGACCAGAGGTACTTCCGCCGCCGGAAACAGAGCCACCCCCAGGTTCCCAACTATCTCCGGTGCGTCCGCACCAAGAACAATTCGTTGGCCCGTCTGAAAACGAAATAGATATACTTACGATGACTTGGATGAACCGGGAATGCTAGCAGCCCGGAGTTTACAGCAGCATGCGGCGTGAGGTTTGGTTATACGTGATATGTGCGCGAATAAAAGAGTATACCATAGCCTTGAGTGAAACAGTAAGATCACTGCGGACGTAGTGTAAGGTATAGGTAGTTGAAAATATCATGATGCAAAGTAGGATACTGACAATGATAGATAACGTAAAATGGCTCGCCGTTAAAATCAAGGTGAAATTTCGACGGGCAGGGGTGGTTATAACACAGGTTTGCAACCAAAAAACTGCACAGATTTATTATACCGTTTCTTATGAATTTTTACTCACTGAAACCGGAAAAAGTACTCAAAAAAATCCATCACGCCAGGTTTTTTCTCGTACTCGTGTTTGTAGTTTCAATTAGAGTAAAACTCCCGCTTAACTCGAAATCTGGTATCCTATTCTTGATTCTGAAAATCCTGTGCAAAGGCGATTTCTTACTTCCATTTAATATGTATTATAGTTCGAGACTCAAGAATAAATACAAACAGGCGAACAGAAAATGGAAAGCGGAAGCGTGTTCCGAGAGGAATCAAAGGGAAGAAAAGATTTCATAGGCAAAAAGAGTGGGCACGGAATGTTGAGTACATTTCACGAACAAGTTGTTCGTTTAATTTTATAAGAAATATTGTTTAGATGATTGTAATGAAATGTTGGGTTTTTCGTCATGGTTATGCCTCTTTTTAAGCAAACACCTTGTATTTTGCAAGAATGCTGTACGTGACGGAGGGAAATGGAAGTCATTTTCGGATTTAGCACACTCGTTAACATAATAATTAAATTACAAAAAACATCCCACGCAACTGAAATAGAATATTTTATCGCAGACCTGTGTAATTTTCGATACCAGAATGAAACTTACATCATATAACAATCCGATCGAAAAATGATGAACAGTCTGTGAATAACGAGCACTACATATATCGCTGGGTTCATCGAGACCGCAAGTAGCGGTGAGTCTCGGGTGCAGCAAAACAATATACAGTGAACGAACAACGGAAATTAATGAACAGAAAATATGTTGCTGTTCAGTGCGGACCACGCTTGATGCAGTTATACCATAGGTGTGCAGTAGGTATACTGCCCGTGATGCAAGAACAAACCAGTTCATGAGTATCTTCGACAATAATTTTCAAATAACCTGCATTAATTCTAAATGTAGAAAATGATTCTTAGTTGTAATGTCCTGTCAGGTATCGCAAGAGGCGAATGGACTCAGCAGTCAGCGCCAACATCGTTGAAGGGCTAAATTCTTCCTTCCGCGACTACAAGAGCATAATTTTCAAATATTGCGATTGATTCACTTGATCGAAGCCTCGAATTAGGAGAATAACTTATACATTTGCACTAACGCCTCGGGCCAACGATAGGTGTACGGTATTAGCCTAATTACTTAGAATCTACGTATAATGTCTATAGCGTGGGGCAAACCGAGCCAAGATTTGCCGGGAGCCTGGCACGTACAGTGCGGCGGCTGTCAGTTCCGAGAATTGTATCGCGCGCTGATCTACTTTCCATATCATTAATCACGACCCTCGCTCTGCGAACGGGCCGAACTTTGAAATATACAACGCACAGGTCGCACCGTCATCGCCGTCATCGCTGCCATCGCCATGGGCCATCAGGCATCGGCCATCGCTTCGCTTCTGCACCGGAACGACGACATCGGTAGCCCCCGGGTAACGGCTATGACTAAAAGGCTCGAAGCCACCAATACGAACTCGAGATACCAGACTGCGCCCCGTCACCGTTACACCCGCTATCCAATGAGAATACGATCAGCCCCTTTCGATCCTCGTCTTTTATAATCCCTCTAGGTCAGCCGGGTCTTACAAACGTGAAAATGTAGACAGAGGGAGCGTCCACAAATTGCGTCGTCGAATTTTGAGGGTTTTAACCCCCCTCTTACATATTCCTACTTAGGTGTGTTTAATACAATTTCTCGATTCAAAATTTTTTTAAACTATCACAATGAAAAGAAGTACGCATGGAGCTTTCCACGTCAGACCAACCTCACCAAGAGCCTGCAGATCCGCACGAAAAAGCAAATTCCGGCCCGTGATAAAAAATTCAAAAACAATTTCTTTAGTTTTTTTTTCAAATACTGAAAAAAATTCATAGCTTGGAAACCAGATCCCGGACCATGATAAAGTTTACACAAGTTCTTGAACAGTGAGAAAGGAACATCCTCTGAAATTTTTGTCGACAAAAATTATGCCACTTTTGAGAAATCTCAAAAACTAATATTCTTTTAGCTTTTACGTACTTTCAGCCGCCTCGATAATTTTTTTGCACATGTTGACGTTGAAGTTCACTCAAAGCTCTAATTTTTTTTTTACACAATCAATAGTTTTCGAGTAATACTTAATTACACTTTGGACGTTTCCGATTTCTGTACATATTATACCGAATGCTAACGTCTAAGTGTCGTCGAATAAGAATCTAAAAAAAAATCACCAACACTCTCGACAAGTAAAAGAAAGTTTTCACGATGCTTGAACAAATTCGAAGAGGGTCAGGCTTTCGGTCAGGTCGATCTGACGCGGAAAGCCCCGTATGCATTACACAAAATTTATTTCATACCTGTGATTACAGGAGCCACGCTATTCCCGAGCCGCAGCGCCTCAGCGAGACCGCGTTAATAAAAATATTTTTTATTTGTGAATTTCGCTTTTTTCATATGACGTCATTATCTCTTTACTCCCCCCCCCCCCCCTTCCTTTCTCAGAGTTACTTTCCGTCATAATTTGACGATCCCCCCCTCCCAGCCGACGACGTAATTTACGAGTGCTCCCAGAGACGTATGCGACTTCATCCCTCCCGTCCCCCTGGCTGCAGCTTAAATTCTCGATTCAGAGGTATGCATCTCACGTGGGTGTTTTAAATCTCATCTGATTTGTAAACCGCGTACATGTACAACGCGGGGTTATACGTATACTAACGATAAGCCTCAAGTTTTTCGCTATAACAAGTATCACAGCCTTGGTCTCTTGCAGGGAAACCACTACCCTGCAGGTGGAAGAAGGATAGGCAAAAGTCGTCTTATATCGCGGACGGTATTATGATCAACGATATACCCACGCAGTATTATGTGCCTGTATTTATATTATATGACACGTACGGAGGTTGTAGGTCTTGCAGCGAGAAGCGTCCCTAACCCCCGCGTTGCCGCGACGCGGGCAATATTCTCACGTAATATACCTACAGCTGGGCGTGCATTACATGGCTGTTAGCTGGTAGTTGGACTGCAGGTGTAGGTGCATCCATGTGGGTATATTCTATCCCTGCCAGGTTGTACGTATTTGTACCAGGTCTGGTGTATATTTACGCATGGTTAGTACGCCGATGGTGTTCGGTTGCGGCCAGGATCGAGTTCTCGTGCCCGCCACGTGACACCCTCGCTATTGCGTCTCCGGGTGGTGCAGGTTGGTCGGGAGGATGGCGAGGGACGGTGCAGGATGGTGGATGGTGGATGGTTGATGGTTGATGGTTGATCCCCGGCAAAGTCTCGGTTTTCTTCCCTCGACCCAGCTAGCGAGTCCCGACCATATCTAGTATGTACGCACGTGTGTAAGTACGTACGGATTTACGTAGTGAAGATTACATGTGTATGCAATACACTAATACTACTACAGCTTCGCAAATTAGGGGCAAGCCACGAGGTCGTAACATTCCTGAATGTAGTTGAATGGATCTATTTATCAAATTATAAACGCAAGCCTCTGTAAACGCGTAGCGGTGCAAAAAGCGGGAGTTAATTAAATGTCCGCGGTGTGAATGATAAATAATATACATCGAAATAACCGATCGTTTATTGGCTGTACCCAATCCTGCCGGATCCAACTGAAAGAAATGCGGGCACCGTCCAATCCGATCGAACACATACGCCAATTATGCCCTATCGGCCCTGTAACTTGGTTCATTCTGGAATGTTTTACAGACAGATTCAAGCGGTGGTTGACTTCGATCTTATTGCCGTGCTCTTCTCCACGTGAAGTCCGTTATAGGTATTAATATAGGTATAATTCAAACTGTAGTTATTCTCGGATTTCTACACGCGTGCATACGGCACAAGCCACGCTTAAGAGTGAGCCGCATGGCGGCGGTTTGTCGGCGAAAACGGAAAATTATTTTCGGCAAATAACTGCAGCAGAGTACTTATCGCTTGGTCAGCGAGCTCGTAAGCGCTCGCAAAATGATGTCTTACAAATAATTTTCACCTTTAAAAATGACTCGACCAGACTGTCGTCGAGTTCGATAATATAATTCTGAGCGGTATTCGCTAAAGTTAACGTGCACGTTCGTGCATGCGCAGCGTACACGTACATATGCTAATAGGAGAAATACCTGAAACAGTAGTGGATAACTAGTTAATAGCTGTACTGTGACAGTACCACGAGGAACGGGTTCGGGTGGACAAAAGGCGCCGACGAATTGACGCGGGGAATTGGACGGGGTACGATGCAGCCGTAATTATTTGACTGTGTTACAGGTACGCGACATCCGAGACTCGAACTCGACGAGACGGATAGATCGCCAATGACCTGCAGGAGAGTAGTCAACGAAACAAACCAGCCTACCGTGTACAAACACTAGACAGGCATGTAAAGGTTCGAGGGTGCGTTCATGTACACTACAGCTGGCTCACCGCAAGCTAAACACTGTTAAAAATAATTGTGAGTTTACTAGACATTTACTGTACAAAAAAGTTGTCGACTTGCGAAATCAAGTTGCAAATTTACAAATTCGGCGCAGTGACGAATTTGTAAATTACTGTGCATTTATCTTACAATTAGATTTACCATGAAAGCTTTTGATTTTGCGAAAGTTTATAGGAGGAACGCAAAAAAAGTTATTTGAATTTACCTTAAATTGAGCGGTAAATTTATTGTACTAGTAAATTGAGCGGACCGTTAATGTATGGTGAATTCGCTGTTCCGTATCCGAATAAAACAGCCCACACGGTGTACGAAGTTCCATACTGAAATCTTTAACAGTGTAGGTATACTACGCTAAACAAACAGGGTCAATCATTTCATAGTTAGGAATGGTTAACCCTGCGTATGTGCGATACCGTCGCATAGGTATAGATATATCCTTATACCGGCATCTGCGGCAAGGTGCAGTCTTGTTGCCCCGTGTATTTCCCACAACCACGTGGGTTGCGTTCACATATATTCGCCGCATGTATATCTATATCTATGTTGCGCATGCTGCTGCATTTATAGGATAGAAGGGCGGCTGCTCGTTCGTCTCTGTCTCCGCAGTGAAAAGATATCCTGCGGGCAAACCGAGGAGCTAACAACAACACCGCCAAGATGATACCCGATACTTTCAGATTACGAAAATTACGGAGTCAAGCCAAGGTAATACGACCATGACGCCAATGAATGCCGAATGCCGAACGAACTGACATGTATACCTGTGACTTACACATTTGAAGTGAGATTATCAAATTGGAGGTTTAAAGACCGTCAACTAACAACCGCGACTCAAAACTCTGTAGACGAGCCTGCCTCCAATTTTTTTATTCTTTTTTCTCGTACGTATCTGATACCGAAGCATGTGTGTAACGCGGATTTGACGAGGTAAGTAGTTTCGACCACAAACAACGCTCGCGCTGCTCGATGGAAAACCAAATCCACACGATTGACCTAAGGTAAGTGAGCCAGTTATCGACCATGTCCCAATTACTAACCATTTTTGATTGTATCTGTTGAATCCCTAGTTCCAAGATTACCAGAAAAAAGAAATTTTCTTAGTGTAACCCTCTAGCAATTGGTTTTAGTCATCGAGAAATTCACAATTCTTGCCGTAAATTTATAATTTAGAAAAATGAAAAGGTCTAAACGTGGCGATAACCGGTACACTTGCCCTATGTGGTAAAAACTCTACTCTACGGGAGCTTAGGTCTACCTATGTCCTGTAGACGTATATCAATACTGACAACGTGCGGCTCGACATATTCCAAACCATTCGTTCGAGCCGATCAAAATGCAACTATAATTAGAGGTACACAAGTAGACACATCACACGCCGTGATCACGTTCATTGTCCTATCCGAAAATCAGCATTATTTCGGTGCGGACCTCGGTTTCGGTGTCGGCACCTCCGAAGAATCGTGCCCATCTCGGCGGACGACGTGCACACAGAAATAGAATCGCTTTTGTAACGCGATACGCTATACACGGCCTCTCTCTCTCGCCTGGACATCCGCGGCTACCGAGAGAGCGCAATAAATACTGAACGGTACACGAGGACTCGAGATACGCGGTATACTTAGGTTCTCGGTTTCTGACCATTTCTTCAAATCGGAAACGCTAGAAGGGGATAATCTCTAGAATTCGACGACTCGAGTATATCCCGTGTAACGTATCGGTTCAAGGGGTGGAGGTCAAAACTTGGAAGGATCAGTATTTGGAATGGACAGGTGGATACATCGAAATTTCGAACATGCGAAAATCGAGAACAATTTCGAGCGAGTCATCTTTCGTTATTTTATTTTCGCATGTTTGAAATTTCGATATATCCACCCTGTCCATTCCAAATACTGACCCTTCCAACTTTTGACCCCCTCCCGGTTCAAGGTATAACAAAGCGTACAGACCTTACCGTACAACATGCGTATACCTAAACGATTTTACTACGAGTACAATACGGTAGGGGGGTCATCCTCTGAAATTTATTTAACGCGACCAATTGCCAATAGCATACCAAGGACATTGCTGTCGGTATCCGAATTATCGCCCCGGCCCTGAAGCGAGTCCAGGTTGTATAATAAGGTTCTGTGCATCTTCTACGCACGTTCACGGCGGTGTGATCGTAGGGCTTTTAGATCGAAGGAGCGGTGGATGCTGTAAGGAAAAGGTAGAGGGATATTAATTGCGTATTTTGTTGGTTTCGCTCGCAGGTTATACCGCAGAGGTTCGTTGTTTCCTAGAACGAAGGAAGTTGGGAAACTGCTCGAACCAAACGAGAATACATGTTGTGTGTACCAAGAACTGTCGAGGCGCGCAGCGCAACGCCACACCGAGTCATCGCCAACTTCGGTAAACTAACAATAAGTGCAATATAAATCGCCTCCCAGTTTGTTACAAGTACTATAACGAGACGCGTACATCTACAGGTGAATGATACAGCACTCGCGATGCGTGAGGGACCATTCAAGTATTAGCTAACGATAAAACAGGGGTAGGCCATTCGGAGAAACGTTGTCAAATGTTACCCCATACTAGTAGACGTTTCAGATAAGCGTTAGCTAACGTAATGAATTCACGTTTTATTCAACATGTTAATGTGTGTTAATAATTAATATTCAATAAGGTATGTGACTATAAACGGCATTTTTGCCATTCCCGGGTAATTGAACCGACTTACCAATAAACTTTTCGGTAGGCGTTAGCTAACGTTAAAAAACATGATAGCGGGCAAAACAAGCAAACGTTACCGATCGTTGTTACGAGGGTTGGGATGCAAAAATTTGCAAAAAAAAATGCATTAGCTAATACTTGAACGGCCCCTAACTATTCGTACGAGTATCGTGGCGAAGTATTACTTGTATCGAATACTTACCGGGGGTGTCGGGCGCGGTGTCGCTGCTCTCCGGCGCCCTGGGGCTCCCAGGTCCCGTCCTCAACGAGAGCGGCGACGAGGTTGGCGGGGGTGGTCCAGTTTCCGCGGATCCAACTGCCCCGAGGGTCACCGAGGGTGGTGACCTCGAACCCGAATGGTGCGATCGTGGAAAGGGAACGGCAGCGAGGGCCCGCGACAGTGCACGGGGCAGGTGATGGAGATGCCGGGAGGGTGCCGGAGGTGCGAAGTGGTCCAAGTTGAGCCCCCTCGTGCAACCGCTGTCCACTTTGTCGTATCCGTACCAACCGAGGAGTTCGCTCATCGCCGTTGCTGCGTATTCCTGCGAAATTTTCGCATAAGCTTGAATGCCGGATGAAACGCCGGTCAGAGTGTTGATGGTTGAAGAAAAAATGAAAAAAAAAAAAAAAACACACGCGATACTTTGTTATCAATAGTCAGATACCATGAACAAGGTGCTACCCTGCAGATCTGTGGTTATTTGCTTCGTCTTGTCGAGGGGTCGCGTGATTTACGAAGATTCGAGCATCGAAAATGAACTATTTTGCGATTTCGTTGTCAAGTTTTAAGGGTCTTATCAATGACTTTCGTTTTTTGATTAATTTTACCCTCTTGTACCTTGGAACGTTATTCCCACATACACTAATCTTTTTTATCGCTCTTTTAGGTTATTTACCAGTAATACAGGGGTCAAGTAACTCGGTACACCGATTTTATAAACAATACGATACAGATGCTCGATAAAAATCTATACCTGCAGAACGTGGCCAGATTTGACCGGCCGGTTGATCGCACCTCGCGGGCATGACAACGTCGATAGGAGTACACTTGACGAAAAATTTCTTCCAAATTTTTATCGATCTGGCATTTCTTATCAGCGCGATTTTTCCGCCCAGGTGTTACGGCGAGTATATGACTTGACCACCGAGTGTAACACGCCTTACACGATAGGTAGATGGATGAAAATCTCGAGAAGAATCTATTCCAGAAGATGCACTGCCGCGAAGGATGATTCGTGAAAATTGATGAAAATCGCAGATACAAATATATTTTCACGTAAAAAGAGCTCAGAAAATTGCATGTATAACGATAACAACGAGACATAATATGCACGCCGGTCGTTTCACGACTGCCGGGGATCTGCTGCCGGAGTCGCGTTACCGCGGGTGTAGCGTTACAACTCCGGGGCGCCGCGCGTGTATTATTCGGCGGAACGAATCCCTGTTCGTCTATCCCGCACAGCTGCTCCTCCTTCGTCGCCCCGCGATTCGCAAATATATCCTAGACATACACTGCGATCATAAATACAATCATCCCAGTCGCCCCTGGTCGCCCCATCGCCGCATTGGGAATGAATTAGCGTTCACTGTCGTAACCAAAAATTGTCAAAGTAGATCGGGTATTCGGCGATCGCTTGTTGTCAGTATAACATATGTAGGTATAAACGCTCCCCCTACTTTATTCTTACGATTAGTGTGCACGTACTAGGTTACAGAATGCAGATGGGTTCACAGATATATCTATACATGCAAAAGCGCCGGTATATCGGACGTATGTTTATACCTACCTGTATGTATATACCTATGTACGTTCCCGAGGAGGATACTGCACAAATTACAAACGCACAGATCTCGCGTTGCCTTTGGCGTATTGAATTTCCTTGCATTCTATCGTACGCTACTGATAAATTTTCAGCTCTCTTACGATAACCCATTATAAACATGAACACGCATAACCAGCTACCTATGCCCGTTACCGTAATGGCACGTGTGTCATGCACCCTACTAATTGACTTCGCATTCAAGTATTGTTATTATTATTGGTTTTTTTTTTTTTTGTTTCATACTTTTTACTCTCTTTCCTCTACTCTCTTTCCTGGTATAGGTTGGAGTTTGAGAAATTTGTAAAAAGACGGGTCCTCGAGCAGATTATAATATAATTGAAAACACGTTTCTGTCGCAGTTAGAAATTCCGAGCTTTCATGCGTACCCGTAAAAGCTACATGTATAGTGAATAAATTTATTCAAATACAGGTAGGTACGTGAACGGACTTGTTCCCATGAGTCTCGGATAAAATACGAGGCTGGTACCTACACTTACAGCCATAAATGCGAGGGAATGCCTACCAATGCGTTATACAGGGTATAATACCTGCATCGCAAAATACCTCGGGACAAAGTAAGCTGCGATGGTAAACGGACCGCGGACGCAATGCCGTGTGACGGGACAAACAATACGCTCCCATGTTGCAAACCTAGGGTTTATCGCGATTCCTGGAACATCTCTCAAGTTCGAAAAGCACACACTGCATAGATATCTCGACGTTGACGTGGTACCAGCACGATTTCGATTGGCAAAAATGCGTTAACCCGTGGCGTGTGGGACCGGCAACCCTTGCACGATGCTTCGTCTTTTTTTCTCGACTCTTCAATATTACCGAGCCAGCTATCGTACGATAGTGGGTACGTATTTACTCGCGGTTCAAGTGCCATCGTTTCGAATTCTCCCCTGGGTCTCCGAATCACTTTCGCGAGGGCTTGGACGAAGTGTACTGTAAGTGTATACTACTGTTGACCGTTGGACAGTATTTTCCTCTTACATCTACTCGAGTCAACCAGAAAACGAGATGAGCATGAGACGAGGAAGATGAGAAACAGGCTACCGGCCTTACAGACAGGACCGACAATGAGCGGAGCTCAACTTGGACTGAAGAGTGTCAGGTTCTCATTAGAGGCAGCGTTACCCGACACCTACGTGGATACAATATGACGGATACGAAATAGGACACGGAAAACGGGAATCGGAAAACGCTTCATTGGCGTCGCTTTATCTTATGATGATATGAAACAAACCCGACCGAAAGCCAAACTGTTGCCACAATTTCAATTGCACACATCGCACGTGTGTAGCAATGCTAATTCGTGAAATGTCGGTAGAAAATATTGAAAAATTACTGAAAACTGTTCAAAAATTACAGAGCAGGAAATACAACGTTTCGTGGTTCTACAAATTTACAAAATACTAAATAATAATGAAATTGCGATGCGGGTTTGTTCGCGGACACAATTCTCTTCAAATTTACTATCAACATTTTTAAATCATGCGTGACTTTCGATATATTTCCTGCACCTCGGCGTAGAGTCTGCCGTCCAATAGAGCTTTCTACACAGTAGTAGAGACGAAGCGATGGTCAGCCAACGCTCTATGTCATACGACCAGGGAATCGTTGTAGGTACATCGTTACATACGTACACGGAAGTATTCCGCCCAGTACTACTTTTTAATCTCTGCGCCTAACTACTTGCGGCGGTGAACTAGATTTTACCGTTGACGTAACAAAACTCAGCAGGATCCGCATCCGAAGTGCAATAATTTAGGACAAAGTGTACACGACTTTGCGAGATTTTTTCCTGCGGTCTTTTTTAAGTAATCGCGTGATTTCAGAGAGAAAAAGTGAAAACCAAGCGAAGAATAGTTTCTGAAAATGCCTCGTCTCTGGAAGTTGAAAAAAATTGTACTTTCTACGAAAAGGAGATACGACCCAAAATGGACAAACCGGACCGCATAGTTACCTGCAAACATACGTGGATATAACAGAAATATCCACCGTCGCGTTTAACGATAACGCATTCAGTCTGAAAACAACAGAATTCGTCTGGCTCGCAACTGCGAATTTTCCCACACCACGCAGCGCACGTTTACTACGTACAACTTAACGATACTCACTATTTCTCGCATACAAGGTATCCGAAAATGACCGGGTATTCTTTGCCATGTAAATCTTACCTTAATTATTTGTAAGCAAGTTAAGAAAAGTGTTCAATAATCTGTCTCCTTGAATCGGCGTATTGCATCATTGTATATAATATCATTGATTTTCCTCTAACAAATTTCGCATTTCTCTGCACCTTTGTAAAATGTTAATAATAAATTGATGAATATCCCCAAATCCAATTTCATCCGCTTTCGGCTAGATCTCGTGGTTGAAAAAGTGTTGTTAGAATTTCAATATAGGAGCTCTACCGCAGGCCTAAATTTTTCCTACGGTATTTAAACTCTATGCGATAATTTCGGGACACGGTGTATCTTCAGCCAGCCAACTATCCCATAATAAACTTTTGCCAAACCTACAACCGCAATCGAACGCTGCATTGCGGCAAACTTCTGTTTCGTGCAACGTTCAACTTTCGCATGGGTGAAACATGAACTGCGTTTACGTGTATTAAGTACCTACGTGTTTTTGATATATAGGTATTACTATATTACATAGCAAGTGAAATTTCGAATTCGATTTTGTGACGAAAGGAGAAGGTTCGGAATATGAGGATGTTACGGGTAGGTATCACTGTCTGAGGTAGAAACTGTCTCATTGTCGCGGTGAGTGCTGGTACGGTGAGTATTATACCTGATACGATATGCCGGCATCATTTTCAATGCCAAGTGTAAACAAGTATAATGGTCATGGTGCCTCGATAATAAGATATATAATGAGAAGTCAATTCGACTGTATCAAAATCTGTTTCTTCCTTTTGAATGGTTATAGGAGCACCTACCGGATTCAGAATCACTCACCGCGCCGCAGTAGCTTGAGTGTAGTATAAAGCACCGTTTGAGGGTAAGAAGACAGGTATTGCGCAGAGAATAGGTAAAAATGATTCTGATAAAACTCTCACCTGTATGTATGTATGTATGTATGTATGTACGCAGATACAGAATGTACAATATCAGCTGAGCACTCGGCTACCTATAAGCCATATAACCCAGCGGGTATAATGACGAGATGCGGCCGGGTGCCGCTCGTGTTTCAGCCTATTATGATTACGAATAAATCAGATGAAGGAGGGTAACCCGAGACCCCGTCTCTCCCTCCCAGATCCGCTACTCGATCTCGTATCTTCATAGTGCTTGCGTGTAGGTTATAATATACGCAATTACGCACAGATTAACAGATGGCCAGGGCTACACGTAAACGTTGTCCGACGATAGAACGACAAATATATCTATACAGACGGTACATGCCGTAAGGTACGATAGCGACATGTATAACGTGTATTGCCAATGGTGATAAATATCAAACCATGTGCTTGAAAAATAAAAGATTTGACGCCGCCCCCTGTGTTATTAATTTCAGTGCCGCTAAACTATGTTTCATTGAAGTTTATGACAAACCTGCAATACATATACGTACGGCAATGTTCATCAATGCCTCGGGCTGCCGGCTATCTTGTTTGCGGTCCGAGACAAAACGCGAGTCGACCCCCAATCTCTCGCATTGTCACACAATTCGTACAGAATCGAGATTCGCGTTTTGTTTCGGACCGCAAACAAGTTAGCCGGAAGCGCAAGGCATCAATGAACACTACTGTATGACGTATGTACCTACAGCATGTAAACGTACAATTTATACACGAAGTAACGAAAGTTGAATTCACCTTAATCTCGTCATCCGGCGCCTCTCGCTTAATCTTCCCCGTAGTAAGGGATTTCAGAAGTTCCGGTTCACCTGGGCAAGGGACGGGAATCGGTGCCGGCGTCGTCCTCAAGGGTGCCGCGAGTGCGGCCGAGACTCCAGGAGCCGAGGGTGCACGTGGCGGCGACGGGGACGGGGAGGGGGACGGGGACGCTGACGCGGATGCCGAGGACGAGGGCGAACTGGGCGACGGTGACAACGAGGGCGAGGACGGGGACGGAGAAGTGAGGACTGATCTTCTCGCCGATCGTTTCTTCCCTGCGGTCTTCCTTACGTTGCTCTCCGCGTCGTTTGTTATCCTCGTTCTTGTCGGCTGAGACCTGCTACCCATCATTCGCTACACCTCCACCCTCGCGATTCTTGCCGCCTCCCCAAATATATCACCAAATCCGCCGGACTCGCATATGCCAAATAATTAGCACTGAAATAAACAGGCAGGTACGACTTGCGTGCCAAGGTAGATCAACGCAACACCGTGACGTTTTTTTTTTTTAATACCATACGCGTGTGTACGATATCGTATTATTTACACTACCAGCCAGCACACGCGACTGTTGCGTGGCTCACCTGTAGCTACCGTATGTACAAATGTACAACAAATCACCGTGGGTGTCACCAACGTTCGGCTCCCTCGCAAACATTTTCAACTGACTAGATTATAAGTATACCGATTTATTCACTCGTGCGTGTCTTTCTTAAAACGATCTACGGTGTCATCCGTGGGAACGGGCAGCCGTCAAGTAACTATTGTTATTGTATTCATTGTATGCGTGTATGTATGTACATGCCATAATACAAATTACTTTGTGATTGCGAGATATATTTACACGCGCTCGCAATTACGCTGCCTGAGATTATACGAGTACAGGTCGGAATGCTTTCGTTTCTGGTAGCGTGTTCTAATCGTGAGTAGGTACGACGTACCGTACAACATGTTCATTACCGGGTTTAGTACGGTCATCGGGACAATCTGTTGCCGGCGGATATAATAAATCGGGAAGCGAATATTTATTTGGATTAGGTGAGATATCCTCTGTCGGCACAATCTGGAGAATTGTTCCGAGTCCGTTCAACAATTGATAATTTGCAACGGCATGGATCGAGATCGTTGAACGGGCTGTATAAGTGGTCTCTCGGTGTTCGGTCTTCGCACTCTGTTCACGATTATTACTGCTCAATTGCAGCTGGAGCCCGCTCCTCCTATTTCACGTACGAACACTGAGTGAACCAGAAAGCTGGCCTTGTCGAGGAAAATGACACAGCTTAGACCCGCTTATTCTTCCCAGCCGCCGTTGTGACGACTGCACTTGGGATCAACTCCACTTGCATCAAATTTACAGGTAGGTAGTTTTGAGCAGCAACGCGGATAACTCGAGAAAAACTTCACCACGGTGCCTATAATTCCGAACCACAACTCCGCACTTAATCGGTTTGTCAATCTGCAACGACGAATACACGTATATTCTTACGAACGCGGTTTGACCCGTCGTTACGGAATTCGGGTAGGGGTAAATAAACGTCGGGTGGTGAGTAAAAATACGCCGGCGAAGTTTGAGAGAGATCGGAGTGAGACAGGGAGAGAGGACGAATCGGAAGGACGCGATAAGAAGGCGGACACGTAGGCGAGAGGAGGGGGGCGACCACGCGGGACGGACGGTCCTCGTGGAGGATAACGGAGGTGTGGTAGCAGGGAATAATTATTGGTAGGTAGGTGGGTAGGTACGGTGCGGAGAGTGAGGCTCGATGCACCACCTCGGGTACGGGACTGACCTCTCGGCGAACTAAATCACGCTCTTCGGATCGCGACACCGTTCGCCCGCAAGAACATAACCGGAGCTCCCTTCGCGGCGAGGGCGAGAGCGAGATCGCGGAGCCGCGTCGCGCCGCGCGTAAAAATAACCAACCCGTCGACGGAACCCGCGCCGCGCGGACTCGGACATCCTCGGAGAGGCTCGGCGTTAGTCCGGCGCTAGCGCCGCGAGCCAACCGCCCGCGTGTTCCACAGGCGCGACGACCTCAAGAGGCGAAATTCCGAGCCGATGATATAACAATTATTATACCCATGCCCGCGTCCTATTCCCGCTGCCTTCATCCCTGACTGCCGATTGCCGCCTTTTAGGTACACGCGTCTCAGTGCCTACGTTACGGTTACTACAAGGGACGTGTGCGGTACGCCGCATGAGATCCTGTAGCATACGGTAGTAGGATGTTGATAATTGCAAGACGTATACGTAGGTGTAATACGTGCGTTCGCGATGAACCGCAGCGTTATCTTTGCCCGTGCATCGGGTCGATCGGACCGATGTTAATGTTGCGATCCCTTTTTCGCGATTTGTTCGTGATCCTGATATTACTGTTTGCGGAACGGTACGGTCGCAAGTTATCTCACTTATATTGTGGATCGTTGAACAATAAATGCATTTATCGTCCGCGTTTTTATTTTTTATTTTTATTTACTTTTTTATTTTATAGTTTTTTTTTTTTTTCTTATGGCAAAATAAACAACAAATTGCTAGAAATTTCACTAATTCCGCTAAGACAGACTTTTAAGCCAGTCCAACTACTGTATAAATTACAGCAAACTTAGATCTGGCCGTTACAGAACGCTTGTTAAAGACACTATACAACAACAGGTATCATACGCTTCGTACCAGGTATACTGGAGAAGCAACAAACGGGGTAGTAAATAAATACAGCTTGTAAACCGTATGTATAAGCTGACGATAAGTCGAAGCGAAGAATGAATCATCTCGTTGCAAACGGAACGCGAGGCACTCTCCGAGTTGGCCACTAGTCTCCCCCCCATCCTTGCTCTTTCCTTTCCAGCCCGTGCGAACGCAAACAAACCGATTACTAAATATAACCGCATGTTCCCGTTACCGTCGCACCCTCTATATATATGTTACACTAGGGTACTAAAATATACACCGGGTAGCTGCAGGCGCGATATCTGTATCTAGAGGTTCATTCGATTAGATTTTTCCTACGCCATTATGCACGGGAATGTAGCATTGGTAATCGCATAATTCTGATTCTGATAAAACAGTCTGTTATCGCTAATACAATTATCACCATCATTATTATTATTATATTATAAAGGGGCAAGTAAAGCCTCCTAATATCAGTAGACATGTATGTACGCCAGCGTCAGAGATTTCCGTGGAAGTAGAAATGTAAAGCTTTGAAAATATAACAGCTGTAATTTTTTTTTTTTTTTTTTGGCACATTGTCTACCAAGGGCGAGAAGTGTGTCTTTTTTACCCGCCTGTAGAGTTTGCAGTGCGATTCGTAGGCTTGTAAGTTCGAGCGAAGCGAGTGCGTATTGGGAACGGGAAACGAGTAATGCCAAACATCCGAGGGTAAAAAGGCCCCTGGCCCGTGGGGTGCGGTAGTATTATACATTACGTAACAAGGGGATAATCGGTTTTATTCCCGTGGTGCATGTAGGATTTTATTCGCGACTTACAGTGGCCCCTTTATTGACTTGAAAAGTGGTTGCCCCTTTAGCGGAGGAAAAGTGATACTTTTTTTCCCGCAAACGCGGGGAAAAAAGAAGTTTGAGAGGGAATTGTATGCAATTTTTGTCCCGCTTTTCAGGTCAATGAAGTAGCTATTACAGCTGAGTCGGGATAAAAGTCCTTTTCCACCCATCCGGGACAAAATGACGATATTGATTAACCGCCGATTGCAGAACGGTTCCTTTTGTCCCGGATTTGAGTTAAAAAAAAAAACATTCAACAGTATCCCAATAGTCTAAAAACATTTCAGGATATTCCGTTGGCGTTATGCACATAAACCAAATAGCCAAACTAATTATGTGCATTATACCATACGCAAGCACATATATAGATATATTATGCTCTTGTTCATTCATCTGGATAACGAAAACGTGGTAGACACATATATTTATTGCTGGATAATAAAAATACATTATTTTAAACTCCACTTTTCACCCGTAAGCAAACTGTCACGTATATTACGTATAAACCTATAATAAGTAGAGTTTGATATGCAGGTGTATAACACAATTCAAACTTTGACATAATTCAACAAACCATGAGGATGAAAATAAGAATAACAACAATTGTAACAACAACCGCGACAACAACAGCAACGATAAGAACAACAATAACGACGACAGAGATGACGAAAATAATGACACCGATAATAACAACAATAATGAAAACTATTATAACGACAGCAACCACAATATGATAAGCGATTGGAATGATATGTATAGCATATACTATCTAGATATGTACACAATTTCAATGTATACCACAGCTTAAGTACTTTTCGATTAATCGCAGGGCTGAGGCGCAAAATACGCTTGTAAAAAAGAGAAAGAACAAAAGTATGACGCGATTCAGCGTGATCCACGAAAATGATGTATTATACGTAGTTCCGCCTCACGTATGTACAGAATATTTCTATTGTCTCGACACAGATACTCAGTAGCAAATGTTGTTTTTTGGAGGTAAGGGAAGTAATAAATTATTATTCACAGTAGAAATAATGATTACGACTCGCCGTCGAAACTGTCGTTGGTTTCACATGATATACTGCACAGTTTCATTGTAAGTATGTTATTTGTACATAATATTATGCAGTTGCGATTATTATTACTTTAATCTATGAATTTGCAGATAAACGATGACCCGATAGTCTAAAAGCATTTCAGGATACTCTGGTGTGCGTTATGCACATAAACCAAATAGTCACTACTAATTATTACATTAATTATCTATTACCTGTATGATTAACATTATCGTCGTTATCGTTACCCTCGGTATTAGGTACTATTTTAAATGCCATCGCTATTACGTTACGTAACACATGTTGCACTTTGCGCATTGGAGTGGTCCTTAAAAAGCACATTTTTGAATTTCTACTGTTTCATCCCCCACATTGGCTCCAAATAATTCAAAAATAATTCCTTAAATTTTTCAGATTTTTATCTCAACTTCAAACTCGTGCCGCCAGAGGGTTGTTTTCCCCGTTTAATCCGTTTCAAGGGAACAGTAAATCTACTAAACGAATTTCGATGAAATTTGATACAGGGGGGGGGGGGGGGTTGCTCGGGTCGCTAATTACGAATCTGGACTCGAGATTTCGAAATTAAAAATGGCGTATCCAATGTGGCGGACAAACATCCCAAACTCACTTGATATTGCCATATTGGATCCACTATTTTGACTTTTTAAATTTCGGGTCCAGATTCGTAATCAGCAATCCAAGCAAACCCCCCTGTATCGAATTTCTTTGAAATCTGTTTGGTAGATTTACCGTACACTTGAAAAGAGTTAAATGGGGAAAGTCGATTTGGGGGGTGAGACAATCAAAATTCAAAGATAACCGTTTTAAGGACCACCCTGAATCGCGCATATTATCATTAGATAAAAATCCATAAATGCACTTTCAATATCGGCAGTTACGCCTTGTTGTACTGTTTAATAAATGTTAAATGCAGTAATTCAACAAATTTTATAATTTCAATATTTTAACTTGTATATATAATTTGCATATGTTTTTTTTTCCAATCAGAAAACCATCTTCACAGCAATCAATTGGGTATAAAAAATAATGGTAACAATCATGTAATCATCCTGTTGCTCGGTAGTTACGCTAATTGTTACCCAACGATTAACTATCCATCTGTACTTTCAAGATTGCAAGTTGCACACCTTGACAATTCGTAAGTCTTGCATCGATCAAGCATAGGCAATGAATCATCGAGAGTAAAATTTACTTTCCGATTCGCACCATAGACGGGCTGGCGCTTTGTTCAGTCAGCGAACCGATCAGTCTGACCAAATCATTGGTTGCGGAGTGCAGACTAAAAACTAAGCGAAATTCTCATATTATTTCGCATTTTCAAAGCTCCGTCTGATCACCTATAAAACCTTTTCTACCTATCTTGTCTATCTACCATTAGTATGCTCTAATGTTCGTAGAGGGATTTTGTACTTGTTACAACTATCGCCAACCGGCATAAATCATCTTCCATTTTTAAATTCTCTCTCCCATACATATTAAGCACATCCCGATAGTATATAGATCTCCCATCCTGCTTCTATCGTTGAACGATAGGCGTTTAAACATCATTTACTAATTACAAGCTAACTAATCTAACTCTGTAAGAGGGACGAAACAAGATTGAAATCGCTAGTTTCTTCATGAATTACGGAGATTTTGCAGCTTCGCCATTTCTGTCCATATCTTGAAGCTCCTTTCCTTCTGTAATCAAAATAAATTTACGATTCACCTCAAAATGAAGTAGCCAAAATTTCATGTTTTGTTTACTACTCATTATTCATTAAAAACCAGTGCATCTTTTCACCTAGGGCAATTTCAATGCCTGCTCGATAGACGTAAAAATTAGATTAGAAAAACAGATTTTCAGATACAAGCACATGTACGTAAAGGCTTAACTAATTTCTGAACTTGGGAATTTCTTTCCACGCGGTAGAACGGTTAGCCTTATTGTTAAAAAGAAGTTACCAGCTGTATGAATAATCGAAAGCCGAGTAAAGACATTTCAAGAGGTAAGCTGCAACACGGGCAAAAACACACGTATATGCATAAACGTATTATGCAAACACGCCGCACGTCTACAGACATATGTACAATAATACGAGTGAATACGTAGAAAAAAGTGTATATGGGGAAAAAAGGGCAAGTAGTTATAAAAATACAAATAAAGCAGTTTATTTACATAAGGTAGAAAAACAAGTAGAGAATATCAATACGTTTGTCAGCGTCTATTCGTATGGAGTGCGCACTTTATAAGATTCATTCGGCAGGATCTTCTTTCCTGAAAGGACTGTCACAGTAGCGAAATTCTGAGTGTTTACAAAAGAAGCGAAGTTATCCCAAATTTCTAGGACTCCCGCTGACACAAACTATTTTCCGAATAATGCCAATCGCGGTAATCGTCACGATAGTCATGTAAAGACCAATTCCACTTCGCGCCCTTATTGCTACACGATGTAGACGTTGTACAGAGAAGTAGGGGTTCACTTTCCGAATATCGTGCAATATCGTGCGGCACAAGTTGACAGCCTCGTCGCGGACGATCGGGTGTCAAAGAGGTTGTTTTATGCATGTTCTGCCGCTTGCAATTGCGGTAGAAGTAGTAGTAGCAGTCATAGCGATACGACGGGCACCTCCTAACACTATTGTCGATCCGTTTCCCAAACTCATCGCCAATGTGGTTAGTTTGGCAGCTCCAGGGTTCTTCCCTAGCTCCGCCCGGGCCCAACTTTATTCCGTTTCCTGCGAAGGTATCAAGTGAACCACCGCAACAAATTCACGTCCTGGCCTGGACCGCTCGACTTTAGCGGAGGGACAGATAAATCCGTACAGGTACGTTACCCACCCCAGTTTACACCGTAAATTACAGATTTTCTAGTATTCACTTTTGCCCACGACTTGAGTTGTAGCGTTTCTAACGAATTTTGTTTAACATTCGTCACGAAGGTGGACGTGCAGACACGTTTTCAATACCAGCTGTTAGAACCATTCGCAAACATGAGCTAAACTAGCAGCCCCCATAAGCACATAAAGTGTATATTTCATGCGTAAACCATGTAAATACCATATAGAAGAAATGGTAAAGGGATAAATGATAGTATTGAGCATAGCGATATGAAAAAGACAGCGAGAAGGTAAACTCCGCATGCCATGAGAGTAATAGGTTCCACTAACCGTTTTGCCAAGCGGGTTGTGCCAAGGGCTGATGCAAGCATTCGGATGGTTCAGTTTCGTCTTTCCCACAGCCGGTCGTGTTATCGTCGACGAACCTCACCAAGAACATTACAATCGCACCAACGATCGGAGGAACGCCAGCCAAAATGAATGCCAAGGTATATGAGCCTAAAAGGTCAGTAGCATAATCAGCCGGTACTAATACGATAATACCATTATACCCAGAATTTATAATATGTCCGGTACATCCGCTATCTGAATGTTTGAATCGAATAAAATTAAATTTACTCACCTTGGGAATCGAACAAATATCCGGCGATCGGTGGCCCAACAGTCAGCGGTATAGAGCACATTCCCAGCAAAAATCCAATTGCCTGACTAGCGTCCTTTTGACCGCATATATCGAATGCTATTGGACCCAAAAGAGAAATGAAGCACCCGTCAACCAGCCCCATTCCAAGAGAAATTACTAGCAGTAGGTTGAAGGAATTGGTCACAGGTAACAGCATTGTCAGGAGACCAATGGTGACGAACGAAATCTAAGAATAAAAATGTTTCTTACCCATGCAATACTCAATATTCGGTCGAAAGGGAGGTGATACTTTCATGAATTTATTGGTCTTCTATATAAAGTTAATGCGGGCAGAGGACAACTGAGAAGAAACCTCTAGCAATAAGCTCAATCCAGATCAATCCTTCGTCAGGCCAAAGAATTGTCATTTTTATCATAGAGGAAGGTGAGGCTAAGCCTGGGACTTGAAATTTTTCGGGGAGCAGACTTTTATTATTTCTAGTAGAGAGCCGCGAAATTCGGTCTTGTCTTACTCGGCTTCCCAAGAAAATGTCAATTAGTCATTTTTTCTTTTTTAAGGCGGCTGGTTTTTAACCACCTTCCTATATTAAACCGATGTGTAGAATATATCACTGTGAGCACATACCTGTTGCAAAAGTATACGGTTCACACGTGGCAAATCGGCTACGAATCCGAACAGAAGGCGCCCCACTCCAGACGTGATAGCGATGCACATTACGGGCAACTTTTCGTCGTGTCCAGCAAAATTTTTCTTCACAAACGCACCAATGTGAACGTATGGCACAAAGTATCTGCAGAGGCGACAATAATTAACGATCTTTATTACATTATCTTCAATATTCGAATAAATTACGCAGATGTAGATGATGTACAAGGATCTTGGTTCAAGCATAACAGACACGTGCGTAGCGCTCTGCTGTTTCATGGATGTACAACTACTACATGACAGAACTCTTTTGATTCAGCACACATTGTTTATTTCTATTAATGAAAATATTGAATCAGGTTTAACTTGCCCGAAAAGTGCTAAGGGAATTGCGGTAGCCCAAATGACGTAGCGTTTCCTCTTCCACATTGAGATGTTGATCACCTCTTTCAGTTTTAATTGGAAGTTGAAACGGCCTGCGGCACATCTTTCGGGTGACGATGATGGCGCTGCACAGTTTAGGGCGCATCAACAACATTCACAATGCAATCCTTAGCTACTGTCAAGAGTTTGATTATTGGCATGAACGTCCAATTTTTTTTTCTGTTATTCTCAAATCGAGGAATCCAAATACTTGGGTTACATATACTATAAATGATACGTGGAATTGGATTACGTTTTTCCTATATACTCACGTAGCAAAGGCTTGAATAGTACGGCGCAAGCCATGACACCCGCGGTAAGGGCGGCCAGACTAATAAGCAAACCCTTCATGCCAACGCTGTCAAGTAGAGCTTGCATGACGTACGGCATGGCAACCGTGAAGGCGGAACTACCCGCCGTCACAATGCCATTTACCAGACCCGATCGTCGCTTGAAATAGTGACCAAGGATGACCAGACTAGGTGTGTAAGCGAGGCTAGCACCCAGACCATACATTATAGCGTACGTTAAGTACATGACCTCTATCTGCAATTAAACGCGATAATTTACCGTCCCAGTGTGTTTCATTCAACTTTTATTTATTTTTTCTCGTGCCTACGTTTATCATTGAATTTCGAAATAAAATAAACGAAATCAGACCTTTTGCCAAATAAAGGAAGATATAAACAATCCCAACGTCGCGAGGCCACCACCAAGGAGGGTCGTCATTTGTACCCCAATTTTATCCGTGAGAATACCGGCGACCGGTGACATAAGGAACATCATGCCAATCGCCAAGGAAGTCACTAGGGCTGCAAAACAGAGGAAACATAAGTAGGTATATCTATATACAGTACATACTTGCTTACAAATATGGATGCGTAAAAATCATGTTTTCCTGAACTGTCATTACTCAGTATAGACGATGGAAAGTACATGTGTAAACAGTAATCACTTGAGCCATGATCAGATAAGAAGGCCATCGATCATCGAGGAAGAAACGGAGACAATCTCTGGACGGCCCAAGATTGTCGCACCATCATTTGTGTAACATATGCAATATGTATACTATACATGTGCTTCAAACAAATCTAAGTGTTGATGATAAGTGAAACCCACACTCCACAATCGTCATGTAAAGATGTTGTGATACATGTGTGTTCCTAAAAATTCTAATCGCTACATAATATGAGTGATAGAAGTACAGTATCCCGTCCGCATAGAGGCCCTCCGAATAGGGCCGCCTCTCCTCATCCTTGCTCGAGTAGAGGGTGATCGAAAAGCTATGTCGCGAAATTGCTGTTAATATCAAGAAAAAAACTGTGAGGTCGGAATAATGACAGACATAACTAAGAGTGAGCATTTTTATATGCAATATTTCAGATTTGTGCAAAACGTATTCAAGTTCAAGAACATGGATAACCCCGGGCCAACTCCGATTCCGAGCAATCAAAGTCGCATATCGCTCTGCAGATATATATATTCCAGCGATAAAAGTGTCACTTTATACGATTTATAAATGATCACTTGCCCATAAATGTCTTTCGTAATTCTCAAATACATATAGAGTTATTATGAGAGGAGTTATCGCACGGATGAGCGTCTGAAAAGAAATTTAAAAAATCTGTTCATCAAATAAGAAATTCATTCAACGCAAGGCACAAGATACATGGGAAATTCCACGTGGTATAATCGACCTGACCTAAATCTTGACCCTCTCAAAGCCAGTTCAAACATTGTGAAATATTTTTGCTACATCGTAAGAGTGCGTGATTTCTGTGAATTTTTATTCAAGAACGATTATACGATAGCAGCCGATGAAATATAATAATATTCGGCAATCGCCAACGTCCAAGTTTAAGTGAAGTATAAATCGGAAACCATAGGTCGTACAGAAAAAGCTATAAGGCACAAAAATTTCCATTCTGAAGCGCTTTAATACATTTTATCGGCAGCTATCGTCTTTAAACGTCTTCGAATAAAAAATGTACCAATAATCACAATACTTTCATGAAATAATAAAAACATTTTACAAAATCTGAACCGGTTTCGAGAGAGTCAGGATTTCGGTCAGTGGATTTCCCCATATGCCTAGTTATATGGAGTTTTTACATACGTCTGTGTATATCTCTATACTTCGTCATCGTCGAGTCTCCAGCCATGTCTCAAGGAGGCGACCTGGCAATTTGCTATAACTACTTGAAAACAGACAATAAGTGGCAATTAAACACCGTAGGGTGTCTCCGGGAAGCTAATATATCGTTTCGTCGATAATGGTGACAAAAAAATCACAAGAGAGGAAATCCAAGGCAATGTGATTTCATCACGTAATTCACTCTGACGTCTTGTTCGGAATATATTCTAAATAATATCGTATCTCTGCAGAATGCGGTGCGGGTCCATCGAATGTTTCATGAGTATACATAGTATACATAATATACATATATACATGCACGACAAATTCATGATTGTCAAGGCGAGATCTATTATACATATGCATACGTGTCCACTAGGCTCGGTTTATTCTGTTACCAATCTAGACACGGTTTTGTTTCCTCTGCAGCTAGATACATACATATAGGAAATACGAAGCCCTCGGTAATGAAATCAACCAAGTCAGATGTAACATTCATGTGTTGGTATTGTAAAACATGAGATACAAAAAAGATTTACGATGACCCTGATCGAAGGAAGTTGATTTAGGCACGTGATAAACTTTAATATCTGTGGCGTGCACGCGTTACAGGCAACGAGTAAAGCTATATCTTTCATACCCAATACGACGATAAATAAGTATTCCTATTCGGATACTACTACAAAAGCACAGGGACTGACTGTTAAAGCGAGATCGAAAAATGTATCGCAAGTTGTCGCAGATAACGATTGCCAGATTGTCTGATTGGATTTGGCGCTTAAATTATTGACACGTATTTGTGTCCGTCCAGCGCTTGCATCTTCGATTCGATGCAACCAACTTTTCATATGCGTTAAATTTTCTTCTAAACTCTCCCTTGAATTTGGATGGATACAAAACGCAGCTTCGTAATTATACTTTAGAGAATTTATAGAAAGATGCAACGAAGTAAATTGTAATCGGTATAATCACTGCTCGTTTGAATTCGAGAGCGATTCTCTCTTTTGCTCATAAATCCGGCGCGAACAGTTTCGAATGCATCGAAACGTACTGTGCTTGAATTTTTTCATAGCCAATTAGTTATCCGGCACCAGCAAGATCTGGAACGCAAGATTAACGACAAGTGTACAAGGAAGTAAAGGCCTTATACTTCTTAGTGATCCAAAATGGCAATTCTTTCGGTAGGGCGTTGCTTATTTAATTGGCTAATTTCACTACTAAATTTGGTTGCCATTCTCATGCCGCCGGGTGAATGCCTCGTGCAGTCCTAAATGACGATTATGCTAGACCTGAATTAATCGTAAATTAAACGTTCGTTAATCGTAATTGGGGTCAAGTAATGTCTCTACCAATTCAATTTCTTTCATTGTTAGTCGCTTATCGTTAAGATAAATCATAAATTTACATCAAGTATCAGTAATGAATTGATTTTTTATATTTCATCATTAAGTGATCGCGCTCCACACGCCACCGTGATACCTTCCCCCAATACTTGCTGCTTCGTCGCGTCGTTATTCGGTAATGATTTGCCAGTGTTAAACTACGGTAATGAAAGAACCGTTTTTGCGAACATTATGCAAAGATAATTATTCCACCACCCGTCTGCAGTGGCAACATAATAAGCCGAGCCGGTATAAATAAAGACATGGCATGCTTATGTAGTACGCCCCCGCCTGATATCCTGGTCAACTCGTGCACAATTGGTGCTAGGAATTGCTAATCGCCCATAGTTCAAACGGAGACAAGCCACCACTACGGCTACATTAAATTGACGACGTAATACCCGTTGTTAGGTACTCGCACCTATGGGAATACTAATTTTAAGCTTGGTCGTCCCGATAGGTACCATTTACTCAGCATCTAACCCAATTTTCACTGTAGTAGTGCAGTAATCGATACCAACAGAGTAACGTAATACCAGCTACAACACAATATTATTATAATCTTTCAAATGGACTACGCCTCCTCCTTCGTGAAGAAATATATGTATGTATGTATAAATTTTGTTGTGCACACATATAATATAATAACCAGGGTAGTTATGGTAGGTGGGAGGTGTTCCGCGAACGATATTATAGGAAAAGCCGCACGAGTCACGAGATAACTCCGTGACGCATGGACCGATGATCGATTCTATACGAAGATCAACAAGTTGTTGGGCTCCTGTTGTATACCTACGTCAACGTCGACGTCGACATGGAGTCGAGGATCTGTTGTAGATACGGGTGAGTTATAATAAGTTGCCAGCGTTTGCTCGGTAATGTAACAGCATTTGGCGAATCATCGCGGTGTACCAATGTGTACAATAATGATAGTTATAATGATAATAATAATAAACTATAAAGATGCACAGTGTATGCGAGCTAGTATGCATTGGGTAGGTACATAGAATTGCGTTGTCTTGTAGTATGATTGATGCGACGATAGCCATTTGCCTCAATGATAACGCGGGCGTCGTTCACCGTCGGATGGACTTTTGGACTCTTTACTTTAAACCCCCCCCCCACCTAATATTATCCATGTTGTTTACGACCGTCCCAGACGCGTTCGTTCGTGCCTTAAAATTCCAAATTTGACCAGAAGTTTTCGTCCATGCGAAGATCCGAACTTCAATATTCTATGCTTAATTGTTTCTATTTTTCTTTTTCCAGAAAACACTCGTAACTATTTCGTCGCGACACTTATACAGGTAGTGGATATAATTATTTACGTAGGCAATTAAAAATCGAAGTGATTGAGAGCTATATCGTGCTTGGTATAAAATACAAATTGCACGAAATTTTCGATGGGTACGAGAGTCTGGATGGAGTAACAAATGAAAAACTTAGAAGCCAAGATTGCACCAGGCCGAAGTTAAAACGTTCGCAATTGTTCGGTCGAAAATAAAAGATTGTCCGCGAAATTGCAGAATTATACCAAATACTTCAAGAGACGATAAAATTTCTTCGTTATCGCCCGCACCAATATTATATGTGGGCAACAAAGTAATTGATGGAAAACTTCTTCCCCAATTACAATCCCATGCAAAAATTACGGAACGACTGTTTCGTGGAATATTCTTTCTTCCGCATACTTGATGTTTTTGACGAATACAACGAATACAGGGCGAAATTAAGATACGAATGCAAACAATTGCCTAACAATATTGTGCGTTCAATTTGCATTGAACTATACCCGACTCTTGTTCAGCTTGCCGATAAGAAAGTTAGCGTGGTACGTAAAAAGAGAGGGGCATTAAGTATCGAGATAGGATATATATAATACGGGAAAACTACAGCAATTAAACTGTTAATTAATAAATTACGTAAATATAAACAAGGCCGTTGATCCCACCCGTGATGTTATAGATGTATGGTGTGTGGCGCGTGTATGCGCGTATCAGCCTCTCCTTGTGCGTTACAAATTGATAATAATTAACGATTAAGGAGCGAAGGGTGTACCTCTTGTAAAACTTGTCGCTTCTTGTGAGGCCGCAGATTCCGATATTCTATAATTAATTATACAGCAGCCAATAAACGTCTGTGTTCTAGTTTCAAATCACGAGGAAAGGCTTAAGTTATATTGCAATTATCAACGCAAGCGGGCGGGACAAAATACGTACACGATTGCAAGAGAGCGATAGGGAGTGTAAGAAACAACTAAGGGCGGACATGTAGAAGGGTGTAGGGGGGTGCCCTGGTTGATTTCGACGTTGACGTATCTCAAATGCAAAAAAGAGCTTATTAGTCTAATTTTATACGCAATTCTGGACAAAAACACTCCAATAAATTTTCATTCGACGCAGAAATAAATTATTGACATGAATTCTACGAATTTACTTTCGCGATTTCGTATAATCCGCGCCATTTTTATTTTTTTTATTTCCACAACAAAGAAAAGTTTATTGGAGTCTTTTTATTCCGAATTGCGTATAAAATAGGGCTGTTAAGTCCCTTTTCGCGTTTGACATGCGTGAACTTTGATATTTGGAGATATGTACGACGACGTCGAAATCGTCCAGGGCACCCCCTTTTAAAATATCTCTGGATACACTTGATAAATATACACAAATATGCAATGATACGCAATGAACGCTTGCATGTCCAAATGTGTTTACTTGTTTGGCGGGTAAAAAAACGTTGCTATTTTTAGCTGGTCGTTACCCTGCGATGCACCGGGGATCTATATGCTATAGTATAGATTTATATTATACATGTACGACTCACAGGCCTTGGAAGACGCTCCAGTTACATTCCTACTCTTGAGCATTCCTTCCAGCTGTATGTGGATGACGGAAGCGGAATTAATCACGCCCAGGATGATTCCATTAACGAAGAAACTGGCAACCATAATCACCCATGCTCTGCACCCACCGTCCGGAGGCTCAGCCTTGACCTCAGCCGACATCGGGCCGACCATCTTTTTCAAGGCACCACCGCCATGTGCGTTTAGTACCGTCGGGTTCGCGGTTTGATTCAACGGTGCCAGTTCCTCTGCAACCCCGACGACCGTCGCGTCGTTCGAAAGAGGATTTGACCATCCGTACGACGACGGGATGGAAGCACCCCGCTCGGCGTCCGTAGGTGCGGGACCGATTTCCCGAGGGAGTGAGGCGATCCCGTTCGCGTTCACCGCAGCTGACTGCGACTCCTCGCTGGAGGCGCGTTCGTCAATTTCGGCCGCGGCACCTCGAAGCTGGGAGTAAAGGTCCGGAACCGAGGCCTGTTTACCCTCTCCGCTCTCCGTCACGGTCATCCTGAGTCTCGGGTAGAAGTCTGACGAGAATGTCACTCTGGATTACCGCTAATCCTGGATACCGATTCTCCTGCTGCTAGCGTCTCGCCTGTCAAAGAGAGCGAAATTCATTAATGTCCGCGCGTCAATGTGTTCGAAATGCCTTCTGGGACCACCTACAACTTTAATCGCCAGATGAAACAGAGTTACGGCAAGTGCCGAACAGCCAGCAGGTGAGAAGCTGACCGTCCTCCAAGTAGCCGACCCCGCGTCTACCTTTATGGATAGGGCTTCTGCAGAGCCATAGCGGATATAGCGTATAGATTACACGGAGGTAAGCTGCGGCCACTGTCTCAGTGCAGGGTCCTTATTCTGTAACTTTTTTGCCTATCATGAGTAAGATTTTTTTTGTTCAAAACTGCTTTTCTTGTCATTCCAAATAGAGTTTTTCTTCACCTTTGTCATCGGTACAGATTATGAGTTACAGAATATGTCCCCAGCTCTACACCGCACCGGTGTAAGTAGCAAACCTCAGCGAAAGCGTTGCAATATTTATGCGAATTCATGTGAAGACTTGAATTAATGGAAGTACTCGCAAAGCAGTTTATCTTGAAATCGCGAATTTCAGATTAATGCTCATTGTATCTCACGGTTTACAGGCAGTATCGGTCGAACAGGCGGCAATTTTAATCTATGTGGTGCTGGTGATCGACGGTGTATGTACAACGACCTTTATCATCGATCCTGCGGGAACGGGAGATCCTTTGTCGGGGACGGATCGAGTCAACGCGGACACCGGTGAGCTATTGCAGAAGCTGCGACAGTTGGGAGAGATTCCCATCCGACGTACGCGACGGCTGGGAGAAGACTGCGTCGCAAGCCACGGACCTCGGTCCACTGAACACAATCGCTCGCGGATCGGCGACACTCGACAGCTTTTGAGTTGTACGTGATTTGCAGCTTTCACGGTGCCGCAAATTCTACAAGTATCTGGTGTTGTGCTCACAGCAACTTGCAAGCATACTGCTGCAACACGATTTTGTACTATGCAGAGCGTGACCGGGTCCGTGTTTTTTTTTAAACAACAAATTCGTAAATACGGTCTAGCTGGCAGACGAGAATTAGTGTTTTTCGCCTTAACTGAAAGCACTCTTGGGAGTAAATGATAGATATAGGTACTCGTATATAATCATTTCGCATCTCTTAGTTCAACTCTAGCGTTGCATTGTTAAATGAGATATAAGCGTGGGTACACGGAGAGAAATATCTGAGAAAAATTACCCTGCTGTTACTATAATCGTGATGTAAAACACACCTAATGCAGTTTTTACCGTGCTGCATCAGAAAAATGCGTCGTCACATTTTAAATTTTGTGCTGCCGAAATACATAGTTTCTAAGCAAGGTAGTAATTTTTTTTCACAAAAACCTATAATTTTTGTAACATGCATCAGCAAAAACTGCAGGGTAATTTTTCTCAGATTTTTCTCTCCGTGTATGACAGAAATATATGTGTTATCACATTTATCGCTTTACGCGGAAGAGTTGTCCGAGCCGTTCGTGATTGTATGCCATGGTTTATCACAAGTTATATCTTCCCTTATTTGTAGATGTGTAATACTTATTGACCGTCATTTGATTCAAGACGGGGAAATAAAGATTTCGTCGGTATATACGGTCAGAAAATATTTGTTTTAACGGCTAACGTTTCGGTGAAAGCAAAGGTTAACCTTCCTCAGAGTCTATGGTAGATATATAACATGCAGTAATTAATACATAATCTAACAATGAAACTTGACTATCATCACCATGTGAGTTACATATTTGTAAGGAAAACCATGTACATAAAATTACAAACATGTGAGTCACACGATGATGATAGTCGAGTTTCATTATTAGATTATGTATTAATTACCGCATGTCATATATCCGTCAAAGACTCTGAGGAAGGTCGACCTTAGCTTTGACCGAAACGTTAGCCGTTAAAACAAATGATTTCCGACCGTCTGTACCCACGAAATCTTTATTTTTCATCTTATTGTTAAAGAAATGAAACGTGTATCATGTGGTCGGTACAACAAGCGCAGTAACGCAGTGAGTGCGATACCTCCTTAAAATTAGAAACCCGCTGGCTGCGTCTCATAAGAGGACGCAGGCTTGTGAAAAAAATTACCACGTTGGACGCATCGTGTGTATAAATGTTACAGCGTGTGAGTAGGTAGTATGCCACGCCTTTAGAACAAAGAAAACCACGCTGGTACCGAAAAAGGATGGAGCGTTGCTCGCTTCCACCAGCCACAGTTAGTTCCGAAAAATCACGAAACCGCGAAACCGCAGCAACCCCGCACGTTTCACATAGGACTGCGTGCATCGCTCACGAACGTTAGGAATCATACATGTAAAATGTCCTTCGATGATGCAATGGATTGTTTTTTTGTTTGTTTTTTTCTTTAAATTAAATATTTCACCTTTCTGCAAAATTTATTAACAAATTTCTGTCGCAGAAATATTATTCCCTGCATTTTACCAATAGGTAATTCGATATAGGTAGATATATAACATAGGATCGATCTACACCAAGCGATCACTTTATTATTATTACTTCTATTATTTTGTTGGAAAGAGAAATTGTAGTAGACTCGATATGTTTTCACGAGAGTTTTCCGAAAAATTGATCTATATTATCATAAAACGTGTACTGTATATTGTTGTGTTATATACACAGAAACAATAAATTAGTCATCGAGGCCTGGTGACACGAAAAACTGAATTGCAATGTTATTTCGGTCCATCAATATTTACTCGTATATATTGTCATACGTAAACAATGAACGCGCAACGTCCTGCGCTTATCAGCTGTACCGGGAGAAATGCAATTGCAATAGTATTTACACCGAAATACATACAATACTGTATAATACTTGTGTACCTATAATATAAAGCGTGCGCGTGGTTTGAACTTGCCGCCTGCGAAAGGTCTCAGCCATGAGGTCCCCGGGATACGTGGGAACAACTGGATGCCATACCGAGATAAACGTTCCTCCACTCGAGTGATGTCCAGATGGCCGAATTCGATGTATGCACAAATGATATCCGTGTCCCCTGGCCGTATGCAAGTTCACACTATCGCAGTCTATCCAGGTGATATTCTGCAACGCAACGTGTCAGCTAATGAATCGGCGGATACATCTGCCTCCATCGCACGGTTAAATCTGGATTCACGAAAAGGGTTGGCCAATCGCTGCAGCGTTGCGTAAAATTGCGCCAATGCGATTGTAGCTCCAAGAGTACCGACACCGGATTGGGAGTGCGATGAAGACGTATATCTTGGTCACGTTTATTTTGGCACGTGGCGACTGGCGTCCTGCCGATACGCTTTCCCATGACTAATTCACTAGACCGGAGATGAGCCGGATTAGCCTGATAGGGTTCATACTCTCGTTTTTCCTGAACCTCATTTGGCAGCGTGATCTGACACAAAATCAATTTTTTAAACACTTTTTGATACATCGTGGACGGTAAATTCAGGTTGATTACCGTCCTGTACTGTGTCGTGCTTTACTTGTACTCCGAAAGGTTATAAGGAAAAGCCGGTGCTAATATTTCTCGTATCTCCCGAGGATTAACGCCCTCTGATCGGATTTTTGCTAAGGTATCTACAAACGTCGCGACGGTTATCGGTGGTGTTATTCACTATCACTACATAGAGTAAGTATAAATCGATTACCGACATTCGATTCCCATCACAGTTTTCCCAACATGTATTTACCGCTCAGGTAACTCGAGAATTATTTCTAAAACCTATTTCGCAACAAAGAACGGTACTAAATAAGGGATGACAAAAAAAACTTGCAAAATCTGAAAAATGAGACAATTCACAAGTTGACCTGTAGGTATGAGCATAATCCTTATCCCTTGAAACCCTACAGGTTTTGTGTAAGACTTTTTCTTATATACTTTTTCAATTCCAAAATATTTACCTGGGGCGATTAAAACCGACCACACCGTGTAGAGAATCCCAATAAAAACTTGTTAATGTAATCGTATTCTTCGATATAAGGAGTCACCCCTGATCGTATGTATTCAATACTTATTCAACGTTGAATGAATAACGATTGGTTTTAAAATATGTATTATATAATAAGATAATCGATAGACTCAACTAACTGCTTAATCTTGCGAGTTGTCAGGTTTTAGTTGTTTTTTAAAATTAATAGCAATCTTCTTGATTTCGTCTAAACCATCGTCCAAAGCAGTTTGAGCTTGATGCTTCACGTTCTCGTCAGTTGAACTGAGCAGCTGCAGAACCAGATCTGTAATAGAAACACACGTCTCTCTTGTAAAAAATGTGTTGGCCTAAACAATTAAAGGGAATGGTGATAAAAAGTAATTGCAACCAACCGTGATATCTCGAGAGAGTAGAAGCAACATGAGACTGGATCAGCGGCTGTAAGAATTCGAGAACAGATAACACATGCCTGCCGGACATGTGTAGTGCAGTCTGTGTGGTAGCTGTAAAAAGGATGCTGGTTGTTAGATGTAATGCCAGGGCTGGATCCCGAGTTGTCGATAACTGTTCCAACAAGGCTTCACGGTGACCAACCACTACAGGTCTTTCCTTTTTTTTGTCAAATTTTCGCAGTACCAAACAGCAAGCAGCCAGCGCCGGTTCAGCAGCAATCAAAAACTCCTCTACCGAAGATCCCGCCACTGCCTTATGCAAATTATTTAAAGGGTCCTTAACGTCAGATGGTAGCTCGGTAATAATCTTTAGTCTCGCTTCGGTTGTTATTACTTCCGGGCATTGAATCAAATTTTGTTGCGCAGCCAGCTTGAAAACATCGCTAACAAGATCGGTACCTAATGTTTTCATCAGATACTTAGTAAGGCCGACCTGTATACCTTTGTCAAGTTGCTTTATACCTTTGTCAAGTACTCGTATGCTTGTTGCCAAAGCATTTAGTCTTTCCTCAACCACATTCAAATTATTTGTCTTTGTCATTTGTGCGAGCTGTTCCGCAGCTGCCACTGCTTGTTTACTTAGGTTCGGCTGTAAGTAGGACGCCAATTCTCTGACAAGTCCCTCAATATCGGACAGATTCTCATCCTTACCGATCTCAATTGCAATATCGTCAACTGTGAAGAATACGAATTCTTTCTTTACAGAATTCTGTGACTCTTGCGCATCATCTGAATCAGCGTCAACCGTATTTTTTCCACGATAATTCTTCTTCTTTGTAGACTTAGTCCTGGTCTCACGACCTTGGCTACCACCCCCAGCTTTACCGCCGACAGCTTTTCTTCGTCGCTCCTCCCTTTTATCCACCCTGCATTCATCAGGATCAACAAGCTTAGATTTTATTTTTGATTCGGCAACAAACTGTAACCATTTTCCACTGTCTACTGCTTCTTTAGCTTTTTTCTCAGCAACTCCCTCAAATCGCAACACCAAGTTTTGAAGAAATGCATCTGATATAGCAACAGTATTCGCAAAGACATGGATGTTTGAATTTGTTCGTTTCATTGAATCTTTCAATAAAGTCTCAGCATCTTCAGGACTGAATACAGACGGCAAGAGCGGATAGATATCAGTAAACGAGCCAGTAGCTGCAACCTCTTCCACGTTTGCATCGACTTGATCGGTAATAGCTGGACCCACTGCGACTGAGTCCAGCAGAGATAATTTTTCATTCGCAAAATGACGCTTCACAAAATTCTGTGGGTCCGAAAATCCTAGACGTGAGAGAGCGTCATACTCTGAAAATAGTATTTGAAAATTTATACACTAATCAAAAAAAATGGCGATATCGTATTTTTTTAACAAGGTAAGGGCTAAACGATAAATTTCGGTCAAGACTGTAAGTCCTTAGAACTGGTATATGTATGGAGATTTTTCGACAATATCAGCCACAAAGAGCAATAACTTGAATATTAGCAGTTCAATCGCGACAAGGTTCTAATGTAACCATGAAAAAGTGAGAAATACAAATGATAAAATATCGAATGAAAACTTGAAAGCACACACACCAAGGTAGCCATTTTGCTTGTAAAAATTGTCCACCCAGTCATTTTGGCTCTTTGAATAAATCGAAGGTACATAAATCCCATTGCCTCCCTGTTTCCCCGTCACAACTCCCGGTACTTGCCTCATCTCCTGCAAGTTGTCAAGAATTGCTGCAATAAATCACTAATTAGTATTGATAATTAATTTCAACTAAGCAAGCCACTTGAATTTTGATCAGGTCTCTGGTAAAACGTAAACAGTGAACAATGTATTACGAATAATCGAAAATACAACTCACACGAAAATATCCTTTCAGGCACAGAGCACTGGCCAAGAATGGCCGAAATCAGGGTCGGTTTAGTGATGCCGGACAATGCCCCCCTCGTCTTTGCCTTGTTTCTAGCCACATATCCTTCCGTATAGAAAACTCTTGGGTCCTGTCTATCCTGCCTTCCAAATATAGTTTTCCCGAGTTCTCTTTCTACAGTGGATTGTAAAAATTCGGCAGGAAGATCATAGTGCAGGGTCAACTGAGCAACGTCAACATGGCCCTGCTGGCTCAACCTGTCATTTATTTCCCCGGTGATCTTGGTCATGTAGGTTTTATCGACTAGTTGGCCCAGAACTAGCTTGACAGACTTGTCATGTCGTTCAATATCGGTTGCAGCTTTTGACACTTGAGATAGATCAACGTTAAGTAGTTTAGCCAAGTCAGCCAGGTTTATACGACCGCCGCATACGTGTAGCTCATCCTTGATTTCTCTGACGAGTTGCTGGGGCGTAACGTACTCTTTGCCATCTGTTGTGAATACAACGTCCAAAAGTTTACTTTCCAACAGCTTCGTTACAATCTCCACGCAATTATGCTCCGACAATCTGCAAGAAATATCAATTATGGAAACTGGCTAAAATACGATCAATCAACACTGTCCAATGTTTGACTATTTAAATTACATTATTATGTTTATACGAGGTTATTCTGAGCCACCTACCCTAACCTAACTTAATCCTGAACAAATTATGTGCGGATGTGCTATAGTTGTGAAATTAAGAAAAAGGTTAGCAAATGTTGGATTATAAATAAGTGAGCGAGTGAAAATTAGACCTTTGCAGCGTCGAGCTCAGCTGCGCCTTTTGAAAATCAGCAGCTAGGCGTTTTACTTCGTCCCAGTCCACAGCTGTCATTTTGGAAAGCAAATTTCACGTTGAGCAGGCGATCATGGGTAACCGATCATGTGGAACACCGCACTGATATTGCCGCGATTCATCGATTTAATCGAAAATCGATTATCTTTGGTCATTCCTAGGACGGGGTTACTGAACCAGACTGAACTAAACAGGGAGACTATAATACAACACGAGGCACTTGTCCGCATTGTTTCGGTAGGAGGTATCGAATGCCGATCCTCGCGAAGAATATATTACCGGTGTGCGTTAGATTAAACAATCTATTGACTTCGAGTATGGCATCGGCCAATGTTATTAAACGCTTGGAGTCAAAGGCATCGGCTGCTGAACAAATAATAGCAGGATTAAAACGAGAAGTATGTTGTAACCTAGATTAACCTAACCCAACTCATTGTCAGGTTACATACATACGTGTAGTGGACACCTTGATATTGATAAGAAATCATTTACAGTTTTCGTTAATAAATTATAGGTTGATCAGCTGAAAAAAGGTACGAAAGAGACGTACATTAATCAAACCGATGTTTTGAGTTTGGAAAATCAACTTCTTCGAGGTGAGATAGAGAGGTACAAGAATGAACTTGTACGATTAGAAATGAACCGCGGGGTTAAACAGGTAACTTAGTGCAAGTATAGTAACTTTTCGCATACGGCAGCGAACTTAGGCATGTGAAAAAAATTTCCATTTTCAGATACCGCAAGCCAATGGTAGATGTTCTGTAAAAATTGATTCGAAGGATATCTCTGTGGTAGAAACTGCCGTTTCAACGGCAAATGAAAACAAACCAGATGCTAAGGCAATCAAGGGGAAAAAAGCGTCCAAGGAAAAGGGGCCAGGGGTAAAGAAGCCAATAGCTCCGACGGTTGAAAGCCAAGAGCCGCCAATTGACGTTGGTAGGCTTGACTTCAGAATCGGAAGAATTGTAAATGCTAAAAAACACCCTGACGCGGACACCCTGTATGTAGAGGAGGTCGACGTGGGAGAGGAAAAAAACAGAACCGTGGTAAGCCTAAAGCTCACAAAACAACCGATCGCACATTATCCAATTTGAGAGAACTGCCGTGCAATGTAATTATCTCTGTAGAAATACCAAGTTCTGTCCTAGACATTCGCATACCCATACCCTGAAATCATGCACATTCAATTACAATGAAATATTGATGGATATTCAAAAGTATATTAACATAATTCTAGGTCAGTGGATTGGTAAAATATGTGCCTCTCGAGGAGCTGAACAACAAAATGGTCGTACTCTTGTGCAATCTAAAACCATCAAAGATGCGTGGGGTGACTTCGGAGGCAATGGTCATGTGTGCCTCTACACCGGATAAAGTCGAGATTCTTGTCCCGCCGCTCGGCGCTGTACCGGGAGACTTGGTCCATGTTGACGGCTATCCCCGTGCGCCTGACAATATTCTAAACTCTAAGAAAAAAATATTCGAAACCTGTGCACCTGATCTTATGACTGATAGTGAAAGGCAAGCAGTCTACAAAGGTCTCCCGCTCCATGTTCCGGGCAAAGGAACTGTCGTTGCCCCGACTTTGACTTGTGTACAAGTCAAGTAACAATGAGATTTACCGTTTGTAAAATATTCGTCGCTATGAACTTATTTATATTCATTTCTCATATTCGAATCTATAGATCGTCAGTGACATTCGTATTATAATTTAATTTACTTATAACATTTTGTAAATAATTTGATGAAACATTTAATGAATAATTACACTGTACAATGGTACATACCTATTAACTGTAGTGCCAAAATTATTTCCACATTTTCCCTATTTGTGAATTTCGTTTAATCCAAATGGCACATGTAACTATGTAACCAAGAGAAAGGGATCTATGAGTTGATCATGAATGTTAAAACAGATCAATAAATGTAGCGTGCAGAATTAACGATATTTGTTTCATTTAGCAACTTCCTCAGCTACGTAACACCTAACATCCAAGCTGATGCTGCTGAAATAATAATGCAATATCATATATAGTTACCCAGGTAAACACACGGAGTGTATTTTATGACCTTAATGTGGCGTAGAGATTAAAGATTGAAAAATCACTTGGTAAACACAGTAGATGATCGGCATGTTGACCCATCAACATCCTACCGAAACTTGGCACACAATCTGTACTCTTAGTTCTTAGCTAAACTTGATTGATACAAGAACTGCGTCAAAAAAGACGTTACGGAAAATTAGAAGACAATGAAATATTTTGAGGCAAGATTAAAACGCCAGTGGAAAATGATATGTCGAACGTTAATTGGTTATTGGAGGCCTGTTTGGCTGACATGGCACAAATACTTGGGACTCACGACGATTCCCGGTTTGCAAAGTGTTCACAATGCTCAAGGAAAATTTTTCACATTTGTTTGGTCAATTTTGTTCACAGTGAGTGTAGATAAAATTATTATACTGTTATTGGAAATCACATGTAACACCAATTTAGAATATACCATTAGTTTTATGCATCCATTCTAAATACCATAGTATCCATTAAAAATTGTCAAATACTCTTGATAAACGAATCATAACACAAACTTTCTACTTACCTTGGTTAGATCGGGTTGGCATGTACAATTCGCGACGTTTACGTAAGTTGCATGGATTACCTCTCATACCCCGTAACAACAGCTATGAACTTGAAACAGGCCACCGCCCTGCCATTTCCTGCTGTCACAGTATGCAATTTGAATCGCGTTCACTGCACTAACTTGAGAAGACTCTTTCGTCGAAATCGAGGAACCGAACTTGGCAATCAATTGGAAAGGTCTGAACAGATAATTATATCTTAGTCTTTGGGCGAGTAATGAATAATAATCAAGGGTAGTCAATATTTATCTACAGTTGTACACTCTATAAGTATATACGATCGATTTTACTAGACTGTACCAGGTGACAAGTTGCAGTGTGGTTCGCCGAATGACCCGGAGTAACCACCGTTATAGCGACAATGGTAACAATGTAGGAAATAATCACGGTAAGAATATTTTTGTACGCTGTGATTTAGAAATATTTTAACGCAATCTGTAGTAGATAAACTCGGAGTTTTGTAAGCATTATTGGAACACGTTACACCCACAACTAATTTCATACACAATATCATTCGGTATTGCTACTCATAGTGAACACAGGAGTAGGTGAATTGTGGATAGACAATGATCCACTAAGGTATCTGCCTCAGGGAAAAATGGAAACAGTTTATCGATATACAGATGATAACAGCTATGCGAACACTGTTGCAGAAAATCATAGCGATGGAACCAAGTCATCGAGGTAGGTACTAGTTTCGGATTGCATGAATAGAGTTCTGTCCTGGCAATATGTAGCCAATAAGTATGATTGATGTTGCTAAACTACCTACGTATGAAGTACATATTTTAGTGTCAAGGCAATTCAGTACTTCTATATTATGTGATTTCGTGCTGGTATATGATCCCTAAGATTGGTTGGTGGCACGATATTGCGCAATTCTGCAAGCCTACAGACCTCGGAAGCTCCAACCAGTCTAGCAACACCAACTGTCAGTGCAACGGACGAAGAAGAGATTAAGCCCCAGATAAATCAAACTCAATCATTCAACGACTTGATGAACTTTCTAGCTTTATATGCAAACTTTACGGAAGAAGATCGCATCGCAATGGGTCATGATGCTACAGGATTTATAAGAGCTTGTACATTCAGCGGCAAGTCCTGCAGTAACATTACATTGTGCGTGTATAGAATTCATATAATACAATGTTCTCGTAATTTGTTTTAGTTTTACTCGAACAGTTATTGTATTTGCAATACAAACATCCGACCTTCCACAGATTTTTCAAAACCATCTCGAGTACTAGCTACGGTAATTGTTTTACTTTCACCACAACAAGGAGGACAGTAATGCCAGGCAAAGACTATGGTAAGGCAAAGCAGACAGCACAAAGTACCCATTGCTGACTATTTATCATACACATCAAACACATCAAATGATGCCTAGGACTCTCTATGGAATTGTTCCTGGACCAGTCAAATTATATTGGAGGAGGACTGAGTCCCAGAGCTGGAGCACGGGTTGTTGTGCATCCTCCTTCCCAATTTCCCCTACCAAATGAGAATGGATTAACAATACCACCGCACACGGCCACCAGCACTGCTCTCGTACAGGTTGGTAACAATTAATCGACTGCCACTTCATAGTGTTCTGCATATGAGTTTCACATTAATTTTCAACAAATGCTAACCTGCCAACCGATGAAACAGGTCCAAGTTACCAGAGAGAAGCTTCCGTATATAACAAACTGCACCTCAGGATGGGAACGAACGTGGTACGAAGCGAAGGTTGGAGATGCTTACAGATATTCGATGGAGGTATGTTAAAGATACCTGTACTGAAAATTCAAACATTTTGGATTTCTTATTGAGATACCAATGAATAAAGTATTTCACTTACCCATAAATTGCAGTAAAGATTTCAGTATCAACCTTTAATCAATAAATATTGCAGCAGTGCCAACGTATATGCTTGCAGCTTGCATTTGAAGATTTCTGTTCATGTACACATCCAATTTACATGGATATATCCACAGGTGTATCGCCTTGCAATTTAACATCTGACAGTAAGTTTCAACTCCAGGACCTTTAACTTGAGTATGAATACAGTAAAAGTTGGAAATTTTGCCGCTCATCAGACAGGTTTATCAATTTTACTTGTATTAACATAGAATTGAAACTTTGTGCAAAACTGTCAACAGATCGGGATTACGCCTGTGTTGGCCGGGTGCTCGAAGAATTTGAAACACGAACACGCGAGTGTAGCTGCAATATGGATTGCAGGTTGTAAATAGTATATTTTTATGCCTATCTCAGGTTTTTACCAGATAATTGAAATGACACGGAAACTAACATGCAATGCTAGTAGTCAAACCTGTGTTGCTGCTAGCACAGTAGAATCATTTCAGCGTTACTCAATTGAACAATGACAAAGTTAATTGCCTTATACCTCTTTGTATGAATATTTCAGAGAAATTACTTACAATATGAAAATTTCCCAAGCTGCATGGCCGAATGAGAATAACTGGGTGAGACATAGATAGATATGAACTGAAAACCATCCAAGATTGGCACTGGGTAACCCATTTAACCTAGCCAGTAAGATGTGTGAATTTAATAAGAATCTAAGCATGCTCTTTACCAGTGTGACGTAGCTCAACGTTTTGGTATGGCAAGAGCCTGCAAGTATGAGAAATATCGGTCAGATTATCGGGTCCGTGAAAAACAACTTCTTCTTCAGAACGTTTTAACGATAGACGTATTTTTTGAAAACCTCAGAGTTCAATCTATCGACCAGCATCCAACTTACAAGGTAAATATTCTCATATTCAGTCAATAACATGTTGATTATCCACCATATTTGTCCAGTTGCAAAATTTTGTCGGCTCTCTCGGAGGTGCCCTAAGCTTGTATTTGGGAATAACGCTGTTTATGCTTCTGGAGGTATTCGAAGTATTTGTGAGGCTAGTCTTTGCATTATTTTACCGTGGCTGCTGTTTTTTTTACCAGAGAAAACTCACAGGGCCGCATAATCAGAGCCGTCGGCGTACGGTTCCGCAACAGGGAATTTTTTACACAGGTTAGAAATTATTTAAAACCTTGTGGACCTATGTCTCATCAGTTATAGCATACGAAGCTGAAGCTAGTGGTTCGAGTTCAAGCGTCAAACACACCCAAAGTCTTTCAAGCATTTTTATTCTCTGGCTCTAGTCCCATTTTAATCAACGTCAGTGTTCATTCTTGAACTCTGACCGCCATGCTTTAGAGTGACTTTATTTTAAAAACAAGCCTTATCCATAGATTTCAGATTCAATCGGCGAATGCGGCTGTCTTCTCCGAATAAATTTCACAAACCTACAAAGTTTGTCTGGTGACTTAAATTTCTTCAGTTTCTTTAAATCTAATAACCCCTAGTGATTATTCATATGTGATCATACAAAGAATTATGTAAATGTTTGAATAAAATTGAATGATTGAAAATTCTGCGATGGAAATATTATCACCTATGCAGTATAACTTAAACTCTGTGTTTAAAAGGAATGGAAAATAAAAATAGATAAATAATTCTGATAACACTTCCGACAAGATTTTTGTGAGAAATTAGCTTCTAATAAAAATTAGTTGAATGGCGATGATTCAATAAAATGTACTAGAGCATCGAATCGAAGGATTGCATACAATATCAAATTTGTTAAATTTATATTTCGATACATCTTAATAATCAAGCTAATGTGAATGTAAGCGTGTGTCTTGCTGTGACAAAAGTACAAAATGGCAAAAGCTAATATTTCATCACATTATTTGCGGTATTACAAGGGCACACATTATCTCCCATAACTTGAAGTAAAATAATAAAGCTTCCCTGGTTTTCTCATCAGATTTGCAAGTTAGAGGCAATACCAACAAGGTAAGTGTAATAAGTTTTTCCTCGATCCTCCTATGTTCATCGCACTGAACATATTTGGGTATAGGTATGAAAAAATTACCCTGAACACTGTATCGTGAGGTTATGAAAATCTTTAATCTTCATCATCACTATTATGACCACCAGCGCGAGGTTTCGGACCTCCGGCACGCTTAGCCATGATAATCTGATCAATTTTCAGAATGGTGCATGCCGCTCCAACAGCGTACTTCAACGCCCACTGTTTTGCTACATAAAGATCCAGTATCCCAGCATTAACGGCATCTATGAGCACAGGCCCATCGCCCTGTAATAGGACAAAATAAAAATGGATAAGTTTATCGAATTTCGATGCTTTATCACTGAGCAAATCACCAAGCCGAGTAATGAGAACACTCACTTCAATGTTGAAGCCGTAGTTACGTTTTCCGTCCTTATGAGCTGCATACAGTTTCGACAGCAGTTCAGATGCCCGATTACCACTGTTCTCAGCAAGTGTCTTTGGGAATGTCTCCAAAGCGGAAGCAAATTTTCTTACAGCGTACTGTTCTAAACCGGGAAGTGTGTCGGCATGAGCGGCAACCTGGGTTGCCAACTCAACCTCAACTGCTCCAGCACCCGCCACAAATCGTCCGTCCTTTGTCAATCCCTTGAACGTGTTTACTCCATCATCTATCGCACGCTCGATGTCATCCATATAATTATCTGTCGATCCACGAACGACTACTGTACTTATGCGACTTTCATTCCCATCTAGCCTGAACACAACAACTGCTGTATCCCCTAACTCGTCCATGTGAACTGTATCTGCATATCCGAGTTCTTCCTTGCAAGGTGGAGTCTATGGATAAAATTAAAAATTATATAAGATTGCGTGGCAATTATAGATTCTCGTTAATAGTATCTATTTTTCACTGGTAGATGATCTTCTGAGTCAAATTTTGAAGATGCATACCAGTTTGGAGAGAGCTGTTGCTCCAACTGCTTTACACAAACGACGAAGATCAAACTTGCTCGGCAGTCGTACAGCCATCAGATTGTATTTGTTTATATAATGAAGAGCCATATCTCCGAATTTCCCTCCCGAAACAACAACTTCGGCTCCTGAATCGGCTATAGCCTTAATCTGATTTTCCAGGAGCGATTCCTCACCTCGTGAGAACTTCATTAGTTCGTCAGCTGACTTGATAAGCACAGTTCCTTTTGTCTCTGTTTGTATAATATCTATAGCGCAAGTGTATACCGCAATTTTCGCACGCAGTTTCTTTGTTACGTCACCCTCTACCTGCCTTCTGAAAACCATCCCCTGCACGACCTGGGAGGAGTTCAGACCTGCGCCTAATATCTTGCAAACACGAACGTTGTCCACGTTGAATGTTGTTTTTTCCGGTATAATGGATATACATGCCTTGCTGATGAGAGAAGTGAGAAAATCCTCATTCCCTAGCTGCTTACTCATTATTGCCGCTCTTATACTCTTCTGTACCTGAGCACTGTCGCGATAATCTTCGACTTTGTAAACAACTAGCGACCCCAAGATCTCTAGTGCCTTTTCTAAAGCAACCTCGTAACCCTCAACTATTTCCGATGTTGTTACACCCTGGAAAAGGAGATTATGGGTTCAACAAATATGGTTCAAGGAACTCATATTTGAGTTGTTGCTTAAATTTTTGTTTGTTAAATAGAATCACGATTTGTAGGCAACTTTTCATATATTATTTTCAAACGCCAGGCACTTGACAATATGAAACTAAACTGAAATGAATCTCATGCACGTGCATAACAGATCTGACGTAGCTGCAGAACAAGAAGTTTACCAGGCGGAGAAGTTCCTCAGCTGCTTCAAGCAAGGCCCCAGCAAAGATAATGACAAAGTTTGTTCCGTCGCCTACTTCTGCTTCCTGCATTTCCGAGGCCAAGACCATTAACTTTGCAGCCGGATGCTCGACTTCCAGCTCTTTAATAATAGTAGCAGCATCGCTTGTGACAAACAACTTTTCAATGTGGTTTATCACCATTTTATTCATGCCATTTGGCCCATAGGCGGTACGGACCGTTTGCGCAAATTGTTTACAGGCAGATATATTCCTATAAACAGCTTCTTCCAAACCTGAAAAATACTTTGAAAAGCAGAAATACATTAAAAATAGCATATCTAACGCGGGCGTCAAACAAATAAATTATCTGGCACGAGAATGATTTTATGTGATTGAAAATAAATTTTGCCCATAAATGGTGACGAATCTCGGATGGAACGTTCTCGGAGTCGGTACCTCCGCGCCCACACGCGGTACGCATCACCGGTGACCCGGCCGATTTATAATCGCGTTACGGTTACTGGAAGTAAAAAAAATACTACCGTAATTACAAATACTTACGCGAGCTCCATCCTTAAGCATCTGAGCCACTCCGGGCGCTTGTGGAACGTGCAGAGCCATTTTTTCGACGCAATTTTTCACTAACGACTTACACCAATTCACAAAGCGTAGATCGTCGTCTGTCGTTGTCGTCCTACACCTCGTGCCTGCTCGTACCGCTCGGTGATCGACAGCAGTGCCACGGTAGTTTTGCGGTGAACGAACAAACTACGCACTTGTTTTGATTGAGTCGGTAAGTGTAGGGCACTGCTGTTACTTCCGTGCCTTGGAAGATCGGCGCTCTTTCGGCCATTTCAAAATAATACGCGAATCTTTGGCAACGTTCAATGAAGAAATTTCATCAACGACGACCCACGTTTTAGCCCCATGTAGTGTCTCAATATTTTGATTCACGTACATACATACATCGTATTCACGAGCATAGAGTGCATGATGGTGAGAAATCAAAGCAGCTTACATCAAAGCCAAACGTTTTGTCGTCCGATTAAAAAGTAGCGAACAAAATCATGCTTTCAATGTATTTTTCCGTTCCGAGCTCGACTCAGTATTGCCAGCTAGTGAATTTTACAAACTTACACCTATATATCTTTACGCCGTGGGATAAAGTATACAGTCTATACAAGGTTCATGTATATTATAAAGAAATCTCAACTGATCCAGTCCACCTTGAATCAATATGTTATAAATGGCGTAAGATTATCCCCACATTTCAACAAAACCGTAAAAACGAGGAACAAAAGAACCTGTTCTTAACAAATGATATGTAAAGCTCCAGCATGGAAACTATACCTATATTCAGATACTAGTTCAAAACTAATTAGTTTCCCTTCAATTACGCAAAGTATATGCTGAGTAATTAATCCTGTTTGTTGTAAAGTTAAGTTTTAAGAATTGTCTCAACAGAATTAAATATAAAATATTTCTGGATTCGGAAAAAATGCAACAGAAACTATATTTATTTTGAAATCATCTTAATGCGCACCGACTCGGACATTTGCTTGTCAGCTGAATAGTTCACCTTAAAATTAGTTCAAATCTACAAGCCATTAATTTTTCAACAAAATTAATTATCAGACTAAGCTAAAAAGTCGCCCAATTGAATTTTGCCAACATTTGAAACGCTTAAAAACTTTTGCCGCCGTGACCTATAGGTGACATTAGTGACTAAATTACAAGAGCGAGTTTCCAACACTTTTGATATGGTACCACCGAACATTTTCAAATAGCTAACAGCCAGAAATAATGAGTGATTTTAAATTCATGCGACTCACCCATGCTGCAACTTGATAATCGGTCCAGCCTCACCATCTGAAGTGCATCCTTTCTGTCGTGAATTAGATATTCCTCTGGAGAACACTGAACAAATTTTATATTTCCATGGAAGACACTTAATAAATTTTATATTCGTGTGGAGAACACTGAATAATCTTTATATTTCCATGGAAAACACTTCATAAATTTTATATTTCTGTGGAAAACAGTGAACAAATTTTATATTTCTATGGAGAACACTGAACAAATTTTATATTCCTGAGGAGAACACTGAATAAATTTTATATTCCTGTGGAAAACACTCAACAAATTTTATATTCCTGTGGAGAACACTGAATAAATTTTATATTCCTGTGGAAAACACTCAACAAATTTTATATTCCTGTGGAGAACACTGAATAAATTTTATATTCTTGTGGAAAACTCTGAATAAATTTTATATTTCTGTGGAGAACACTGAATAAATTTTATATTCCTGTGGGAGACACTGAATAAATTTTATATTCCTGTGGAAAACACTGAACAAATTTTATATTCCTGTGGAGAACACTGAATAAATATTATATTCCTGCGGAGAACACTATTTAAATTTTACATTCCTGTGGAAAACACTGAACAAATTTTATATTCCTGTGGAGAACACTAAATAAATTTTATATTCCTCATAAGAACACTGCATAAATTTTATATTCCTGTAGAAGACGCTGGATAAATTTTATATTCCCGTGGAAGACACTGAATAAATTTTACAGTTCTATGGAAAACACTGAATAAACGGCAAAGAATATCACCGATGGAAAACTCACGACAATTTTTCACCCCACAAATAGAACAAAACTGCTTTCTAAATTCCGCGCTGCACTTGTTAGGATTCATCGAGACTACATTTTGATTAAACGATCGAGTACAGAGGATTGGGACTTGTGTAAATGATTTCGAATGTTATCTGAGTTTAGCTTGCAACAATTGAAAATTGACACGGTGAATTTTCCATAGCCTAAACGACTTCGCAATGCCAGTTGTGCTATATTCATACGTCTGTGGCCTGAATCCCTGCACGCGAAAAATTGCAAATGTAAAACAGAGTATTCACGGCTACTTTTCACATTTCTTTCACTTCAATAACTACAATTAACGACGATACGGTAACGGCACGCCAAAACCCGTCCGTTAAATTGGCGGCAAGAAGAGAAATTTTCCACCGATTGTCAGTTGTTTATACCCAGAACGCCGCCATTATAAATCACGAATCCCGCCAAAGTCCGTTGACCACGAAGTAAGACGTTCACAAAGCATTGATGATGAATGCCAATTACAATGCGCTTTAGCTATTGCCGACAAATTTCCTACAATATTACGCGAAAATACTCTCATCTCTATTCTGTACAGTATACATACATGTGTAAATAACGAACAAAATTTCCATCCTTCGGTATTACACCGGGCAACGGGCATCGTGATGTTTGTTTTTTTTTCCAACCGATTTGTACATTAAAATAACGAATATTTACACTCACAATTATCTTTCTAGTCACCTGAAATCGCCATGTGAATCACTTAGATCAGCATGTACTCAATATAAAACCGTCAAGATGCAATATGGCATGATTTTTATGGCAAATTTGGTGTAACTGAAACTGCGGAACGTTCGCACCCCCGGCGATAGATTCGAAACTGCAAGAACAGACAACTTCTGGTCAATGCTCGCAGCATACCAACTGCACAAATTGTCCGCCGTCGGAGAAACAAAAAATTTAATTCCACGCATAAGCATGGAAAGAATCCATTTGAGAAATATTTATTTTACCTAATGAAATGAACTTTTGCTTATGAATTTAGTCGCGCAGAAGTTTCGAACATCTAGCAGCGATGAATGGAAACCGGAAGCGTTGAGAAGCCATTGCATATCCTACTAAAGAAAGCCAGCTATAAACAATATTTCGTGATTGTGATTTCGTGCCAGTTTGGGAACTTCCCTTATCTGTTTCTGGCTTGCGAGGTAAAAAAAGCCAAAAAATGCATGTGTGAACGTCAGTAATATGCATAGAAATATGAGGATAACAGTGTGGCAATCCGATAACTTTTTTATCGGTGGAGGCCGTTTGACAAGCAATCCCATAAGATACATAAAATCCCGTTAGGGTAAACCATCTTTAATAGTCTTTAGTCAGTGCCACTGCACTTTTAAAAACCCCCATCGTGTCGCCGTCAAACTTCGTGCGTCAAACGAACATTTTGTACGAAGCCGCAGGAAGCCGCCATTACTCGCGATTGCTGATAATCTTGTACACACATATTCATTCCGGAGCTATTTTAAAGTGTTTAGTATTGTACGTTACGTACATATGTGTGTAGGCACATGCATACATAGATCCGTCATAGTCGGCAAGTTCTGTTGGATTCCGTACAAATTTCACTAAGCCAACGGCAGTAAGAATACTCGTTCAGTGGCGAGCGATTCGGCAATTTACCGAAGATCGAGTTCAACCCTTTCCGTCGACCGACGCCCGCAGTTCGCAACAACGTCCAAGAACCAAGTCGTAAAGTCTCACCCCTGGAATCGGTGCCGTGAAACCGTCTCCGTTGCGAAACCCTTAGGCCTCTAGGCCGTGTTTCATCGCCCGAGTGTACCGCCACGCCCTAACAATAGGCCTGTCCGATACGGCTGTTATGGACATGATGGTTACGAATCTACAACAGCAACGTCAGGTTACCGAGCAGCTTCGTCGCGAGGCTGCGATCAGGCGAATCACCGTCAGCAAGGCCGTCGAGGATATAATGAAATATATCACGGAACACGAGCAAGAGGACTGCCTGTTAGTCGGATTCTCCTCACAAAAGTCGAACCCCTTCCGCGAGAAGAGCTCCTGCAGCATTCTATAAGCTGAGTAACAACCAGTCTCGGGATCTCCTCTTAGCAGGGTAATCTCACTTTGGCAGACACACCTGTTGTTTCAATATGACTGAATGCCTCGTCGTGCTACAAACTGTGCACTTGGACACGGTTTGTCAACTAATCATTTTTAGATAAGAGAAAAACCAAACATGTATAATTTCCTTACCATCAACCATTTATCCTGTATTTTGTTTTTACTAACCCGGTAGAATTGCGCTTTAGTCAGCAAACACGTGTTCACTTGTCATCGATTGAAATTTCTCATAATTTTGAATCTCTGTCTTATCGCTTCCACATCTAGATAGTAATCGATGGCAATAGTCAATACAGCAAAATCATCGTATATGCTATTCTTGAAGCGGCCTCAGCTCTGCCATGGCGGAATGTTTTTTATTTAGACACTATCGGTGTGTCCAAAATAATTGTAACAAGTAATCTAAACTTATTTTATAACTGTAAGATACATGCTGTAAGATAAAAGAGTTTAATTTCACAATCAACAGAGTTCAAAGTTTCTGCTCTGTTTTTATTTGCACTGTAGAGTGATCCCAATGGAGTTGAATTAAAGTTAGCCAGCAAATCATCAAAACGTGGAGCTATGCTATGCTTGTACAGTGGGCTGCTGACTGATTCCAATTCTGTCACATTCATCTTCTGTATATTGCAAATCGCTCTACCGTGCGAACAGACACTGTCAAGTTTTGAGCGTTGATTGCCGTAACAACTAAACCTGATCAATTCCAGCTCCGGTTTCTGGCGAAAGCCAAACATCCATGGGCATTTTATTGTTGCTATGATGATTAATCACCTGGAACTTGATTGGACCTATGATCGTAAGATAGTTATTTTCCTCATTTCTCAAACAATATTGCTTTATTGAAAACAAGAGAAAAGCAAGTCTGCATATTTTATAACATTTGCAAATGTCAATGTTATTCTAAAGGGAATAAATAAATCAATATGTATATGCGTGTGTGTGTGTACAATATCTAAGTATGAATAAATAATTTAACGTATCGCTACTTCTACTTGTATATCTACCTATATACGTGATAATGTAATGAGATCAGCAATAGAAATTTATTCAAATTACCAGCCATTATATAAGTACGTGAGAGGCATTGAATTCATTACACTTCATTTTCGAGACACACAAGTCCTCAATCCCAGAGCCAATGGACAGTCGGGACCTGGAGCGGGCAGCTGTTAGTTCACCCATCTCATCTAAATCTCTAGTGTACCTAAATTGTATTTCAGTAATTATCAAATCACTGCGGTTAATTTTTTACAAATTAAATAATAGGTTACCCATGCGCTACTTGTTTAGCTGCCCATCTTTCTTAACTTACCGACTGACTGGTCGGCTTGGATTCTCCGAAGCATCCGATAAGCTTTTAGCCACAACATCGACATCGTCTGCATTAAACAAAGCAGCATTACCTGAAAGAAGGTGTATTAAACGTCGTTTCATGATCAATTGCCGGAAATATTTTGAAATAATTTGTTTCCACGCTTTACAGTATGATGAATATATTTAATGCTTGTAAATATTATTTACTGGTTGGAAAGAGCATTGTATGTTTGAGAAGATCTCCACTAGCAAATGGTGGGAGGCTATCATCTTCGTCTGGCATGAGGTGATTTGTAGGGTCCAATGTAATAGACTCTACCATCTCCAACCATTGTTGGTTGTGTGATCGGAATTTCTCAACTTTAATTCGAGCTGCCCAGTCTTCGTCGCAAAGCTGAAATAATCGAGTATATTATTTTGGTGTAATCCTAGTCCTAGCTTTAAACAAGAGGGAACAACTTTCGACAAACAACTTACCGCAATAACGTCCAAGCAGGCATCGCATACCTTTCGAATCATGGGATTTTTATCATGCATCAAGTCTATCAAATAACCAGGGGCTTCTGGAAATAAATGACGAACGAGTCAATCACGGATTGTGGCAATACTTGAAAGCATCAATAGAAAATAAATATACTTACCATTACCAGTCTCTCGAATCAAATAGTCTCTTGTAGAATCATGTTTAGCAATTTGATAAAATACGTAAATTATTTGTAGTACTATTTCATCATCCTCTTGTTTTGCTGTTTAGGAAGAGAATTTTTTGTAGTCATAAGCGTAGACGGAATGAATTATAAATTTATTAAATTATTGCCTTCTGGCTGAAACAAACCTCTGAGTAATTCCACCAGGGACAGTAAAATATCGGCCTTGCACAATAATCGGGCGCACATTTCGTCGTAAGCTGCCGTACCCAAAAATATTACTACTTCCAGTACCAAATCGTCTTGGGCTTTACCTACCAAGAAGTACACAAGCATGTCAACTTTGGCGTTCGACAATCACATAAAAACGCTCTCCAAATCTTAATTCTTTAGACTCTGTACAGAACAGAAATTGTTTACCAGGCACAAGGTTGTTTCTTATCCAAGGTATTAGATTGCATCGTCGTAGTATTTGTGAATAGTCAAGATCCGGAAGTGTCAAGTTGCCAAGGACTCCAACAATTTCCAGCACGAAATCTTGCGATTCTGATTGAGTCAGAGCCGTTGCAAAGTCGCCAACAAATTCCTGTAACATACAAAGTCTGTCATATAAAAGGAAGGCAGTGGATGGCTAAATACTCATACATTTCCTACGGAATACCCACAATGAAACTCTCCTTGGTGCAATCGTGCTGTGATATGTTTCGTATCATTTTCATCACTAGCGGATCTTGAGTTCTAAATGCACGACGAATCAACCCCTGCAAAATGTTGTTCTCGACCATTAGCTGAGCATTCCGTTTATTGGCGGCCAAATTTATACATAATGCAGTCAACTCCGGCTTTATTTGATTATCATTAGACACCAAAATCATGTCGGTAACCTATGCATATCAAGATTCAATGTTTTAGATCTGTACCTTGGCCCGATTAGTAGTGACTTGAAGTAACTGCCTACTACGTACCATAGGAATGCAATCTGTATATGTAAACATAGACTTGACTTTGTCATCCATGCTGAGATGATAGAGCAAGCCGAGTATTGTAGTTTTGTTTTTGATCTCACCTGTGGAAGGAAATTAAAGCAGACTTGTTATAAGACGCATCGCATAGAACGTAGGATACACTTTCGTATGATGCTTCAATCAACTTACTTTGAATCAGCAGCGTGACTAGCTTTGGTAACAGTCCTACCCGTATCATCTTTGACCGCAATTTTGTGTCAAATGAAAGATTAAATGATAACTTCAAAGTGCTTTGAATTAGATCAGAATTACTGTTGTGTAGTAGCCTCGGTAATTTTTCAATTACATTCAGATCCGCCTAAAATTATTACAGAAGTTCAATGCAACTTTGGCAATTGAGAACACAGAGGATATTTGAATGATTAAAATTGTGAGCCACAGGTGCTAAGATATACCATTAAGTCCTTGTTCTCGCGGAATATAGACAATTTCTTGAGAAAAGTCACAACCAATATCAGCAAATCCGTATTGCTTCTGTCTAATGTCTTGATGAGCATCCCAATGACGTTCTTCTTACGCATTTTGCGTTCCACTTCTGTGTTCTCCGCAATGTTCAATAATAGGTAGAAGGCAACTAAACATAAAGTACATGCATATTTAAATAGCTTCTTTCTTTAAGAACAAAGCATTGTCACCTACCTCGCAATAACTGTTCCTGTTTTCTTGTCAAACTTTTAAACTTTTTACGACTTTTTTCAATGTCCTCTTTCATTTTATTAACATCAACGTCCGTAGCGGAACTTGTCAATTCGACGGATCTTCTTTTAACTTCAAAGTCAAGGGGACCATCTGCATTCCAGATCTCATCGCCGACTATTGCTTTTTTATCCAAGTTATTACCAATTTCAGTAGGAAAAAGCGAGAGGCCTGTTGTACTTTCAAAATGACGACGCCGTTTCTCCATGTCTTCTTTCCACTGGTCATAACGCCCAAGCTCGAAGTCAATTATGTCCATACATAGAGAGCCGATCTGATGAAATAGATCCAAAATTTTATAAATCTGAAACGTACGGGACAAGCTGCTCGTTATACAAGAGAGAAGAACGTTTTGAATTTACCCTATATTCTAGTACTATGCTGTGAAACTGACTGTAAGTTGAGAAACAAAAGAATATGTAGACTATGTTAGTGGATAGTTCGATACTGCGTCTCCAGTCTTCTCTCAAAACTCTCGCTAGTGCACTCAGTAGGGATTCTGAGAACAAGAGAAAATAGGAATTTGTAAATACCACTAGGAAAATCTGTAGAAGCTTGATACATTTTTCAACCAAATCACTTCCCACAAGTCTTGTTGATTGTACTCTCTTGATTTGTATCGTTGTTTTGCAATGTATTAAAAAAGTACAAAGTAAAAGGGGGAATACCCGATATATTTGATATCTTTTTCATTTCATGTTACTGACCATTCTTTGTCAATTCCAACAAGTTGTCCGGAACTCTGGCGAGCTGTAGAATTAGAGACGAACCCCTAATTTTCCCTGGTATCTCTTCGTACATAAGTTCAATATAACTGTCAATGTTGCTAATAATGGCTCTCTCGATGTCAACATTGCGCTCTGTGTTTGTTGCATGAGAAGATGCTGGCCGTGAAAGTTGTATACCCACATCCTCAACTAGAACAATTTAAAAGAAACTCATCAATAAAATTATACGAATATGAATAAAAAATTTCTCCACTGAACTATCCTACCTTCGTCATTGGTCCGACGAGTTTGTAGATAATAGATGAGTTGTTCAACTTCTCGTAACTTGGACCCATGAATCAAACTGCATTTTTCCATAACTTCTTTGGCGAGGAGAGCTACGTTTGTATCAGCGTTCAAACTTTTCAAGCGTATTATCTTTTGACATTCCTAAAATATTGGTCGATATATGTGAATATATAATCTGACCTGTAACTAACAAGGTGATTACCCTTGTACTTTCATCATTGACGACCATGTTCACACCGTCAGGACGCTTTGTATTTGATCAAACTCATACATAATAAGTAATAGATATATAACTATTGCCATGTATCGATCAAATTGATGAGTAGGTACACACATCAATACCGTGCACTCATCGAATAAGAAATCAATGAAAGAACACAAATCTAGTTCCATGGGAGTCGGTACATGCAATAGATGTCCAGTGTGGGCATAGTCGACAACGGTTATGTTGAGGATAGACTGGGAAGGTGGAGTATCGATACCTTGCGATCTCCTAGCATAGGGTCACCAAGTTCTCCTAAAATCAATGCTTCCACGTCGTAATTGACTACCAAAGCCTTTTCAGTTGGATGAACATCCAAGTTGCCGGATCTCACTTTCCTGAAACAGAAAAATTCAGCCTGAGCAAGGAAGAAATGAACAATAATTCCTGTTCTCTCACCTATTCTATCCGGACATGTTCCAGAGACAGCTGTCATTGTCATATAATTTTGCATCGGAGGATAATCTATAGAAGGCTGATCAGCCAGTAAAAACTCTACCTTTTTAAAAACTTTGCTTCGTCCATCTTTGACCAAGACCACAGACAATTTTATTTATGAACGTTGTATCTTTAGATTCCTAGTGCTGATGAGTGGATGACTTAATTCCGCAAGCACCAGCCATCGCAATTTTCGACAATTCTACAATTAGTGTATTCCTGTCTGTCAATAAAAGTCTGCGGGGATCTGCGTGACCGATGGGCAATGCAGTATAGGACAACACTGTAGGAAATTAGAAAAAATTATACGGCAATTGGAACATAACAGCAGTCAACAGCAAACCAAAAGCTTCGGCACCGATGACAACGATGGAGAACGATGTTCGGAGTCGTCGCGATGAATTTATAACAAATGGATTATAAACATCAGTGATCAACATAGGTATAAATGTATACCAAGTGTACAGGAGAGTGGGGGTAATAATAAATAGGTATAGCGGATAGCCGGGATAGCCAACAGGAAACCACTGACTAAGAATTTTTAAAGACAGCGAGCCTCGTGAATCCAATCTATGCCGCGCAGCAAAGAGGATTCGGCAGATTGGAAGCCGTGGAAGGTTTGCGTAGCCGTCGCCGTGAGCGTCATCTAGTGAGTCGGGGGACACAAGTCGCGTATCGTAATCCTCTTTGCCCCGCAGTATAGCGGTTCCGGCGTTGCTCAGTTATCTTCCGGTACGTTTGTATACTTTACGGACAGCGGTTCGCCCTTGTCGCGTCATCCGTTTTCCCACTCTCTGGGCCGAGCTCACCGTTCCTGGACGTTTCCGGATCTTCGTAGTTGATGCTCGTACCCTACATAGTTTGCATTTTCAATTGAGGTAAGTTGTCGCACCCGGTTCTCATCACTGTAATCTTATTTAAAACACGCGATCCTTTGATCCAAGCAAAAAATAATTGTTTAATTTTTAGCTGATATTGTTGTTTCTTTGAAATTACACTATATTTGTACGCTAACATTCGCGGCGGTTGTTTAACGTTAATCCTTGATACTACGTACCAGTTTTGTGTCTTGTGCGTGTTATGGTAATATTATCTCCGTTAAATTGATTTAGCTGTTAATTTTGAAGGCTTAACGATCATATTTGTATCTGAACATATCTCCGGCCATTCAATATTCAATCAAATATATTCTGATATGCCCACCTTGCTGAAGATGAGCGAAACGACGGTAATGGCGGTATGTCGAACAATGTCGAATCACTGAAATGGTGCCGGCAGGTGCTGGTCACCCCAAGCTGGTTTCCGTTCACAAGGTTCCTTTTCGGCGATATTCCTATAATGTTCCAGTTTCAAACTAGCGATTAGTTTCACGGATATTTGTGCATCAATTATTGATATGTTGGCCCTAGTTACTGTGATGAATTTTTCTACGTGGCTCGCGGTCGTAATTCTAAATTTTTTCGTCTACTACGTTATGGAAGGATAGCGGTGCGGACGCGTACACAAGATGGCGAATGCAAATTCATGTACTGTGTACGTGGCTAGAACGGGGAAAGATAATGAAATGTTATAATTCCTAACTATTCAATAAAACTTTTTTTATACGAAGAAACTTACAGAATTGTGTTCTGTAATGGAAAAGTAAATTAAACGTTATTTAAATCAGAAGATTATTTCCAATTATTCAGACGTGATATGCGAGATCCGAGAATTAAAGCTTGAACATTGCTCTGGTTAATGGTTCTGCTTCTACCAAAGAGACTCTTGTTTTACCCATCGAACTCGATTTTCACTTACTTTACGTGACTTGAATGGTACATACATCGTCTAAAGATATTATAGGATGCATTTGGTTTCTAATCACAAAATGGACTATATATATAAAAAAAACTTTATACAGGAAGCGTCAATATAATACAAAAAAATGGCAGACAATGAAGACTTGTTAGACTACGAGGATGATGAGCAAACCGAACAAGTGGTAGATGGTAGCGGAGACATATCTGCAAAAAAAGAAGTCAAAGGTACATATGTATCGATTCATAGCAGCGGGTTTCGTGATTTCCTCCTCAAACCAGAGATACTTCGTGCCATTGTCGACTGTGGTTTTGAGCATCCATCCGAAGGTATTATAATTTTATAGATATATGTCGGTCAGAAGATTTTACATTTTTAGAATGTTTGTACAAGTAACTTACATAAGAATTCTCCTTCCCAGATTCAATCCGTTACTTAACAATCTAAGGGGGTAGCGGTTGGGAGATACTTTGTAGTCTGAATGATGATATTATAGATAGGGACATCTGATTAGTAATGAACGATCTATCTGTATTCTGACTCGATTTAGCACTCTTAATCATTCTATAGCTCCATACAAGACCATGGCCTAACAAGCAAATTGTTGCAAAATTATTGTGTTGCAGTGCAACATGAATGCATCCCACAAGCAGTTCTGGGCATGGACATCCTTTGCCAAGCCAAGTCTGGTATGGGAAAGACTGCTGTTTTTGTGCTCGCAACTTTACAACAGTTGGAACTAACGGAGAATGTGGTTTACGTTTTGGTCATGTGCCACACCCGTGAATTGGCTTTTCAAATCAGCAAGGAGTACGAGAGATTCAGTAAATACATGCCAGCTGTCAAGGTGATTCTAAAGCACAATCTAAACAGGATGGGTTTTACAAATTTTTTTTTTTTTTTTCCCCCACCCTTTTCTAACATAAGTGTGTAATAACATCAAAAAATTCTTAACTTGCAGGTGGGTGTTTTCTTTGGAGGATTACCGATACAAAAAGATGAAGAGGTACTAAAAAATACTTGTCCTCATATCGTGGTGGGAACACCTGGTCGTATTCTCGCACTTGTGCGCAACAAGAAACTCAATCTGAAACACCTGAAACACTTCGTTTTAGACGAGTGCGATAAGATGCTGGAATTACTCGGTGAGAATTGACTCTTTATGCTATGCTTATTCCTTTTCTGATCTTTGAAACCTATTTGCGTAATACGTCAAAAATTGCCTTATAAGCATTCCACTTTCTGACAATAATTGCTAGCCATATCTACTCTTTAACACTAGAAGACAATTTTAGCATACCAATGGTCGATTTTACCACAGATATGCGGCGTGACGTTCAAGAGATATTCAGGAGCACTCCGCACGGCAAACAAGTGATGATGTTCAGCGCAACCCTGTCCAAGGATATACGTCCAGTCTGCAAGAAGTTCATGCAAGATGTAATTAGAAAAACTTCCTCCTCTCTTCGATCTTCGATCGCTTCTTCGTTGGCTCTGCGTTTACCCAGGACTGAGCTCAGACCGTGCCATGAATATTCTATTGCGCACATCCGCGAGTTAGGCTAGCTAGGCAGACCAAATTATTGTTGATCTCGTCCAAACGAACGTCTGAGGAGAATTTCCACTCAGATTCGACCGTTAATTGACGACGCGCTCGCGAACAGTCGTAGCAACAGAGTTTCGTTGAAAACATTTCCTCGATCATCAGTGAATAGGAGAAGCCTCCGTTGAATCTAAACAATCGTCGCGTTGAACCGTTAATTGACGTGACGATGCATAAACGTCCTACAAATCAATCTTGATCAACAGACCTCCAAAGTCCATGTATCCTTCATAAGAACGATCCTTCAAACCTTGGAAACAATGAATCTTGCTCCCATAGTCATCTATTTGTGAATCCCATCTCGTCACGTTCAATCGCATTCAGGTTATGGTTTTATAAACGTCAATACCACGTTAGGTAACACGGGAAAGATGATAACTCTGTCATAATTGTAACGCGCTACAACCAACAGAAGTGTGCTGATGTCAACACATGGATCGTTTCTTGCTACATAAGAAAAATATTGATCTCGCACGGGTTCGTGGGGTGGGGGGCCAAGAAGACCTCAAGACATCGCTTCCAAGATAGAAGAAAGCAAGAAAGAAGACTCAAGAGGACACTTGGGGAAACAACCGCGCCTAGATAGGGATAAAGTCTAATGTCGGAGGCTTCACCCAATAGCTCGATAACTTTAGACTCTTAGTATCTGTCCGGCATTACTGATTGGTACTACAAAACAGCAACTCGTCAGAGCAAATCTCGCGTTAGATTTCCAAAAACATAACATGGTGCTGCGTTGTTTCTGTCGTCGCGGTTAGAAAACGTTCGAGTTTATTTTCATGGCTCAAAGTTGATGAATAAGATTCTGAGCCAGCGAGCATGTCAACCACAAAACCCTACAGTATGGGCCAATGCCATTGGCGAATGCCAATATGCCGTTCACGTGCTTGAGAAGTGAAAGTTTACGGGAAGGAGACTACAGCAATGGGAGTGGCTGAGCGTTCCTGGGTGCGCACTCTATTTGTGTCGGCGCTAATGCCGAGAGATGGAATCGCCTGACCGTATGTAACTAGTGTGATAAACCCAACTGCCAGATTATCCCAGAGCCTGTATGTAAATAATTGTACTTCAGATACCTGACCATTGGGGCGATGAAGTGGTTTCAGTTCTCTTATATTGGGACACAAACTCATATCAGATCATATATTCTACTTTGTTTTCAAACAGTGGTTATAATTGCGCGACATTAAATAACTTCGGTATGGTCCACGTTCACTTTAATCTTCATTCTTCAAGAATCACATATTTGACTTATATTGGTATTTTGAAAAGACCAATTCATTTTCTCTATGTTGCGATACCGGAACGCTAAAAAGATGCTGTCCAGTGAGATTAACGAGGTCTGATACGTATCTATAATTACCTTGATACCATAGCCTGATAGAGAGAAACAGACTTCAAGCTGAATCGATAGATTCGTGGATCACGGATTGTGAAGTATTTGGGCATCCATATGCGCTGGAATTAGATCAGGCTAGTGTAGGTTGTCTTATAAATACCTTGTTTGCGCAGCCGATGGAGGTGTATGTGGACGACGAGGCCAAACTCACTTTACACGGTCTACAACAGCATTATGTCAAGCTGAAGGAGAATGAGAAGAATAAGAAATTGTTTGAACTGTTGGATGTTCTAGAGTTTAATCAGGTACGATTGTTTTCTTTTCATGACATACGCATTCATTTACCTGTATAAATTACACCTGCATCGCTTGAGTAACTTCTTTAGACACGTTTGATACACGTACGGCGGATTTACTATTGGGTCCAAATGATGTGTGAATTATCTTAGCCAAGTATGATGACTCCATCATTCCATCACCCACTACTGATGGACCCTGTATATCCCGTAGAGATTCGGTGAAGCAACCCCATTGACCTACTTGACATGGTGTCCAGTGGTCCTGGAAATATACTATTTTTGAAGTGTGCCAGTGAATGATATATTTATTTGTGTTCACTGAGTAATTGTTTTTATAATGTCAATTCCCGCCTTGAATCGCATTTTTCGTTTTCCCCTACTAACAGGTTGTAACAGAAATAACGTATATCTCATACGTCACGCTGATTATATGTACAGTGCCCCCTGCCCTCTACATTCGTGTGTTTTTTTTTTTTTTTTTTTTTTTTTTTTTTTTTTTTTTTTTTTTTTTTTTTTTTTACTGGGAGTCCTCGAATGTATTACGGATATTTTACTGGACACCATGATTAAGGGGACTGGTGTCTTGTGCTGAGTGCTGCAGGTTGTCCCCTACATTAGCGTAAAAAGCCCGTTTCACTGAATGTAAATATGTTCATTTAATACAGATATATAGTGTGATATGATGCATCACTCATACAAAGTCAAGTAAACGTAGTTGTTTATTTTTCACTTCTGAATTGCAAAAATTTGCTGTGGCGAAATACTCTAACCTTTTTAAGTTCACCTTCTACACTTTAACTCAATTTAAAAATTTCATTTATGATAGGTTGTGATATTCGTGAAATCCGTGCAAAGATGCATGGCCCTGGCTCAATTGCTGACAGAGCAAAACTTTCCAGCAATTGGTATTCATCGAGGAATGACCCAGGAGGAACGGCTTTCAAGATATCAACAATTCAAAGATTTTCAAAAGGTAAAATTTTTTTTAAACAGTTTTTGCGTCCTTCTAATGAAATATTTCATATTAAATATTGAACTGGATAAAATAACTATCTATTTATCTACCATCCATTGTGAATTCGCAAGAACTATATCGATAAATAGCGATAATACCGACAATATTTATCGTACTTGATATTGACTATATTTATCCGTACTCAGCGTATCTTGGTTGCTACAAATTTATTTGGTCGTGGGATGGATATTGAAAGAGTCAACATAGTTTTCAACTACGATATGCCTGAAGACTCCGACACTTACCTTCACAGGGTAGCTCGTGCAGGACGATTTGGTACAAAAGTAAGTCGAATAATATCGCATCATGTCGATTTGAACCTTTTAATTTTTCCGCTTAATGATGAAACATGTGTTCTAACTGATTCACGCCATGATATACTCTTGAACTCTCTCCTGATTATGCGGAATTTTTTTAACGTGATCGATTCAGAATCTCCTTCCATTTTACAATTATGATTGTGGTGACAGTTTTTTTCTTGCTTGTTGCGATACAGGGTCTTGCTATTACATTAGTCAGCGATGAAGGAGATGCAAAAATTTTGAACGACGTTCAAGAAAGATTCGACGTCAACATCACTGAACTTCCGGATGAAATTGATCTCGCCTCATACAGTAAGTTTGCAATTTCTTTCTTTCATTATACAGGACTGGTTCCTGTCATGAGTGAATCAACGTGTTTAATAATAACAATAAAAAAAACCGCTGAAAATCTGTAACATTGAATCTCTCTCCACTTGGGTACGTATTTTAAGTCCATGTTGAAACTTCCTGCAATTTTAGACATTTCAGAAATTGTCTGTACAAATTTTGTTGGATACATGTCGTACACGCTTACTTCTGTTTGATCAAAAGACAGCACGTTTGCTTTGTTAATTATCCATTATCCTGTGTGAGCCTTGGTTAATTTCATTTTTGTTTTGAACAGTTGAAGGACGATAAAGGAGCGGTTCTTGTCATCAGCTTCACTTTGGCTGATGGTTAATCTTTTGGTGTAAGTATGTTAAATCGAATGATGTTAATGATATCAAACTTTTTACAATCACAATATCAATGTCCAATGTTCAATGATTTGCACATGGCAGATATTGATAATATTTGTTCATATCGCTATTATCCTATTCAAGTACAATTTTGACAACAGAACCTCCGCGTGATGAGTAAACTCTCTTAGCCACAAATGATGACGTTGTCAGTTTCATCACCCACCACTGATGGAGGAAATCACATTTATTCAATCTGTTGACGCAATTTTTTTGTAACAGCTTAAGAATTCATGAGCAGTACGGCTGTAGATTGCTCTTTTCAGTTTTGTATGTATAAAGTTTTCAGGACGATTGGTAAATGGTTGATGGCATAAATTAATAGTAGAATGTATGTTTCAGTTGTGCGACGGACCACTCCAGTGAATACCTACCTATCCACAATACCTCGAACCTGCTGTTCAGCATGTGTTGACGTATTAACTGGCCGCGGTATGCGCATTTTCAAAAAACGACAAATCCAATGACTATTGCCGCTGCCATTGTACTGACAACGACATCATCTTGCACTGCACAGTGATATTCGCAAGTTGTTGAATTGAGATTCTTTTTGGTGATATAAAATATTTTCTGTATTTAAATGAAGTCGCGATCACCGAACAATTGACGATTTTTATTTACGATGCACATGGGTACTTCGCGGATAACCAGAGACAAAAAGTATGATATTTTCAGTGTTGTGTTGCGTACTTCGTCGAACTATAATTCACTTGTTTGATAACTACAATAAATATGAAACTGTCGCTGAACGATGTTTACTACTGTATTTTATTCCAAGCTTGTGTGTCGACTGTATTGTACAGTGCTCATACACACACGAACAGCACTATAAATACGTGTAATATAGGCCTGCATTCGCATTAGTGATGCAAAGGCGATCTCGAACAATCTTGTATCTAGAAATAAGCAAAGTAAATAAAACAACTTTTTAGTACAAAAATTTTATGGCGTTATATCTTTAATATCTCCTTCATTTTAGTAATTGCATATTAACATTAAATATCTGCATTTAACAACTCAATGTCAGATTTTTTTCGTAGGTATTTTATTGGTAAAAAATATATATCGATACCGATATGCCAAATGTTTTCTGGCTAAGAAAACTTTCTACAGAAACACAAGAATGCGACGCTTTCTAAATATGCTGTAGTCGAATTTAATCCTGATAATCAATGGAGCTCAACTAATTAAAGCTGTAGACTGTTTCCTTTCTCAACGATTTCCCGCACATTAGAAATTTGATATTGATCCTTGATTGATAGGACCCGACGATACAAAGTTGGACAATCTAATGACGCGCACTCAATGTAGTTAGCTCTCCCGACACACGACTGGCAAATCTACAATAAAAAGTTGCACAAATTGTATGTACATACAAACGTATAGATATTACAAATATATGTGAATGAAACAACGAAATAACAGCTAATGGTGGTAAGTCTTAATTTCACCGCCGTCGAAAAACAATTAATCAAATTTTACGCATATTAATTCTAATCCAGAGAATAACACACTTACCGCTGTGATGATGCAGCGGGATCTTTCCAGCTGGCGTATCTTATCATGGAGGATAACGATTGTCTGATTTGGTATTCCAGAACACTCTGTGCAAATTCCTGTGGTAGAAGGACGTCCACACGCCGCGCAAGCCATTGTTCCAAAATACTGTGAAATTGTCGACTTCTGCGCTTCTCCTTTCAACGTGCCACCAGGATTGCTATATATCGTTCGACGGTGTGGCATCTCCTCAAACCTAAAACCGAAGAATAATGAGACAGTGATACATTATTGTTGCATCTTGCAAAATGAGCTTTTCTCAAGGCCAGGGAGAAATTTTGCCAGATACATGCATATTTCATATTATGATAATGTGGCAATGCTTTGATATAATGTGATATAATGTATGTATGTACAACAATTCTATTTAATTACAAAAGATAGAATAACAAAACATTGTTACCATGCGTTGACGTCAACGCCAAGAAGATTGAAGCATCGATTTAGTGGTGGTATGATCACTCGCGTTATGTAGTAGAGAGCATTGGGTCGCAATCCTGTGTCCGTGATCAACTCCCATGGGGAGCGTACACATTGAAATAAGGGCTGATTCGGTGCACCGGCAACAATAATGTAGGGTACACGCTCGCTGGTGCGTGGAATCGCACGAGGATCTTTTATCGTGAGTCTTCGGGTCAGCTCTAAGGCTGGCACGCAAGCGCTTGACTTGTATCCCTGCAAGCCACGAAATTCTTTGGCAAACGTTAGGTCTTGAATGGATACTCTGCCACAAAGGATCTTGCCTAATTGTCGTATCACATAGCTTTTTACTTGTGATACATCTCGTGTGTCAAATAGAATTCTCAGACTTTTCTCCAATATCTGTGTCAAAGTATACAAGAATCTGTTAAAAGTGATGATATGCAGTAATCTTGGAAAAATGATAGCAACATATTTACAATCAACAGGTCCACGTAAGCCTACAATTTTGATGTAAAATATATGCCGAAGACTGCGCAGAGTGAAATTACCTTGGAAACTGCTGGACAACCATCTCTGCGAACAGTTTCTATGCCTTTCGCTAAGTAAATCGGTTTCTCTTGGTCCGGACTTTCGTACATATATCCACAATATCGCTTTTTTGTCTGAGGTGTGAAAGATAATATTTTTTCAGGTACATATTATATAAACATCGCTGTAAACGGAACACACGGGCATCGTTGAGATCTGACAAACCTGCAATATCGACGGCTGCATGATTTTTTCCAGTTTCAGTTTCATTGGTTTCGGATTTTCCAAGGTAACAGCACTTGCAATTTGAGCTCCCACCTCAAATGCTTCTCTTCGTGATCTGCCCGGCAATAGCACGAACAAAGAATCGGTATCACCATATACGACACGGGCATTCCATCGCTTTGTAGATTCTACCAATTTTATCGCACGCTCTAGGGTTTCCCTCGCCTTGCTGACGATGCTGTCACCGATCTGCAAATTTCAGAACATTTAAAGCATAATACATGCACAGATGGTCAAGATCTCTTGAAGCTAGCATAATCATTGAGAATTTGCCCCCATCATGAATGGAATAAAGTCCACTAGAAAGAATACCTTTGTAAACAATTGAAATGTGTTTATCAATTTGCGAATTTTCATTATTGTCAGAATAGAAGGCTCTGCTATATAAATGCCAAGTAAAAGAAGCTGTGTGTGCATTTTCACTTCTTGGATCAAATATCACTTCAAATCATGTTACCTCGATACAAGGCATCCGTCCGCTAAAGTTAGCATGTGTATATCCAAACGTTACATTAGCAAGCAATTTCAATCCACGTTGTCTAGAATTAAGAGCTCTTTGGAGTGTGTGAGCGGTTTGTGAGTGATCCTTCATGGCTTTTTTCACCATTAATCTAGTGTCCAGGTATTCGGTCAGCATTCGAGGAAGTATTCCCGTTCGAATTTCTGGCTTGACGAAAGCAACGCCACTGGGTGAAAAGTTTATATTCTTACCCAATTTCTGAATTGTGCGCTTAGTTACTTTCAATGTTGTTGCACCAAATTCAAAGGGTTCAGACCTATTGGAAGAAAAAACTATATCAATATAACAAGGACCCATGTCTATATCTTTACAAACAGACAAGCTCTGTTGTAAAACGGAAAACAGACAGATGTGCACGATTTTACACTTTAATCGTTAAGTCTTTCATGCTATTGGAGTTTATTGTAAATCAATCGACCCTGTTAATGAAGACGTTCCTTGACATGGGAAAAATTTCAATCCATGACGATATCTGCAATTCAATATTCATGGGTTACACACTCACTGGCCAATGTTTTCAATACGTCCGAGGCATGTTGAAAAGCAGTAGTTGTGAGCAATGATGATGCTAGGGTAAAGACTTTGAAAGTCCAGTACGATCAATGGGTCGCTGTAAAATACAGATTCTGGTTCCATTATAAGTGGCAGGGATTCGGGTGCACGCATGGTAGCTCGTTGTTGCGGAGATGGAGATACCGGTACATAGTTGGACGGCTTTGCCAATCTTAGCATGACGGACTCGACTTGAAACTGCGAACCACGCGAAAAGACTTCGAAAAACTGTATCCCATAAAGGCGTGCGAATTCGGTGGTTTTGCCTAACATACAAGAATCGTTGCCCTTAATGTATCGATTATATCATTATTGCACATTAATATTCTTGAAAGTAGGACACGCAAAGTAATCACCAATGATATCGAGTTGCTCGATAATTTTCAATATGCCCACCACCTTAGTGATGTAATGGTCAACAACCAGAGATCGTGCTTTGATTGTCCGATGCTCCCACCACTGCGTCAATGTTGCAAACGATGGACGGCTCAGTCTCTGATGCATCACGTGATACATTATGTTCTCAAACGTATAACTCTGCAAAGCTGGCAATGTGTTACTTTAAAATTTGAATTCGCCTTAGGGGATACTCATTCTTACTTCTAACGATTTTGTATTACAAGTTGTCGGTGATCAAGTTTTATTGATGAATGAACGTATGTATGTTTCCCCTTACCTATTTCATGTCTCATGATTCTCCAAACATCTAGTACAATACGGCCTGGCATTTTTATTTCCGTCAAGATGCTCAACTCGGTCGTTTGTGGCTCCCATGCACGTTGGATGCCAGGAATTCTGGAGACCTTCGGTGCTAAATTGATGCCAATATTCGCCGCCCTCTGGAATAAGTATCCCCACGACAAAGATTCCAGTTCCCATCCAACTAGAATATCTGGGTCAGTTTTCTTGACAACAGTCAAAAGATTCTCGAAAAGACCTTCTTCGCTGAGTGCATAAGAAACTGAATGCATTACCCCAGACTTTTTAAGGTACTCTGATGATTTTGAAGGGTCGTATGATGGATCGCTCACCAGAACACCTATAGTGCAAATTGCATTCCATGATGCAATAATACACACAATGAAAAAATGCCAGATCGACACTGTTCTTTGCAAATACCACAAATTAATAGTTTTGTCAAGTGCACTCTCTTATTTAATTGAAGTCAAATATATGGCTGCATTGTTCAGTTTGGTAAGATTGAAATTTAGTCTTTCAATACCACGTAATTTTTCCAGATTTGTACCGCCTTGTAAATTGAAATTGATACATCACCTTTATCAGTAGACGTAAAATCTGATGCAGCAGGTGCGTCATTGTGAATGGCATAGAATATTGCTCGAATTGGATCATGTTGGGGATCAGGTAAAAGATCTCCGCGAGTAGCTACATGGACCTCCAAGCAAAGTACCGTCAAGAATTGATGCTGAAAATAGTTAAAAGGTGAAATTGACAAATTTAGCACTAATTAACAGCCCAGTAAGGTGTGATTGAAGAAAAAATGACAATGTTGATACTCACGGCAGTGAGTGGTTTGATATCTTGTAAATTTTCACATGGTATTTTAAAATGGTCTGTCTGTGAGGAACTTTCAATTTGACCACAAGAGATACCAAGTAGTCTGGATAACTCGACATCATGAGTCGGCAAAGAAGCATCCATCCCAGTCACATCTTTTCCTTTTTTATTCGGCTGGTAATTATTCTGGTTCGCGGCATTCGTCATTCTTTCTTGAGACGTGGAGTGTTTGTCGTGTTTTGATGATGCAGAGTGATTACAATGTTCAACAGCAAGTTTGGTTCCACTGTCACTGAAATCTTTAGTTACCGATGTTTTTTTCAAGTATTCTTTTCCTCTTGACCATATTTTTACTCTTTGCGGCAGTGGAGCCGTGGCCAGTGGTACGATCACAGTTTTATTTTGACTAGCAAGGTTTTGCCTGACTTTGGATTTTTCAATATTGGCTCCGGAAGGATAAACCTCTTCGACTTTCATTGCTCGCCAGAATCTGATGCTGGTGACACCTTCTAAATTTGGTCCAAATTGTGGCAGGTCAACAACTCTTTTGCTTGGTACTTTAAGTATTTTGTGAGCGACTTCCTTACGATTGGTCACATCCATATAATTGCTAAAGAATGGATCTTTATTCCTGCATACAGGTATACCATAAGTCTCCATTGTTTTAACAATATTGTCGAACTTTGGAGGATTGAATTTAGGCACGATAATAACTTCCTTGCCAGTTCTTATCGTGTCTTCAACAATACTTTCACATCTTGAAATCAATCTGGCATTTCGTTTCCGCTGTGTGTCCAAGTATTGTGTAAACGTTACATTGCAAATATCTTCCTGGTCTGTACCACAGCTTGAATGACAATGTTCTCTCTGGTTTTCACTCACATTCATCATTACTTCAGGAATCTGCAGTTGCTGCACTTCTTGCATTTGATTGCTACACTTGTTTCCATCAATAGTTGCCATAAGATTTACCTGTCGAACTTTTGTCAGGTTGCGAGAAGAGGTAAAAATTATACTAAGCGGAGAGTAACTCCGGGATGGACGACCTCCTGGGCTGTTTAGCATTGGTGACCCCTTTGGCAATTGATTCCTTGGGGATGATAGAAGACTCAGTTTTCTACTTTTTGCAGGTGATCTCGAGGTTTCACAAATCTCATTTTTTCGTTTGCTAGGAGTAACGTTCACAAGTTTTTCTTGATTGCTACGACCTTTAGATTTATAGTCGCAAATACGTTTCTCTTGTCTTTGCAGCGTAACGTCCTGTTCAAAGTCCGAATCCTCCGAACTGAAATCTGCAGGTCCGTCACACTGAGGAATTGTATTGTCACAAGTTGAACCAGTATCCGAATTATTGTCAGTATCAACATCAAATACTGACAAATCACGAAGATAATCGAACGTGGACGACTTGTCAGACATGTCCTTATCTGTTTTTGAATTTGGTGATTTTTGCAAACACTCATCACCTTGTGACCAACTCAATGAATCTAACTGCAACAACGTTAGATTCAAGTCGTTATTATCATCTTCTTTGTCTTCGTCTGAGCAATCATTGTTCCCATGATTTTCATTGATTGTATGTTGTGAACCCAGCAGACTGTCGTCATCCACCTTTAAGCCACAGATATTTTCATCCGCCAACTCATTCAATATATCCAACAAGGGGACATCTGTGGGATCCACTAAAAAATATATTTAGATAGATTAGCATATATAAATGTAATACTCTGGCTAATGTTCTAAGTGCAAAATACTGACATTTCAATCTCAGATCAAAAACCATCTGTATACTGTTCTGAAAAGCTGGCCCAATTCTCATATATGAGAATTGTGAGTCTGGGTCTGTTTAAATTTTGAAAAAATATCGAAGCTTTACTCACGTACACTACAGTCAGCGGATGGGGTAAAAGTCTCTGTTAATGACGCTAGTGACCCTGAGCCCAATGGTAGGTCATCGAAAACTAGTTCGCTTCGACGCTTAGACAACTCTTCGTCGATACTTCTACTACGCGGCCCCACATGGTGCTCAAGATAAGAAGCACTCAGTAAATTACTATCCGCATCTGTTTCGAGAGGATATGAACTCTGATTTCTTCCACTTTCTGTTATTGAGCTATTGTCCATCTGCAATTACAGACGCAAGGTGTACAACATTTGAATTTGAATAAGTCGGACAAAAGAATTTGATAAGTGGGACAGAATGTACATTAGACGCAAATTTGCCATTCACTTAAGTTAGCTAATGTTGAAAACGAAAACGGAGATTGACTAGATGTAAATACTTGGAAAATAACCTGTGAGAGTGTCAATAATCTTTGAGCTAGTCTTTGTTGTTGGTATATGTCATTTTCAGTGGCTTTGAAAACTGGTCTGGTCGGGCTCTGTGGTTGGACAAGCTGAGAATCACCGCCGCTAAGACCCAGTTGCACCCGTCTTGCTTTTTCTTCCTCCCATATAGCCATCAATCCCGGATTAAGTGCCAGCTCCCCCTCAATTTCTACTCGATTCAGAATATCTGAAGCCAAGGTATCTACTTCGAACTTGCATGTACTTTGTGGTGTGATTTCATGCGGCAGGTAATCTAGCTCGTTGGTGAACGGAGAAGTGGCCTCAAAGCAATTTTCAGAGTATGTTCCAGATGCTGCTCTAATTGGCAACCGATATCTGACGTGACGCAGCTCTATCATGCTCATGCCGTGTAAATTGTAATCTATCATAAACTGTTGCACATATGGGATGTGTGCTTCGTGTGGCTGGAGGCGATCACTAAATACAGCACCATTCTAAAATTTACAGTATTATTAAACGGAGCTGTTAATCTTATATATACGTGTAAAGCTACCCTTTTTTTACCCAGATAAGTAGGGTCACATATTGAATACTGGCCACCTGATTTTTGAACAATGGAGCGCTGATATGGCCATTATTCAATAAATTACCATGTATAATATCTCATTTTTAACGATTTTCTTCTTTCAAAAGTGTAACAATAGGCGACTGTAATTGACTAGAAAAATGGATTCAAAATTGATAGGAAAGTATACGAAATTTCAACACATTAATTTTTGCAATTAAGTACCTGTAATAGATTAGCTGCTCTTTTGACCATTGTGGGATTATAGAAATAGACCTTGAAGTACTGGTGTTCCTTTTCGTGATAACCGTAGAGTGGCCTGCATTAATTTAATACAGCCAATACATTAGAATGACCAATTTGCAATACATAATCTGATATTTCGCTTTTTGTATTATTACTATTATTGGTGCGCCGACAAAGCTGACAAGACTTACATGCCGGATATAAGTTGAACTTTGAATACATGTTGATTCCGAGAAGATGCAGATCCCAGGGAAACATTTATAGCAGCGTCCAAAGATGCTGCCAAACGATAGCCAAGCCTGTCGCTGTCAACACCTCCTGTGTGCGGCACATAAAAATATGGAAACACTCCGTGCACATGCAAACATGTCTTCACTCCTAAACAGAAAGTAGAGTAAGAATTGGAACAATTTGGATTCCTGGGTTTTTACGACGAAATTTACGCACCATTCAGGGTCGATCCAAATACTCTGACAATAGGTACATGTTTGATCTCGGCACCGCGATATTCCGAATAAACGGGATCCAAGGAGGGTATCGGAATAGCCTGATAATATTCCGCGGAAACCAATCGCACTGCGAAATTTGCTCTTGTTTGATCCAACGTCATCTTGACATTTCGCTGTGAAATGTCTTACGGATAACCAGGGGCTTGTGTTTGCCGAATGTTTTCCTCTTAGAGCTTGGACGTGGCTCAGAAGACCGGTATGGTATGGCCCACCGTCCAGTCGAGTCCTTTTAATTAACCAGAGTAGTCATCGCGAAGTCAGGCTGCGACGGCTGTAATTGACGCGACGACTTGTCAGCTAACCTGTCACGGGCATGAGAGATTAGTGGAAGTGCCATCTCTCTTGCACCGGTGCAGTCTTTCGAAAAGCTTGAACACCGGATATCAGTGTCTCTTTCGCACGTGTTTTTTACAAATCGGTGACATTAGACTTTTGTTTACATTGTCCCGCGCAGTGGCTAGTAGTAAGAGACAGCACTTCACCTCCGAGCTATCTCTCTCTCCAGTACTCCCACCCCGCCGGAGATCAGAGCTTGTGTCCACGGTCTTACATACAGGTCTTACAACGAACGTGGTGGGGGGTTGTCAGTTCACGTCCGAAACAAAAGTACAACTTATGGCCACAAGAGCGGCGCTACGAGTTATTCATAAGTTTATAATTATTATTTGGCGGAACCCTAACCAATCTTTTTGATATTCATAGAATAACTGACAGCGCCGCGTAGTGGTCAGTAGTGGCAAAAAAAATCTGGACAACAACGCGGCTACCCCCACCACTCAAATTTCAGTTCGTGCAAGGCCTTGTGCCGTGAACATACCGTAGTCGTGCAACCACACAATATTGCATTGGTAACAACTCATTGTCACAACCATAGACGTTGACCGCCGTAGTTATGATTAGTTATTATTTAACCGCGTGGAAAGCTGCGTGCGCGGTACGCTGCAAATTGGAAGAATGACAACATTGATAACATACCGTGATACTCTACGCATACGAACCCGGCGTACGTAAACGCGCATCATGACAACTTTGGAGAACTATCAACTGCTCCACCCGGAGTTGTTGACGGAGGACGCTCTAATTCAAGTGCTGAGGGATGTAAGTTGCGATTATTTCACTAGTCTTCAATTCTCAAAGTTTTTTTTCGGTAACAAATACTCATCTTGTGTACTTTACCGTTCCTTTAACCCACAGAGATGCGTCGAAGAACCTCAGTTAAAGTCAGCAACGAGGAATGAACTCGTTGAATTATTCAAACGAGTCGCTCTGCCGCTACCGCAAAGAACATTTGACGACAGCACGCATATGGGCAGAAAATTAATGAGCTTGCAGAGAAGAATGGATAAGCGAGGAGCGAGTGCGGTGTATGTGTTTTTTTATATCCCAATTGGTGGACACCAATTTCGATCAAAATTTTACCAAATCAATTGATATCCACAAGCTTGTGATATTATCTTGTTTGCCAGAAAAATTACCTCAACGTCTGATGATCCGTCCAATGTTGGATCAACACTTAGAAATAACGATTGTAATTCGATGCACGCTGGGAACGTTAATAGCAGACTGAAACCACCACTCGAGATTATAGGTAGTGAAACGAAGAAAATCCGTCTGTCTAAATCACCGGTAACTCCAAAGGCACTTGGCCAAAATACCAAACAAAAACGTAAAGAGGTAAGGAAAGGTAAAATTGCATTGACCTGTATTAGTATCGCATTAAACTTCAACGGTAATATTATGGGCGACTAGTTAATCGTAATTTTAAGAAAGTTTATTCATTAAATGTAATTGTAATTTCAGATTTCACCAGAACCGTTAGGTTGTAAAAAGCGGCAAAGAATTACATGGCCTTGACACTTGTCAAATCTGCATACGCATAGGATATTTTATTTGCTGATTATAGATGAAAGAAGACAGCAGAACACAATCGCAGTCACATCACCACAGTGTATAATTCAATTTTAATAGAGAATGCTGTAACGAATCTGTGTTTCTACAATAAAAACTGATTTTCACAGGTCAGCTTGGATTACAGAAACCATGAAAATTCGGTATAAAATATGATATGAATATGTTAAACGGAAGCTATGAAATTCGTTAATATTTTTAATGTAACACAGTATGGTTTACGCGTTTTTTTTTCGCCTACATTCCGTACGTAATCGTTTCTGTGATAGTACAAAAAGAGCATTAGAATACAGAAAAGTGCACTGTTACATCCTTGTACTGAAAAGTACTTTTTTGTACTCTGCTATAAAAAAAATTGTAAACCACACTTTTGTTACATCAAGTATTGTGAGCACCATGTAGGCAGAGTCTTTTTGTCACGCGTATAACTCATATTGTAAACTTTGCGCTCAACGCAAAAAGCCGTACTTGCCTTCTTGGTACACAATCTACTACTTCATTTTTAATTACCTCACGATTTTCCTGCAACAATCAGGTATGTGAGAAGAAAAAAAAGTTCTACTCTATTCCCTCCAACGAGAAGATAGTCTTAGGATCGCGAGAAAACTCGCCCGTTTCGTTAAAGTCTCTGCCCGCTCTGCACCGGAATCTGGTCCCGCGTACTGACCGGGAGCGTATACGATACTGGGGAGCGCGCTACGCACTACCCACTCTCTCCCTACCTCACTCGCCGATGCGCAAAGTAAGCGTATTCTCTCGTTGAACGGAGTTATAGGTGGAATAAAATATATATTATCTTAAGGTGGAAATATTAGGTTTTTTTAATCCAAAAAACCATGGCTGTCGAACTGATTACTAATAAATCAACTTTCGCACCATCCAGCTTTTGACTTCGACTTTACTAAGAACAGGCTCGCCTGTAAGACATGCGCCTTAAATAATAGAATCTTCACCTCTCAATTCGAAGTAACAAAATTGTACAAATTAGGGTTACCCCTAGCCAATGTCACCGTTCATCATACTCGTGAATGATCGCAAGAGAAAATACGATATTTATATACATCTATTCACAGAATCATACATAAAAGATGGACTAGTAAATTTTTACAAAAGCGTTGACAGATGTTGTGCAAATCGGCCAAGGTGCATTACGGTTCCCCAAAAAAAAATTTGTCTCGTCATGAGTGTCGATTACGGTTTGTCAAGGTTGGTAGAATTTTCATTAGCATGGATGCGACCCAGTCTTCGACTCATTACATTTAATTATGGGTATCTATAATGAATAACGATGTATTATTCCTTTGGAGTATTATAACAATTGGATGTATTTATTTATACACATTGTCTGTTCCGATAGACCAAAAATAGCAATACCATGTAATCTCTGTTAAATCATTCATATTACCGTTTTCACAATGTGGAGATATCATACACTTTAATTGACTAAAAAACATATGAGATAATAACTGGAAGCATCAAGTAGTCACACACGCACAGACATATAATGTAATTTACAATAATACAAACGCAATGACAGCTGTATGCCGATTGAATAATAATGTTGGATCACAAAATTTTGACTAGTTCTCAGAATATAAACATAACAAGAAAACTCAACACACATATGTACGCACACACGCACGGTTCCATAGCCTGCAGCTTAACATCTGCAGCCAGGCACATCTGAACACTGTAGCGTTTTTGTTTCACTTGTATTACACTAATTCCAGTTTAGAATGGAGATAGTATATACACATTGTAGGGCATGAGGGGGCTGGTAACAGGGTTTTTTGTTGGTTTCTTCTACCAGGCTTGCCAGGGTTGGACATCTTTTGTTAGACAGGTGTTTCGTGATCAGTCTCTTCAATCCTCCCCAATCGCCAGGCATTTGGATCACCCGTAGTCGCTGTAAACCATCATGGGATTGCTATGTTTTGCTATGCCAGAAATTTTATACCGTAACTCGGAGTGATACCCAGATAGAAAATTAGTATAGGTACATGTTTTAATGCGAAATCTATGCGTATTTGGTATATGTTAGTTGGTAGCCTCCTTGAAAACTTACCACAGTAGTAGTATTTGATCCGTGGTAAGCCTAAAGGGAGAGAAGAGAAACATCATTATGACATTGATAGGATCTATAAGAACCTAGTAGAGTCCACGCTCTTCCAGATGTAAGGATATAATGCACAAGCCTACAGCGGTACAATAACAGATCAACCACTCCTTGGTTAAAAATTTATACAGTACGGATTATGTATAAGTATGCAAATATGATACAACAAACCTTTCTTTTTGTCGATATCTTGAATGAACCAAATATGCGTTGCGGGTATGACAAAAACGTAATAAAACGAACAGCAAACTTACCTAATTAAACAACCGGGTAAAAAATAAGAACCATAAGGTGTGATGAGGCGAGGCAGGGTTACGTGCCACACGTGTGTGTTGGGGATTCTGCTGGGGAATTATTATTGCGAATCGGGCACAACGGGAGAACGTACGGAGCGTGAAGGTGCCTAGGATGATGAAGGGCGTTGTTCAGCACTTCGGGGCTCGTATACAGCAGCGGCACTCTTTCTTCTATACCGAAACCAAATAAAAACAGGTGCAAATTATAAAATGATAACAGGTGGAAATGATTCAATGGGGCGTGAAATGTGGATAACACGTAATGTTCTCAAGGCATTTACTTCTATGATATGCTATCATTCTTCCAGTTTGACCTTCTGTAAAATTTTGTGAATTCAGTTTTTTACCCAAACAAATAGTCTACTTAACAAACATTGTACAATTCAATGCCGGTAGCTTTTCTTCTGGATTAAGAATCACGTTTGGGAAGTTGGCAGAAAAATTACCTTGATATTAACCATGGACAAAAAATTTTAATAAACTGTGAATATTCAATATTGACCTGTAAAAACCAACCCGCATTATTAATAATTCAGCTCTAGGCCAAACCCCAGAGTGATGCGACATCAAGCTTCAAATGAACACCTACTTAAAGCATGTGATGAGAGTGTTCAATTTATATACATCTGTGTGATTCATTATAGGTGCAGGTATGCACACGACTGGATCGTAGTACAAGTGTATGAAAATGCATTGCAACAAAGTCAAAATGCCACAAGCTCGTTAAATAATTGGTGGCCTGAATTATCACGTATTACGTAATAAATACTTACAGTCATTACGTGTCTGATTTGTACATCCAACAAAACAGCAGATATCAAGTATACGTGGGAACGTCCACGGTCGATATTAAATTTATACTTGTAATACTAAAGTATATTTGTGCAGATAACGCAACTTGTCTCAAAAACCTGTGTACAACTTGTACACATAAGTATACCACGATTATCTAGTACTTAGTTACACACATATATCTGCACATAAACATATGTGTATATGTATCCTGTACGTATTTATGTATGTATGGATACTTGGCCATCAAAGAGATATAAAAGTTTGTTTGAAAAGAATATCGTTAACAGTACATTCCAGGCATAATTTGAAGCTTATTTGCATTGTTGGCTGAAGTGCTTTCAATTACTCGAACAATCATTTCACAGAAACTTCTTCCGTCATTGACAAACAGTGAAAACAACAAACTTGGTGAATAATGAAAAATAATGATAAAAGGAGAGAAATACATACCTTGTAGCTGCCGGTTAATAAGCGCAGTAATTCCTTGGCTGCCGTCCCCAGTGTTTTTCACTACCAGCTGGAGTTTGGTGTCAAGATCATTGGTATCAGTCGTCGTAGAGCCTGTTCCTGCTCTGGGCACTCCGGCTAGATTGACTACCTGTCCATTTTGATACTGGTGAAGACTGCTAGCTGCCATTGTCTCACTCACCTATCACTCGCAATGAGTACTCACATTTATATTTGCACAATCACAATTTTTCCGATTCAAGAACGGACGTTACTAGATAAATTTTTGACTTATGCCGATAGAAATATATCTCAATTGCAAATGCTAACGTATTGAATGAGTCTTTTTAGTTTGCTTGTGACAGTATGTCACACAGTTACCAGGTATGTAGCAAAATTTTGGTAACCTATACTTCCCTGCTTAGTATCATTTCTCTCGGTGTATAAATAGCAGTTACCTGCATTAATTTCTTGACAACGTCTCTTCCTAGGATATGATCAAACACAGCTTGAAGAAATTGATCAGTGATAATGCTCAACTTTAGTTTATCCCGATGCCAAAGAAGTATCCTCGACTCTTCCATTGCCGTTATCGATACCTGTTTCAAAAACAAAGTCAAATAAACCTTACAGAATCAAACTACTTTACTCAAGTACTGTGTTTAAAAATATTTCGCTACTGATGGTACCACCTTTGAAATGATCCATTCTTGATATATTCCGCTCACTTATATCATAACAGTACAGTCGAAAAGATTCTACCAATGGCAAACCATTTAGAAAACAATCAGCACCAAACGTAGTAGGTTTAATTAGGAAATCGTGGTATACATAGATGCATATTTTACCTGAAAATATTCATCAGTGGAAACTCCAAACCATTCGGGTGAGTCCAGAAATTGATGTGGAAAAACTATATGCAACGCTCTCCCGTTTTGTGAGACGACCAGTCTGGAAAGAGTGATCAAAATATAAAAAATTGCACTCTATACTGTGTGCGAATAATACAGAGATGAAAATACAAAGCAAACTTATACACAACTCATTCGCACGATACTACTTGGTGAGATTTTAGATACTTACTTCCCAGAAAGTACCAACGAAAGCGAGTCGACCTTGGTGACTTTCTCCTGAGCATAAACTTCTTGATACTTCAGTTGACGGATTCCTTTCATGCAGTTCAGGACTTTTTTGAATTGATGCCGCGACACCCTGAGCGGTTGAAACACCGCAACATAGACCTGAAACATCATCACATTCGTATTACAAGCTTTGATTGATTAATTATGTGCAATGCTATAGGCAAGTGAGAATGTTTCATTCTGAGAAAATTGCAACTTAAATAATATATTTTAGCACACATTGATGAAAGTAAATTGTACAATTATAATGCTGACCTCCTCAACTTCTCGTGAAAATTTGACCGGTCGCAGTCTGTAGAGAAGCATACAAATGTGGAGAAAATTTATGGCTACAAATGTCGCGTTCCACAGAGCCGCATCCAGCCAGCAGGCGATCGCCCAGCCCCAGAGAGCAAAGAACGCACACCCAATAAGGAGGGTGCACCGCAGATACAGGACACCGTGTATGCCGCTGGGTGCAAGATGCGATAAGAGGAAGAACGCATTGGCCAGTTGGAAGTAGATGTGATTGATGTGAACTCCATGATACGGTTGGCACGTGAAAGCACCGATTAAAAATGTTGCCGAGGTCAGAGGTGGATATGGATACGTCCCATGATTTAACCCCGTCAAATCTCCACTGCCTGAAAAGCCATTGACACAGGTTCATACCTTTGGTGTGAACGGAAATTTTGATAAAAAAAAAATACACGTTAAAACTTGGCCAAGTACTGCGGGAACAAACCAAAATCACCAGCCAACAAGCAAAAGAAACTGCTCCCTTAGATTCTTATCCTTGTTTCAACAATACCACGGAACGGTAGTTACTATTGATGTCATAATAGTCTTGATAGAAATGAGAAAAGATAGGTAAGTTTACCAAGCTAATTGTAAGTCAAAAATTGCTCACTATTCACAGCACCTGTGACAAGATTGGTAGCGTTGTGGCACTTGTCGTTTCCAGATTCCGTGGGCAACGTCGCGTCCCCAGGATTGCCGTTCGTGACGTGATCGGGGGAAACAACCGATGACCCACCAACGACAGCATCTGTACGATTTGCGCCAACTTTTCCAACAGCCGGAGGGCGCAGCAGAAACAGTACAAACAAGATCCTGCAAGAACTCCAGCCGTCCCGACCACCTCCCGAGGCGATCCTCATCCACATCCCCGCATCACCCCAGTCGAAATCCACCCGCTTTGAACTCTGTGAACAGTTTTCAGGAGTCCCCTGCTGCTACTATCTTCGGTATTCCTCGTCGACCTCGACCTCCTCGGCGTCGGCGTCGGTTCCCGGAGCATATATGGTTATGTGTGTACTTCCGTTTCGGGCTGCGTGTTCCACACCCGTCACAGATAGCTATTAAAGTATCGGAGGTGAATGGCAGTGAATCACTTGTACTCTCTGCGATTGTCGTATGCTTAGCCAGTTGATTCCGTACCTCCGGTATATATGTTGTTACAGTTCCGTGTCTGCGAGACGGACGACGCCGCCGCGAAGATGCTTCAGACTTCGCTTTTCTTGGTTACTCACGCTGCTTGCGCAGCCTTTTCCGAACGTTTACGATCATACGTACCTATGCATACCTGCCGTAACCACGTTATGCGTACGTATGTATGCATGTATCTATGCAGAGATCGCGGTGTGTACGAATGTACTAATGCACTCCTCACGTGTTACAAGCCCTATTATCATGGGCCTTGGAAAGCTTATCACGCCTGACCAGAGGTGCAGTTTACGATGGATGGAATACTAAATCGTCGTTCATCCCAGTGATTAGCGTTTACAAATTATAAGGTGGTTAATTATTTTCCTTTCGTTTAGCCGCGTCAACGTTACTTTATTCGCGGATTACTGCCGTTGCTTTTTGCTGGCTATTCCGAAGAACGGACGGTTGAAATATAATGCGGGCAGGCGCGATGTGAGAATCAATAAATTACGGAAACAGCATGTGCGAAGAGTGCAGGAGATATTAATCACAAGGAACGAAGTCGAGAATAATTCTTGGAATGTTGCATGACACTTGTATAATTTTCCGACAATCCGAGTCGCATGTCTGTAAACTGCGGAAACTTCCAAGGTTTCAAAAACAGCACAACGTCCTTTCAAAATCGCTCAATAACTCGACATCCGTATGTAGTAGTACGTACGCGTCGGTTGCGTAACATCTCGGAGTTGTACCGATTTATGAATGATTTTTCACGTTTCGGCAGCAAGGGGGGGGGGGGACCTCTGCTGCTTAAACCATTGTTACACCCAATTGGAAGACCTGCTTTGTGGAGGTTCACGACTCAAAATCCGAATGCCGATCTGTCAAGGCGAGCGCAGCGAGAACACTGTGCCTTCTGCATTAACGACGGGGCCAACTTGCAACTAGTAGAATATCCTTGTCGGGGCAAATTTACCGAGTAACAGCCGCAAATAAGGTTATACTAAACTCCAATAGAGGTCAGTTATTTCACTCCTGAGAAACAGAGAGAGAGGGAAAATAGTCTAAAAGCAGGGAAACAGTTACTCCAAGTTACTCGACTAACTTGATTCATCTCCAACTGTTGATCTGGTAGTTTTACTACGAAATTTTGACACATGAACAAAGCGAATGCAAAATGTTGACTTAAGTGCTGCGACTTCACTTAACAACAAACTACGAATCGAAAATTTATAACAACGTAAAGAGACATAACTCGGGCTAATTTTTTTTCTTCATGACAATCCAACGTATAATATAATGGACAAGGAAAGGTAGATAATATTTCTGACTCATGACATCAAAAATTTCACACTTCTTCCATCAAAATAGCACGTTTATTTTACTGGATACGTGTCACAAAAGTTGAATGAAAAATTGCACCATTTCGCAGATCAAAAATAACAGAATCTTTCCATTCGTTACAGATTCACAATGCTCCTCCTTGAACCAGGAGAGATATTTTTCGAAGATTACAGCGTAGCGGCAAAATCCATCGTAAATTCTCCTGCGAGCGAGACCTACGATGAGTGGATAGATGGAAGGCTGAAACTGTGCTCTAAATCTCTTGTATTCGTAAATAAAGAGTTGACCAAGCCGCTTATTAAAGTCCAACTGAAAGAACTGATTAACATTGAGAAATGGAGCTCTAAAGACTGGAGTCACGGGTTAGTAACTTTTCATTGCCCGTTGTATGTTCGATGAACACATATGCGTATATTACTCTTGCTTTAAGTAATACGGTTTCGTTTCTTTCTTCAGCGACGACAATATTCTCTTTGTGAAATGTAAGCAGTATGTTGAGATGCTACAGGGCAACATCCTCGCACCATACAAGTTTATCCACAAAGAAAATCACTTCTTGTTTCGCTTCAATTACGCAACGATTGAGGATTGCCTTCCGCAAATATTGCAACTATTGCGTGCCACTACATTGCCTACGGCGGAACAGAATGCCATGGTAACGAGATCTGTATTTTTTAAATAGAAATTGCCCTAATGACTTTTTCAGTTTTCGATCCATAGCCTCGTATGATTATCGAATTTATACTCCCAGATCACTGCTATTGTGCATTCGAGACAGTCGAGAGTATCGTTCGATACGTCATGGCTTGAAGATCTCTACGAGCAAGCCGTCCTTGAATTACAAGCTGATAAAATATCACCGCTTGTCGTCAATCCGGGAAGAGTTTTGTTGACCTCATCTAGAATTTACTTTCAACCTTACAACAACATGGATCAGGTGAAAATACAAAGTTCAGAATCATAAAATTAATTGTCCATGGTGATAATATTACTCATAGCATACTGTTATACAATTGTAGCATCCAGTTCTGAAAATTCAGCTCAAAGATATCAGCCAGATAATCAAGAGAAGGTTCTTGCTGCGGCAAGTGGTGAGTGATTTTCCTATATTCAAATCAATAGGCGAAATAAGGTAATATTCCCAGTTGGACATGCGATTGTAATTCATTAACTTAACCGTATTGCTTTCTTTAGGGACTGGAAATCGTGTGGAGAATGAGAGGGCCAGAGGCAAAGAAAGAACACCTATTTTTGTCCATGAGATCTCACATAGACAGAGATAATCTGTATCGGAGATTGTTAGATCAGTCGGAAGTCTCTCTGGAAACAGTCCAGCAGAACCAGATGACAATGCAGTGGCAAAATGGGTGCTTGTCTAACTACGATTATCTTATATACATAAACAGGTACATATATACAAATAGCTAGCATTTTAAACAAGGTGGATAAAGGGATATGAAAATTACGGACTTGCTACACACAACTCCTCAAGAAGTACTGCTATACAATTCAATTATTCTTTATCGCGCGTATTTTTACAGTTTAGCAGACAGAACATTTCACGATCTGACGCAATATCCAGTATTTCCCTGGATCATTCAAGATTATACTTCAAGTTTTTTAAATCTAAACGATCCAGCTGTTTACAGAGATTTAACAAAGCCAATTGGAGCGCTCGAACCAACTCGATTAGAAAGACTGAAGGCAAGTACATATCGCGTACTCCAGAGAGGCGTATTCTAAAATAAGATCCCTACATGCTTGTGCATGACGAATTTTCATTTTCGTCAGGAAAGATACCTGGAAATGGCAGAACCAAAATTTTTGTACGGATCTCACTACAGTGCTCCGGGTTTTGTCCTCTTCTATTTAGTAAGAAAATATCCAGAGTACATGCTCTGTCTTCAAAATGGTAGATTCGATCATCCCGACAGAATGTTCAACAGGTATATATTATAATCTAAAAATTTATTAAATACAACAAAGTCAGAATATTCGTGAGTTTTATACTTATTGCGTTTGGTATTTACCAAAATTTACTTATGAGAACCATTGATTCCTCAGTGACTTGAAGAATAGACCATTTTAGAAGAAAACATACTTCTTACCAAACCAAAGAGAAGCAGCAGCATGCCAAAAGCTGCTTTTCATTAGTCAATAATCAAATTTTTTATGCAACAGATAGGTTATTTATTTTTTCTAATGTGATCCATCAATTTTTGAAGTTTATTCACTGTTCCTGGCATATGTTCGACGTTGCGCTTTGCATTATTGTATATTAGATAAATGCAAGCACTTACAGTTTGAGGTAATCTTTGTCTAGGTAAAAAACACTCGTATACCTACATCATATCGATAACAATCGTACACTAAACTTGCAAGGCTTTATAATGACCATGTATTCTAATACAACCTGACAGCGTAGCTGATGTGTGGAAAAATGTATTGGTGAATATGTCTGACTTTAAAGAACTGGTCCCAGAGTTTTATGATACAGAGACTGCTGGCGATTTTTTAGCAAACATTTACGGAATTGATTTTGGTTATCGACATGACGGTTCTAAAGTTAATGACGTTCAACTGCCCCCATGGGCTAAAGGTAAAATATTAGCAGTATTGTTGCTCACTCCTTTCTTCACGTTTTGAATGTGTGTTATTCTCATCTCAAAAATGATTCTATGATGATACATTTTGACCTACCAACGTCTAGATCCAGCGGATTTCGTCCGTCAATTAAGAGATGCTTTAGAGAGCCCATACGTGTCGCAAAATCTCCATTCTTGGATTGATTTAGTATTTGGATATAAACAAAGAGGTCCGCAAGCAGTGGAAGCAAATAATGGTAAGATTTTGCAAGTCGCCCATTGTCTCACATGTTATTGAATAACAGAATATCCATCAGGATGAAACTTATATTTCGATTTTGCATTTTCATATAGTATTCTTCCATTTGTGTTATGAGGGAGCTGTTGATTTAGACACTATTCAGGATATAAATGACAGGCACGGTTTAGAGGTACAAATAATGGAATTTGGTCAGATACCTAAACAAGTTTTTGACTTACCACATCCAAAAAGAATGCTGTCTGTACCTCATGTTGTATGTGAAAAAGTAGTTGGCTTGCATGACGGAAGCCGGTTCACCGGTGAGAATTTATTTACGTTAGGTATTATTTCTCATTTGACTACTAGTATATGTATTGAAGTATAATACGATACCTTATCCGTAGAAACCAAGATCTCTGAAATTTTCACACTCCAACAATCAGTCGTATTCCAAACTCATAAAGACTCTGTCAGCTGTGTAAATCTCATGGATGGTGAAACAGGAGATGATCTTATTTCCGTAGGACACGACGGAATGCTCAAGTTGTACTCTATGAAAACCAGTAAATTAACACGCAGCGTCCCTCTCTCCTCACTGCCCTTGTCATCTTGTATATCTTACAAAGTTCCGTCACAATCCAACATCCTTGTCGCTGGCTGTTGGGATAACACGATGTAAGTCTTTGCTCTGAGCACAAGAGAAATGTGTCTATACTTCTCACCTCCGGTCAACCATTTTTGACTGTATTTTTTTTTTGTTCTTCTTTTGATTTGTTGACACAGAATCTTTTACGATATCGAATTCGGCCGAATAGTCGATACTCTGCCTGGGCACGAGGATGCTGTTTCTTGCCTAGCATGGAGTTCGTCACGTAACATATTGGTGTCCGGCTCATGGGATTGCACGGCCAAAGTGTGGCGAAGTTGTAGCTCAGGGAAGAAAATTAAACCTGCAGAGTGCCTGCTTGCTCAATTAGATCATGATGCAAAAATTACATGCATCAACATATCGGGGTAAAAACATTATACAAGAATATTTTCAAAAACTTATGGTAATCACCGACATCTATGAATTTTCCACAATGGCTTTTTCTACAGTACTTTCCTTCGCGTTATAGGGATGACAAGCTGCTAGCCTGCGGAACTGAAGACGGTGAACTCTTCTTGTGGTGTTTGGAACAGTTTTCTCTGCAGTTTACCGTAAAGGGTGAATTAATTTAAATATCTCTATTCGTCGTAATCTGTCTCTTACTGGCTAGCCATATTACCTAAAAAATATACAACATCGTGCTTCCCATCTCAGGGCGCATGGCGAGAGTGAACGCTGTGGTATTTGATCCAGAATCCAAGCAGTTAGTTTCGTGCACAAAAGACCATGCATTGAAAATCATGGATGTGACGACTGGCACGGAAATATACTCCTCAATTCTGGAAAAGGAGCCGACGTCTTTATGTTGGAGTGGAACTGAACTGCTTCTGGTTGGAGATGCTGAAGGGTATCTCAGTATGTGGGACCTGAGGGGTGTATTTATTCTTGGGAAATTCAGCTGCCATAATGGTAACCACAATCATACAATATCATTCGGATTTTGTTATTACCTTGAGTCCTGTAAATTTTCACTTGTTACTCTTTCTTCTGAAACTCTGGTTTGCCATGATAATATATGTATTTTCACAGAATCAATTACAACTTTAACGGTATCCAGTAATAAGAAAAAAATTGTCACTGGCAGCCGAGACAGGAGAGTCATTATCTGGGATTGTAAATAGCGTTCGTATTAATATTCACAAAAACGCTTATACATTTAATATTATATGATATGCAGAATGTGATACCTTTGTGCGATAAAAATTATTACGTATATTCGCGAAATGTTAAAATTGTAAATAATAGATACTTTAGGGCTTAAATCTACAGAGTAGTATATTATATATTTGATAAAAAAAAAAATAAAGAGCTGTGCTGTGTAAATCTTAAGGATAATAAAATATGAAACAAGGTCGATGTATTAACTAATTTATTATAATTATTACCTATATTTCACTTGGATTTAAAATGTTGATTGGGTAAAAATATTGGAGATAAAGCGGAAAACTCGTATTTTCAATTGTGACTGACAGAATTAGCCAATAATCTCGGCTTTGTTAAAGCACTAATCATAGTGGTTAACTTTTCAAACTTTCTTCCTGTGCCATAAGATGGTTCTTAATCTTCTGCAGCAATTCTTTCTTAACAGAATCAGGAACAAGACTTCGTGCTCTACTTGTGACTGTTGAAAGCAATGTGTCGTACGCGATGTCCTGTCCATTTTCCTTTATCAGGTCCTTGCAGATGATCTTTACTTGATCTCTCCATCCACATTCGACTAGACGCAATCGTAACAATTCTTTCAACCTATAAAGTTACTTTAATTCGTTACTATTCATTGCATCTTCGATTTTTCCTATTCAAGGAAGTTTCGAGGTTAGGTTACTTACGCGTCTCGATCGCCGACCATAACTAATCTCTGATGAGGTGCCGACTTCATTAATATTGGTAACGGTAATTATAGTAATTATTCTGTAGGATTCAGATGGCAGATCCTGATAACCGTTGTATCTTTGCTATTCTTCGATCAACTTTGAGGTTAGCGGACCGTTTGACAAGGCGTTTGAAAAATAACGAACTCTCAAAGTGAACGCTGCAAGTCGAAATCATGTGGTCGAATCTCATCGTCTTTGGTCGAAATGTAGGAGATATGCGATTATGATTTCAGTCAGAAAGTAATGTTTCTATTTACACTTAATGCCGATCAATAGCAAGGGAATATATACACACATGATATTTCAATTTACCAATCGCAGATAATAAGTAATGAATAAGTAAAATAAAAAATTATCATGGCCCATGAGGGGATCGAACCCGCGACCTTCGCGTTATTAGCACGACGCTCTAACCAACTGAGCTAATGGGCCGTTGGACTTGGCGTGTGATTAGATGTATAAAAATCCTGGGAAAAAGCGTTTATTCAAAACAGCAGCATCAAACTATCCACACTGATGGCAATTTTCTTCTTATACCCAGAAAAACATAAAATTAAAAAGAATTGGATTGAATTAGTTCATATTTAATTACAGATCTTATACCCAAATTACCTTATCTGATGCCTGTTACTCATGCATTTGTTTGCTTTAAATTTTTTGGTCCAGAATTACACCGACTGAGAGAAAAAATAATATTTAATCAATCATAAAAACATCTGTCAATAATTGTACATTCGTTCAGGAGCGGTATAAATCAGCCGTAAGAATGCCTAAAGAACTTCCTTGCGATATGCTAAATGATTCCTTGAAGGAATGTGTTTTTAAAAGAAAAAACATTGACGCTTTCAAAAAACTCAACAAGGAATCACATTTTAATGCCAGGGAGGTAGAAGGTGAGGTGTACGTCATGAGTGGATACGAGATTCTTGGATAAATGAACAATATCTAAACTCTATTGCAATTCATTCAACAGCTCTGTCTCTGATACATTGGAAAATTTCAAATGAAATTGGCTGCATACACAGGTTGGGATTTCGAGATCTTCTACACGCTGGATTAGATTTTACAGAAAATTATCTAATCGATAGAATATTCTCGGCGTTTGACAAGAAAAATGATCTAGTGGTGAATAATATTGAATAATTATGTTGCCATTCCTAATAGTAACACACGTAGTGTATTCTTAATGGCAAGAAATCAAAATATAGATCACAATGGATTCGTGGAATTTGGGACTCTCAGAAGTTTTGCGAGGATCGCTGGATGAGAAAATAAAATTTGGATACAAGGTGAATCTAATTATGAATCTGTAATTAGATATTATTTAGTCGTCGCTTGTCATAATAGACCAGTTTTGCTTGGCTGTCAGGTTTACGACTTCATGAGGACGAAAAAGATACGAAAAGAGTCCATATTTCCGATGATGAGAGGCTGTTTGATCAAGCAACAAGCCGATGACGATCCAGACGAAGGAGTGAAGGTGATTTTTAAACGATACTTCAAATTCAATACTAGTTAACACTAGAGACAGAAAAAATTTACAATCTTGCCTCATTGTTCTATTAATGTTAGGACTTGATAGACCTGCTGCTGAAAAAAATTGATATCGATCGAGACGGCAAAGTATCGGAGGAAGATTATAATTCGACGATAAGAGGGAAAAATCCTCTCTTCTTACAATGCATGGGACCTGTGTTTCCTTCGCGAGAGTCAATATGCGCTTTTCTCACAACGTTCACTCCACGAACCGGTCGATACTAAGCAACAAGAACAAATCTAGTAACAGTAATGTTTCAAATATTTTCACCACACATATAATATCAAAGATCAGAAGGTATATTCTTAATGTACATACATCGATACACGTTATAAAAAATCATGATTGATTCAGACGATCTGCTACTGAAACACGATTTTTTCTCCTAGAAACATTTTAATTTCTCCATGTGTCAAACTTCCAACTAGTACGTATTTTGAACAAGAAAAAAAATCCCGTACGATCCAAGTAGTATTATACGTGATTCCAACAGTCTGATAATAAGTTAGATATCTTGAAAGCATCCAGAATTCAGCTATTAAGTACCTGAAAACAGTGATTGTCAAAACAAATGTTCCAGCAGTGAGAAATTGAAAAATATTATAAGCCACATACAAAATGTAATGCTCAAATTGAATCTACCTTACAGAACTGACAATTATTAACTTTTTCCCATATAAAGACGTGGTATTACGTTCTCCATTTTTTTTACCTCAAGTTAGTACCGTTGGAATTCTTTCCATAAATATGGTTCAGTACTAAATAGAAAAGTCAATTCCGATGGACCACCTTGCATGAAATAAGAGTCTGAATATTTTATGGATTTAGCTTCTGTTGCTTCTGTTCCCCCAACCTCGTCTATGAGTATCTTTATATTCATCCATGGCACGAGCTTGGGCAAGAAGCTGCGGATCGTCTTTCTCGACTTGGTTTTCTTTTTGCTCCTCCTCAATATCTTCTTCCTTCAATTCATCCGTGTTGGGCGGAATATTCTGTAGGCACTTGCCACTCACTTGATTTCTCTGCGACGGATCTGGCCAGCTGAAAGCACCAAATATTGTGAGATTCAAGTCTTGAGATTGATGTACTTAGGTTTTATCGTTCCTAAAATGAAGCAATTTATTTTAATATTGGACGACTTACTCGCCATCTCTGATTCTTTTTTCGTAAAATTCTTGCACAGTCAGAACGGGTAGACTTGGATAGCCAGCTCCATAAACTTGTTTTTGTAGCTCATCTCTCGTAATAATGATCGGCTTCAGTTTAACTCCAGGCAATTTTGATTTTCTTGGGTTTTGAGCAGCCAAGGGATCACTGTGCCCAACTTTAATCATGTGCTCTATTATTGGCCTCTCCGAAGCTATTGAACTTAAATCATCCAACGCTTGGTTCACATACGAGTTGATTAACGTAACGTAGTACTCTCTCTTCGATTCTTCATCTATATTTGGGTTGCGCATGTTCTCAGTTAATGTTTCCAGTCTGCTTTCCAGCTCTTTCTGCTCCTTGAACCTCTGCAGTTTTGTATTTCTTGTCGACACCTACAAACCAGGAAGGTTAGACGAGTCAAAACAATAGGCCCCTTGAGAAACTCCTCATTGATTACAAACCATGGACGTTATTAATTCGGCGTTGGACATTGGTTTCCTCACTGAATTTTCTTCGCTCGACTTTTTCTCAGGTATTACAAAATCAATCAGTCCATAATGCTTTAGCCTTTTCAGAAAATCGTTGTAATAGATCTCCGCTACGTCAACAATGTGCAATCGGTCGCTCGTTCCACAAATCTTTAGCGTCAGAGTTCCAAGCAGAGCTGGCAGCAGAAAGTATTTGATATTTGCCGTCGCCACTTCTTCGAAACTCTCATTGACACTAAACATATCCGTCATGGATACCAATCTGGTTGCATCCTCGAACATGCTCATCGCCCTCCTAACTTCAGACTTTTTTTTCGAACAAAACAAACAACAATAACAAACATTAATAAATTTAAGACCGCATCTGCGTAGGTTATGAGAAACGCCGCGTAGGAAAACCTACTTGTATTTTGGGGCTATTTGTTGCCTCCTGGGATTTATTTATGCTGTTGAACAGGGCAAATCCTTCGTCGTAAATCTGAGACAAGCTTTCCACATCTTTTTCTTCTCCATGAGGTAATTGCTTCAGGTTTTCCCTCGAAGCGTTTGACTTATTGGGATCCATTATTCGGGCAGTCGGCTGTACATACATATCAGAGATGAGTATGCATACATACGTTTGTTTACAATGTTTAGCCTCTATTCCGTGCGATCTCACCCACACCCCGTTCCAGCTAAACCTTCGATCAGATCTAATGATTTCGCAGATTTCGCATCACTAGACGAGAATTTTACGTCGAATTGCCGCACGGAGCGCGCCACTTGTCAGTCGACACGGAATTGCCGCTAAATTGCCGCATGCGCGCTTCTCTTCTCACGCGCGGCTTTCGTCTCTGAATTTAAATAGTCATCATTTCTCCATTCCGCATTCTTATAATTTATGAAAGGATCGGCCAGATAGAATTATATTTTTATACCATCATTTCTCCACTCATCGTGAACGTTACAACATTTTAACATAAGGTTTTATGCCCTTGTTAACGGATTTTTTTTACAATTCTCCGTTGAACGAAATCGAACAAAGATTCGGTACAAAATCGTTTTGTAAAGAACCGATTCAGTTAATACATTAAAAATTTTAATAAATCAAATCGTAGGGAAATAATTTATTTGTATTTAAATCTTCATGCTTACAATTTAAATTGGACCCTGTAACCTTACGTATAAAATTTATAGTAAAATACTGTGCTGACGACGGTTCTTTTCATTTCACAATTCGATATCCGCTTAGGCCGAGAATATGTAAAGACAGAAGATCCAGGTAGTTGACTTGGAATTTCAATTTTATATTACTATCGTGCAGGTTATTAAAATCCACAAAACATCTTTTACAAACATCTGATATTTATCGATATTTCAGCATTCAAATACGTTCATGTTCTGAAATTATGTAAATAATGTATTCATTCGTTACACCGCATATCGTGTAACAAGATGTAGATTGATTATAATTGTAAGTTCCTTTTAAAAAATCCTTAGAGCTATTTTAGATAATGTTATTATTCTGTAGATATCATAATTTTAATAGTCTACGGGCTTTGGACGTGTTTTCAGATACACATATACAACGATGAGTAGAAATATTGCAGCAAACGTCGGTAGAACAATGGTGAATAATCGTTGTTTGTTTTCAACGAATTCTTTCCTTCGCTCTTTCTTCTGCTTATTAGTTTCTTTAGTTTTTCCCTTTAGTTGCCGCATTTCTACCTGTAATTAAATGGAAAAATAAATAACAAAGGTCTACTGTTCAATTACACACTAAACAGGAGTTAGTAAAACTTTCAACAAACATACTGTTCAATAATACTCTACACCATGCTGCTAATTGTAACGAAAGGTAAGGTATATTCCCTTACTTTGGTACAAGCTAATTAGTTACCGACTAATACTCATGTACTTAACATTGACCATTACTCCATGTCTATATAATCGTCAACTTGAAAAAAGTTTATTTACTCTTCTCTTACCGATAATCAGTTGGAATTGTCCAAAATATGTCAGCTAACCAGCGCGGCACGCATCCAACGTGTCTGACAGATATTTGACACGTATGGTATTCACACACGTATGTACAATTCCTGGTGGCATATGGAAAGAAGCTAACGGTCATTGATTAGAGGTTACTAAGGACAGCTAACTGAATGAAGTCTGGAGCGAGTGATTCTACGACTTTCGGTGTGTTAGCCGCCATCTCTTAGCCAGTATGGAGAGTTTGAATTTAAAATACAAACGCTGCGTACCGACCGAGTTCTCTGGAAATAACTTGGAATCTTGGACCATTCGATTTTCTCGAAAATCGTGTCGAAACAAATAATAAAAAATAGAGAGCAATTTATGAGTAATTTGGGAGGAGTTTGTTGGTGGCAAAATTTTCAAGAAATTCGAAGATCGCAGGCCAACATATAGATAATCAGCCTGATGATGACTGGCTGGGCTCAGTCGAAACGGTGCAGAATTGCAAGAAAATAATTTTGCAATTTGCCAGTCAATCACCTTCCCCGTCGATCGTCTTTCTTAAATAAAGATTTTTCATGCAAATAACTAAATGAAATGTGTGTTCATGCTAAAATTTTCGCCAGGTGTATTCTAGCGACATAATAATTCATGTTCAGCTCCAGAATCAAATCAAAACGTAAGAAATCTATGATGAAAATTCAAGTCGTGTCTGGTCTGAGATGGCATTTAAAACATGGACATGAGGAACGCAGCCACTGTTATTGGGGGATTGCTTAGAAAGAATGAACAAATATATTTCAAACGCAGAAAAAAGACAAGTCTTTTTATTGGATACGATGAAAGCTACATTTTAAGACGTAGGAACTTTGCGAGGCTCTTGCTATCCATTTTATAGAGATGAATGTTTGGCAGCATGTATTTCCGAAAGTGGTTGTTGAGGGAGTGAAAGGTCCTGTGTTTCAGCAGCTGAACCCAAAATATACTTAATCATTCACTGTAATGGTCTAGATATCTACAACGTTTGACACATACCAAATTTAGGATGATCACAATGTAAAAGAAATATCGTGTATAGTTTGCCGAAAAATGTAGAATATGTAGCAATGGCTAATAGTTGGCATTTTAATATTCTGAAGTATTTAGTTTCATTGACCGATTGTATTATTTGAAAATTTTTCTTCAGAAACAGCGTTAAGGAAATAATTTAAAAACATAAAATTGGTTCGATAAATTGATTGTTTTAATTGTAATTCGGCGTTAATTACTTGATAACTATAACGGCTTGTGTAAAAAATGTTTAAGTTGACTGTTTTGTTGGAAATAAAATTCTAAAACATTATGCCTATTGCATTTTCGACATAAGATACATCGTTCACAAGTTAAGGAGATTCGATACCCGCGAAAAATTTTATTTCGTATAATTCACTCCGTTCAAAAGAAAACTTCAATCTAACCAGAATATTTATATGTGGAGAAGATCAGTTATTTATTTATTTACTCATTTTTCACAATATTTCTCCCACTTACAAAGACGATAGAAAAAAGAGAAACAAGTGATGCAGGCCACAGTATAGACTTGGAAAATAAAAGATATCAATACTACAGAAGAGAGATTAAAGATAAAAGCCAAAGTAAGTATAACCGAACAAATATTATAAATTAGCATAACAGTAAGTCAAAGCCTACTCGAAAGTCAACACCCTGCACCTGCAGAGTGTTCTATGAACCTACAGATAGAAAATCGAAATAAGTAGAGTCGGTCAGAGTGATCATTGGACAAGTTCCCTAGCCTGTCCGTAATGAACTTGTTGCAGTTTGCATGGATCAGCATTTCAAAGTCTTTAGCTATTGTTGTGACAAAGTGTATTATCTTTAGAGTTCGATCACGAACAAAACGTATACGAGCCATGATGTCAACTCTTTAATCTTGGTAGCACGCAGCAGGGTCGCGTTGTCAAGTACATAATCGTCCTGAAATGTTTGTTACCTAGCAAAAGTGAGCGGTTAGCTTTATCGAATGCTTTGACCATATCTGTGGATACAGAGTCAGACTGAAACTTGTGATCAAATCCCCTCTTAATAATATCTGCGAATCAGGAAAACCTGGCTTACCGACGATATCAAGACTCTGAACTAGGCTTAGTAAATTATAACGTAGTCAGGTGTGATAGATCAGTATTCACGAGTCAAAAATCCCCCGGCAGAGTTATTCTTATCGCCATAAAAGGTAATCTTAAATTTATCACCATCCCCAGTGTTGAAAATTCTTTTCTATTTGTACTTGTGAAAATACTGGTCGGAGACAACCAGATTGGTTGCTCGATATTAGCCAGAGCTCTAGCATCATATACACTTGCGAAGTGATCACTAAACAAATCGGCAATACCGCCCAAGCTTGTAGACTCCTAATCACTAAGGTACAAAAGTATAAAAGGTGTTATAAAATCACTCATAAAATTTTGGGGAGAGGAGCTTCTTCGAATACGGCACTATAAGCTTTGAATTAGATTTGCAACCAAAATCTCTGAGATTCGTGAAACTTTAACATCAACTTGCTGAGATTGAAATTAATCAACAAGCCTTTGTTGTTTGAGAATTTTGGTATAACCTTCGGCAAAACTGCGGAACCTCTTTAAACCCGAAACATTAGTTTCGTGTGTAAATTTATCGCCCTATTTTTATCTGGTGAAAGCATCAGTATTTGCTTACTTCTTAAATTACTATATCTCCAAAACATGATATCTGCCAAGTGTAATTCTGGTACTTTCGATTGAGGTTACCACAGGCAGAATCTGATCCTACCACACAGATTATTACTTAAAATAGTGGGAAACACTTGACGAACAATATATTCCTTGCTTACCCCTTTATCGATCATCCGCTTCCAGACTCTATTGCCGCGTGCTTGGCTGATCAAGTTGTTTTCGATTAGGTAATTCACCATTTTTTGCTTTTCCCAGGTCCGAAAATTGTTCTTTCTGCTTGAAACATAAAAATAAAAAGCACGTTATAAAGTAAACTTTGTCAAATCAACGGATTTCTATCACACAAGCATCGGGATGTATCTTTATATGCAGTAAATTTTGGTCGGTGATGTTGATTCTGAAACTGATAAATGATATGCCAAAAAAAATTTCTGGTTGTGGTTACCAAACAGGCCGCACCTATGTCATTTCTTACGAAAACGGAAATACACAGCTTTGGGTACAAAATGAAAATGCAGATTAATGACAATTTTTTTTTACAGATAAGATGGTAGGAATGAAGTGAAATTATGCATTACTTAGGTACAACATCGTGTTCTTCATTTCCTTTGCATATCATCTGTTTTATGTAGAAATGAAAATGGTATAATTATTAATAAACAGGTCGATCCGGAGTTTACAAGAACGAATCTGTATGAAATGAAGCTCAGCCACCCAATTAAAAAAACATAATAATCCAGAGATGCACTCCAAAATCTCAGCTTTCAGGACAGAATATGATCATTCTGGTCTCTACTAATGTGGCATAAAGTGAAGCGAATGGGCAAATTTTAATTTCAAATAAATCCACACAATTATAAAATGTCAAGTATCAAATTACTTGGGACGACGTCGTCTTCTATTCGATGGTAAAATTTTATTACTGGGACAGAGTTTGTTCTTACTAAAATGAAATTTGAAAAATACAACAATCACTGGTGAATAAATGATGTTTTTCATGTCGAACGAGTATTACTTACGATCTTAGAAGAAGGTCAGGTCTTGCCTCTGACGCATCAGAATCACTGCAAGGACAGAAACATAAATTATTAAGCAAATATTGTCTGGTTTATTCTCCTCCTGCAGAACTTTTCATGCTGAACAATAATTCCCCTGGTAAAATAATTTCTACAATATTCGACGAAAACATGGAAGAACTGAAAATTGTTGTTTCTTACAGATTTTTCAACAAGCGATGTCGGCGATATGAATTTCAGCATAAATTTATGAATTTCGAGAAAAGAACTGTTTTGTTACAATATAAATATAACTGTATATAGTCACATTGTGAAGGAAATTTTTTGGACACTGATTCAATTCGTATAATATAATGGATGAAAATTACGGCCATGTGTTCCATAGTCATAAATAAGTAAAAACATACAAATTAGACATAATTATTAGACTATTTCAAATTGGTTTCATGAACTGCGGAACTCTCGATGAGGCTAGATACATAGCCAATAGTCTTGCGAAACTTAAATTTATATTTACGTATTCGGTTAAACTTGGTTAGTGACAAAATAAAACAAAACTCGGAGTTAGGTATACTTAGCGGGCATTTTTAGAAAAATACCTTAATGAACAAATGGAATTTTATCGTCATTGTTTCACGTATGCCTGCTGGGTGCATTCGTTTACGCAGTGACTAGAGCAAATGTAGTTAGTTTAATCCGCCTGCGAAAGCGACTGCGGTGCAGTCTGCAGTTCGTTTGAGTAAGGATGCGTCCCATCTGCGCAGTTACCTCAAAGGTCCTGCTCACGATGCTCTGCTCGCAGTATTGCGTAAACGAACGAGAACGAGCGTAAGACTGCCAACTGCCAGAGAGATTACACAGAAGGCTCCAATGTGTCATCGGCGATGAATCGTGCCGACTTAGGACTGATAAATTGAAAATGAGTTATTTTATCAAAGTTCAAAATCATTGCGAACAAAGCATCGACAGTTGAGCGCAGATCTTACTTAATATCTTAATATCCAATCATTTCCAGTAAGTACTGTCTCGCGATAAAGAATATCAAACCTATATACTAGAGTATTTCATGGGAAATTCAAACCAAGTAAAAAAAAAGTCTAAAAAAAGTTACGGAGTGCTTTCCAAGTGAGAAAAATCATATCAAAAATCGCGGGCCCAATCCGAGAGGTCAAAGTTCAGACCCAGGTCAAAATGGTATGAACTACTGCTCCATATGTAACCAGACTTGGTATGAGTTTCAAGACTTTCCAACACTCTACCAAATACTTGATTTATCATGAAAACTTCATTGAAATTTGTCGAACTATTTCACTGGAATTTACTAGTTATATGAAATAATGCTTACAAATTTGAAAAACTTGCTATGCAATAACCAGAAGTCCTAAAGGTTTAGAAAATTGCACGGATCGTCTCTAGTCAATGCTCGATTTTTCATTCAACTTTTATCCAAATCGATGAAGTCGTTTTCACGTAATTCAGAGTGCAACATTTTCAGCGTTATTGGAAAATGGTAGAAAAGGTCGGTGAATGCGTTGAAATGTATATGTGAGATTTTTTTTTTTTTCGTAGCAACGTTTTTCAGTGTAACAAATACAATAGGCACTCCACTTTATGATTGTACTCAAAAACCGTTGACTATGTAAAAAAAACTGCCCCATAGCAACTTACACCATGCAGGATGTGCTTCCTCTCAAGAACTGGCTCATTGGACACCCAATCCCCATGGCTCCGTGCCTAGATTATGCAACATAATAGAAAATGTACAAGTTGTATGAGGAAACTGTACCGAAAAGACAGTTTGCATGCATTGACTATTCTTGGAAAGGATAAAAATGGAACTTGGATTTGGAAAAAACAAATTATTCAGTATTAGTTATTTTACCTATATTTCGTTATGTCCAAGATCTTGTTTTGCTTCACGCAATTGTGTATGAAATTCACATGATATACTTCCTCGTTTCCTACATGAGGATTTCTGATAGTAAATTTTATCAATGAGTTTTCAGATACGACTCCTCCATTGGCCTGAAACATTGTTATTCTTGAAGCATGATTTAAGAAAAGTACACTGCAGGTGATCTAAAACTGTATTCATTGTTATTTGAATTTGGTTGTAACTGATAAAAACAGGAAAAAAATGTCCCTTTCTGGAGGCTCTTTGAGGATCATAGGAAAAGTGCAAGGACTCTTGTATAAACAATTCAAACGATGCATTCATAAGGATGTGTTGACTGGATGAATCAAATTAATAATTAGGAAAAGAAAAAAGACTAATTAAAATATCTCCAGCAACATTATTTGTGCCGATGATGGTAAACACGAATAAAACAACACTCTGACTAAGTAAGAGAATTAAATCCGAGCAACTTTAGCCAACACAAGCTAACGTACCACCAAATTGAGAAAATGTTTTATAATTGGATCTTTCTAAATGGTTAAACTCTCATGTTTTGATCTGATTCTAATGTTCTCCAGCATAATTTGTACATCAACTCATAGGGATCAGATCAACGAGCAAAATGATTACAAAAACATTAAAATTGCATCAAAATTTCAACATTTAGAACAGAAAGATTCGCAATGTATCCTCAATAAATTCCATTACGTGTTAGAAATTTAGACTTCCAAATAGACTATAAACGTGATTATTCTTAACAATTAAATGATACACAACAGATTTCACGTTGGTCCAGAAATCAGTGTCTGTCATCTACAAGTAGCTTGCTCAGATTCAGGGAAAGCTCCTTGATGGAAGATTACGGTTTGCTATTACCAATGCCAAAGCGTTTCTATCATTGTTTTGATGCGGTGAGTTCCAAAGGGTCCTCCGACATATCTTAGAACTAATTGAAGTTTGGGACTAAAATTGCAAATGATCATTGACCGATGAACGTAATCGCTGACTGGAAACTGTTCCTCGGATTTATTTGTGAAGGTTAAATTTATGTGACAATTGCAGAAGAAACTGTTGAAGCTGAACATATTTCAAAATAATTCCGAATGTCCAAGATGTGCTTGTTGTACGATAATTACTGTTGTAGAAAGTTTATACAATCTGACGGTTGCGAATTTGAGGAGATTTCTGAATCGAGTCAAGTGTTGATTTGGACAAGTCAAAATAATGAGCTACGACGCTGTACGGGGAAAAGTTACTTGGGAACTGCAACATGATGCTCAATTTTTGCTGAACATTTGAATTTATTATTGAATTTTGTATTACGCAAAACACACTCACCGTTATGAGCCGGCTTAATTCAAGTTTTTCTTTATCACTCACGTTCACTAGATGGAATTTAATGGGTCGCCCCAGATGTTCAAATAACATATTGATTGTTATATTTTTACAAGCTCGTCCGAACGCAATTTGCAGAAATTTGAAATACGACCCCGATGTAAGTAAGGACGTGGTAAGAACCAAAAAAGAACGACAGAGCAGTGTTGCCAACCTGGTGGTATTCCCGCTAAATCTGGTCGTTTTCCTTTTAGTTGGGTTGTATGTACGCCTCTTGATCGCTTTGTCAAATTCGGTTTTCGAAGTGTGGTGTTTCTTTTTGGCCGAAAACGTAGCTGGTCCGGTGATTTTTGATGGGAAATAATTCAGACGAGTCTAACGGTTTTTGGCGGGATTACGGCAATCCGCGTTGGCAACACTGCTAATAACATCCAGCCGACCCGCTAGAACTTCAGGGCTGAGTTCAGAAACCTTACTCGAGTGACTCGGTATCGCTGTGTCTTTGTTTAATCTCATGTGTTAGACAGAGACAGTATGATATCCGAGTTCACTCGGGTAAGGCTTCTGAACTCAGCCCAGCCAACCCTCTGCCACGCGACGAGTTCGTGCCGTTTTGCCGACATTTCTATAAACTGTGAGGGAGCATATGACGAAATTGGTAGATAATTGAAAAGAAATCGAGGAGCAACTTGAGATGCGATTGTCGATTGGACCGAATCAACATAATTTGTTCCGGATACTATTTCGAATCCGCCGCTCTTGGACGTAACTTCCAAGCCAGTCTCTCCTTCTTGTCCCAGTTTTCTCGAAAACTATGAGAGATCAAATTACGAGATTTGCGGAGCGTTTACTAGCGATTCAGGAGCAATTAGTAGCAATTATCAAATTTTCCTATCTCGAAAACCGACTAGAAGTGAGTAATAAATAATAGCATCGGTAGCAATTTTTGGCGTAGAAAGTTTTCAAGTAATTCGAAGGTCAAAGGCTACTTCACGTAGGCACGAAGTAAGCCTTCATAGACTGTACGGACGCATTTGCGTATTCTTACACACCCGCGTGCATACCTTCGTGCATACATACAGATTCCTTCAGCCTTCAGAGTGTTAACTGGCTGGCAGTAGACACGTTCATACCTATGGACTGTGTTGGATAAACGCGACGTTACTTGTTCATGAGGTTCATGAGTATCGAAACTGAAATATCAAATTAATCATTGTTACTTCGATGAATCACTGGACAACTGGTGTAAAATGTTACCGTTCACGCTACGTATGTATTATATTTGAACGGATCGTTTGTCAGTTTGTACATTACCACCGTCGTAACACTACACGATCTGCGTTATGAATTAATGAACATCATATTGTGTCCGTCGTTCGTGCATGCGTGTGTGTAGTATTATTGTACTTGGAAAACACCCTAAGAATGGGCAGCGAGGAAAACATAGCGTGGTATCACGAAGATCTTTCTCGTCAAGATGCGGAAAATATGTTGAAGGAAGGTAATGCGGAATTTATTTGTGGATTATTAAGTGTGCATACGTTTTTATGCCTACGTGCGTAAAACGTTACTCGGCATTTAACGGATAGTGATTTGCATCGATTTGCATCATCGATCGCCCTCCTTGGATATGTCACAACAATGCTCTTTGGCCATTTTATCTTCCATGTTACACTATTGTTTCAACTTAATTCAGAATCAGGATATTATTTATTTGCTCCTCAACTAAACTCACGCAACTTAATATATATATTTTATTCTTCTAACCTGTTTTGTTGAATGTTTGATACTTTACTGCTCGTCTCGAAACATTTTTAACAGAAGGAACGAGACCCAGTGTGTTTTATAATCTCTGTCTCATTTTCTTACGTTCAAATTTCACTTGCAGCTTGTGAAAAATGTCTAGCTTTTCGGCGTCTTGAAACATACCCAGAGTACCAAAGCTCGGAAACACTAATGTCAGACTTGGTTGAGACGGCTTCGACTTTGTAAGCTTCCGACCTAATGTCATATACTTCATGGTTATCCATGTGTAGTTATCAACAAAATTTGTTTGAAAATACCCCTTGCCACTGAGTCAATTTTCTAACCAAGTTTGTAAACAATTTTTCAACACTCGCATGTACGTACACCCTCAGTGATGCCATTTAGAGAATTTAGCAATTTGTTGTATTGAAATCGATAGATGTTGTAATTGTACTTTTTGCATGTGGTACCTTAGTTAATTTACTGGTGATTTATGGTCATCATTTGGCGTCCTGTTGTTCCGTGAACACTGAACATCTTTTATTCCATTTATTCTATGTGTCAGTATCGAACCTCGTAATGATTTGCACCTCTTTGTATATTATAAATCATAGTGAGTGTTCAAAGAGATGTTTTTTTGAGAGATTCAATAAAAAGTACAGTGTATCAACTTTGTTTGTTTTTATAAAATCCTTTTGTGTGATTTGAAGTTTTAATTGTAATAATGTGTTAATGGTTATTGAAATTGGAATAATAGTGAAAGAAGAAAAAAGAAGTTGTCTTGTGCTTATCCCTTTTCTGATAATATTAATTTTTCAGAAGGAACAGAGGATGGCACATTTTTAGTAAGAAACAGTAGCTCGTCCTTGGGGGATTACGTCTTATCTGTTCTCCACAATGGTGAAGTGATTCATTATCAAATTAGGAAACATGAGGAGGATGCTTTTTTCTCAATAGGTAAGTAACATGCTGCGACTCGACAATCGTAAAGATTATCTACCTACCGATTTACACATTCCATATGTATTCTTATAATTTTTGTCGCAGTTTGGTTAATTTTTTATGAAACACCAACAGATGATGAAACAACAATTCATGGGTTGGATACTCTGATCGAATATTATCAAGATAGTCATCATGGTCTTGAAACGGTTTTGCGCAACCCTCGCATTGGTAAACCGCCACCCCACGATACCAGGCGGCATGGACGAACGAACCTTCTTCACAGAGCGACTGTTCAGGTAGAATTAACTAGCTACTACTAGTTTATTCATTTATCAGTGCTTGTCGATGATATTGAACACTTCTATAAATTCCGTACAGAGAAATTACACTATAGTCTCAGAGCTGCTGAAGTGCGGGTATAGAAGTCTGGATGCCAAAAATCAACTGGGTCAAACTGCTGTACATTTAGCAGCAATGAACGGAGCGGATGAAATTCTTCGAAAACTGATTCAAAATAAAGCCAGCGTTAATTGCAGGGATTCTGCTGGCTATACACCCCTACACGTGAGTCTGAAATAATGTGGAGTGGGATTTGATTGTTTTTTTTTTTTTTTCATCTGTAGAGCTGTTGTCACCCTTACATGTTTCATTTCCGTCACAATTTTGATAAGAATTATTAACGATTCTTACCATCCCAAGATAGTTATTATACATTTTTACACTGTACCTTTGTGAATATTCACACTTTACCTCTTGTTCAATAAATTTCATATTGGTATTGTGATTTTTAGTTTGTGTCATTATACACTCAGTACTTGATGTTCGTTTTCGATAGTTTTCCAAATCACCTGGTTCATTATTTTGTGTTCTCACGTTGTTACTCTTGGTTTCTTTTTTGTGTTGCGTTTCAGTATGCATGTCAAAGTAATTTACCAAGTACCGTTCGAATACTAATAACGGGTGGAGCAAATATTCAGGCAAGAAACACAAAGACAGGTAAGTCCTGGTGGCATGTATACTAAATACTTCATTGACTATTCGATAACACTGATAAGAACGGTTTTGTTCATAAAATAAGTATAGAAAGATCGAAATACTCCACTCTATTAGCATATTTTTCAGGTATGGTTCCTCTGCATGAAGCAGCTAGTAGGGGACACAATACGGTGATACAAGTATTACTTTCCATGAACGCGCCCGTCAATCCTCGCACTATGGAAGATGATATACCGGCTGATCTTGCTAAGCGAAACGGTCATGTGGAATGTGCAAAGCTGTTGTGTAAGTTGTTAGGGTATTGTGAGAAATATTTAAAAGTCAACAATGTTAGCCATAAATTATTTGGTTACCGCTTATTTTCTTCAGGCGATTATCAGGGACCTGCTCCAAAAGAAAAACGCTGCAATTGGTACCACGGAACACTAGATAGAACCGAGGCAGTCGCTCTTTTACACAAACATGGTGACGTTGACGGATCATTTTTAGTTCGGTTTAGCGATCGTCACCGCGGTGGTTACGTACTCACAGTTATGTACCACAAGCAAGCGTACCATTTCCAAATACAAAGAAAGGTCAGCCATGCTTATTGCACGTACATTGTATTCTTAAAGTATTTATCATTACGCAGTTTTAGATGTAACCTTGGCTTGTGTTTTCGCCCATTTTCATTCTTCACGTTATTTTAATGTTCTATTGCATTAGTACAGGGGGACTTGTTGTTTATTGATAATGGCCCCTACCTCGTTTCCCTGGAACACGTCGTAGAATATTATCAGTGTATGCCCGATGGCCTCCCTGGGCCTCTGCTTCATCCTATTGCTCCAATACCAAGACCACCGGTTCCTGAAATGCCTTCGTCTATATTTAATGGGGTGAGTAGAAATTAACTGAGGAAGAGCGTGCAGGCGTTTTGTATTGTCTCTTCGTTCGTGAAAATATGTTTTCTTTGATAGAACACACTCAATAAATCGAGACAGTCAACGGCTAAGAGAGGCAAATTTTCTAGAGATGCAACACTACTAGAGACCACATCTTTTTCAACTCAGCCTGACTCTGTTCAAAATATTGACATTGACGAATCTTCATCTTACAATATCCCAGTCACGGCTAATGAGACAAACTTTGATGCTAATTTGAATTCAGAAGCACGGGAAATCCAAGGTAATGCATATTTCAGTGATTGGATCGTAGTTTTTTTCGCATACAGCAATGTATTCCAATGCATTCAAGTGAATTTATATTCGCAGAGTTCATTCCGGGAGAAAATTTGATCCTTGGAGGCGTCCTTGGCGAAGGTGAATTCGGATCAGTCTACGAAGGAGTGTATGATGCTCCGACAGGTGTTCGGGAACCAGTTGCAATCAAGACACTTCACGAATCTCACAGCGAAGCCACTCGTGCCGAATTTCTGAGAGAGGCGCGCGTTATGATGTCTCTCAACCATCATTGCATAGTCAGGCTCATCGGGCTTTCCTTAGGACCACCCTTGCTCATGGTATAATTGAATGTATTTAAATTTTTGATTAATTTGTACCTGATATCTGTAGCACTAGCAAGTTGTGGAAACAATTTTACCTGTATTTCAGGTTCAAGAATTAGTTCCACTCGGCTCGATGCTGGCATATCTTCTAGAATTTCCCGACCGAGTAAACCCGAACTACGAACTGAAAATATGGGCATCGCAGATTGCTTGTGGTGAGGAAACGCATTTTTCACTGGTATAATGTCGACCAGTTGGTGTCTCAACTTTTAAACGCTATAGTATTCTTTCAGGTATGAAGTACGTGGAGGAACTCCGACTTGTGCATAGGGATTTGGCTGCACGAAATATTCTACTTGCTTCCAGACATCAAGCCAAGATCAGTGACTTTGGACTTTCACGAACGTTTGGTTCCAACGATTACTACAGAGCTAGCGAGGGTGGAAAATGGCCAATAAAGTGGTAACTCTTAAAATTCTGATGCCTTACACATACAAATATGTGCCAAAAGTCATTGGACGATGATGACGATATGGTCACTCGTGTATCTGTATTTATTATTTCTACTGAAATATAAAATATTGATCACCAGTTTTTTACCTTTGATCTCAATTCTTTGAAATTTTGACCATCACCAGGTATGCCCCGGAATCATACAACTTCGGTACATTTTCTAACGCAAGCGATGTATGGAGTTTTGGGGTTACGCTGTGGGAAATGTTTTCTTACGGAGATCAGCCGTACGGAGATCGACGCGGAGTAGATGTAAGTTTACTTTCATTAAACGATAAAAAGGATCGTTCAAGAAAATTGATGTGACTATTACTTTCTCCATGGTTGTAGGTAATTCAACTGGTCGAGAATGGCGAACGTCTTGAAAAACCGGATAAATGTCCGGAGCATATTTACACGGTAATGAAACGCTGCTGGTCATACTCAGCCGTGGATCGCCCGAACTTTGCCGAACTCTTGGAAATATTTAGCAGTGATCCCGAGTACACTAACATCAAAGAGCTTATTGCCGCTGTCGATATCAGCTGATTTCAACATGTTTGCGGAAGAAATTAGTATATTTTATTTTAGCCCTATGTATTTTTAACGTTATATTAATTATATTATACGACAATAGGTCGATTTTGCAGTAAAATATGAGACCACGCAGTTATAAAAATGGTAAGCGTTTAATTCAGACGATCTATCAGACGTGTAATAGTTTTGTAAATAATAAGATACGTAATCTGACGATTACTAGACGATTTTTTAACTTTGTACACATTATACCATATAAGACCTGAAATTTTCTATACTTTCTTTAAGACTGTAATCTTTGTATTCAAATGATTCTTTCTCGAATTATAAATTAAGTTGAAAGCGATAGTGGTATTGCTGAAAATATAAATTTAATAACAAGTGCTAACTTATTTCAAAGTGAAGTTGGCCGTTTGGAAAAAAAAAAAAAGGAATTGTTAAAAAAAACGAGAAATTGCTAATTGATGGTATTCATCTAAATATTTTACAAAATTTGTAAAATAAAAGACTGTTTCTCGGCCATCTTGATCGATTTTCTGATTTGTATTGTTTCATTCGACAGTGTATCCATCATCCCAAGGAAATTAAATGAAATGTATCAGTTCAATTACAGCCAGTCAACGATTAGAGCTAGGGTGAGGTAATTATTTTTATACGTATGTCTGATTCATGGTTGAACTGTTGAAGTTTGAATTCATTGGAGAGAAGTTGCGGATTGATGCGTCTCAACTTGGCCGAACGATATATCGAAGGAAGAAACGTTAAACAAAACACTGTTGCATCGAATGTAGTTTGAAATCAGTGTTGGTGTAGCCGACACCCGGGCATTACGTCTTCCCTGTCCGCTTCGCTGTAAATCCTTAATTGTATGTGTATAAAAATGGTTATCGTCAGGTCCACGTGAAATACTGTGTAAAAAATCGTTAGTTGAGTTAATACACAAGTTTTGGGTGGTTGGTGTGACTAAAGTGCATGTGATGAGAGTTTTCGAATCGTGAAAGAGTTGCGCAATACAACGATCTCGGATCTTTTTCGGGGGTAATAAGACATCTTTCCGACAATGTTTGTCTACGAAATATCGGATTCTATTGTATTGAAGGGTTTATGACGTTTTGAAGGCACCTGAAGGATACACCTTGTGTACGCGTTCGCTGCGTAACGAACGAATTCGGAAAAAATTATTAGAATGATCGACCGATAACGTGGTAATCTTTATTTTACGACTCGATTCCGAGTTAATTTTCGTCATTTTTCAGAGATTTGCTACTGAGGGTAATTGTGAGGTTGATGATAGGCGGTTTTTATGCAAATGAGCATTAACTGCATGTGAGTAATGATAAAAATAATCTAGGTATCGACCTATCTATTGACTGAACCTTGCAACGATTCACTTTCGGCGGGATTCTGCCGCGTCATATCGACAGTGCTTTGTTTCTGTTCGCCTGTATAAAAGAGACAAAAGAACAAGTCCCAGGTTTAGTTTTTGCTAGTGTGCGTGAAGTGAAATGATAATGTGAATTTATGGATTACGCATGGATTACGGAATATCATGGAGTTGAGGATGCAGGATCATCGACGAGTTACGACTCCGGTAAGTCGCATGATTCGTAACTGCTTATGCCTCTTATCCGTCTACATACGTGAACGATTAACTAGACGACGTATGTCATCCTCGAAAGTCGGCCTCGTTCGCTGAACAGAGCCAAATGAAATAATTGCCAGCAAATTTTTTGGAATACGGAGTGTACCTGAAGCTCCGATTAATCAAGAACGCTCCGACATTCTAATGACGAGATCTTATCATACTTAAGTTAGTAACGTTATCGTAACGATTCATGCTGAAGAAAGACCTGTATTTCGCGATTTTGCAATTATCTGAAATTCAATAAATCGTAATAAAATAAAACACCCGTATTAAGAAATCTTAGTTCCTTAAAAATCATTGTAAAATTAAGACAATAGTGATTATTTTCCCAATGTTTCATTACGATAACGTTACTAACTTCAATCTTGCGAGATGTTGATCCTGTAGAGTAAATAACGCTGGCAAGCTATTTAAAAGCATGCAACGATGAATGTAATACTGAATCTTATAATTATAATATTTAAGTAAGACTTCAAGAGATCTTTTAGCTGTAGCGAGGGTCAGCGAAATAATGATATGGAAAATTGACATAAGTAAAAGACGAGTAGGATTCTGAAATGAAGTTTCGTCATAGTGTAAAATCTACATAACATTTATTATACTTTTAAAATTCGTGTTGAAATGAACATATTTTGTTTAGCTTTAAGTGTTAGAGAAAACTTGACAATTCGTCTAACCGCGAACAGTACCGGACACATTTATGCATGTAGTTATCGATAATCGTTACACGTATTTTATCTCTCGACGTGTAATCGGATGCTGTTTCATATGCGGTGTTCTTTCCCTGTTTTATTTTGTTCTTGCTTTTTAAATTATACATTTGACAGAAAAGCAGAATTTCGTGTATGTAATTAAATTTGTATAAAAGGTAGAATAGTGTGACGTTGTAATGTACCTACTTAGGTGATTTATATATTACATGTTCATATATACAAATTATATACAAGAGCAAAAGAAAGAGGTCATAAATATTTCAATCAAACAAAAAGAAAATAAATAAAATCAAATAACGGTACGCTGCAACAACAGTTCGATCTTTGCTCTAATATAAATTTTTATGCACAGGCTTTCACATAGAAAATGATAAATATAAGTAGTTGGTACGGTAATCCGAAACTTTCTTTACATGATAAATTTTAAATAACGTCATTGTCATTATTGACACCAAGCATAGTTAATGATTAATTAATTAAAGCTTACAATTAGGTTGACGAAATAAGATAAATGAAAGTATTGAATGAATATAAAAAAAAAATGCTTTTGAATATATATGTCATGTTTGCTTGCGTAAAAGATCGAAGTTCAAATTTTCATATCAATATGCAAGAATGCCTGCGCAAAACAATAGTCGTATTATAAGCATATAATGTATACATATAGTGTATACATATATGTTTACAATTTACGTTCTCTTACTTAAAAAATAATAATGCGATAAAAAATAAATAATGATCATATTATAATAATATACCCTAACCTTATTTACAATACGTTAATTCTCTCACTTATGAAATTATTATTATTATAATCACATGAAGAATTTGAATTAATAACGTATATGTATAGCATGTACTGACAACAGGTTGGAATTTGTGAAAATCAATCGATGAGACGGAACCCTCCTTTTATGGTTTATAGAGATCTTGACTCAATTATTCAACAAAACCGATATTTTGCTCATTGGGGAGCAAAATAACTGAATGGAAATGTCAATATCCTGCTTGCAGTTGAATGAAATGCAGTTGTTCAAAATCTACGTAGTCGTTCATACATTCAAAACCTAAAGGTGAAAATTAACGAATTGCATACATTTAAAAGTTTGTTAGACCCACCAACCCTGTGCTACCCATTATTTTCTTGAAATTCAAACTTTGACAGTTTTGTTTTCCTCACAAGTCCAAATCGGAATTGTTCATTTTATTTTCTTTCTTAGGACATCGTGTACAGGTAGAAGTTGACGAAAAGAAGAAACAAAGTCATACAGCTTGTATTATCGATATTAAATATGCATTTCAATAGATACAGAAATATTGACGGACAACTTTTTAGACTTTATTTCATTGTTTTTATTAGACTTTTAACCTCTGATTTATAAGCTTGAGGTAGATGGGGCAACAAACATGGCTAAATATGAAAGTTTCATGGATTTCCTTCTTATCATAACTCTTTTTTATTTTTCCCAATTTATATAAATTGGTATCATTTTTCAAGTATGAACTTGAGTTGACTGATAAACGTTAACATGGAATGAGATATAAAAAAAAGAAAAACAAAAGCGGAAATTGTATTTTTTATGATTATATTGACAGGTTCTAATGAAAACAGCTCCAAGGGTAGAATACAGAAGTTCTGTTTCAATGATCTCAACGTGACAGATTTCAAAAGTATGACTTGCACGTATGACCTATGAAACTTTGATATACATGTTATTCTTCATAAATTAATGCATTTTGGTGTGTGTTTGTGTGTGTGTGCGGTTTTCCGATTTCTTTCTTTGCGTTTGTCATCATTTTTCTGTGTCTTCGAGGAAAAGCCATGAATAATACGTAATGAAATTAAATATTAACCGCTAAGTAGATGAACGCAGACTGCCAACGTGTAGTATTTATATCAAATGATGAAAACAAGTGTATCAGTAAACAATTTCTCTTCATAGTAAGCTAATTTTTGTTTGTAAATAACGCAAACATAGAACAACTATATCCTCGCAAAGGCACTAACGATTTTACAAGTTTTAAATTGAACTCATGTCGGTGTGTTTAACTTGTTAAGTAGGAGCGATGAAATATCTACGAAAACAATAAACCGAATGATAAAATTTGGACAATTCAACATCGGATAAGATCCGTGAAAGACTATATGAAATAATAAATAGAAAATATATAAAAAATAAATCATTGGAATTTATAATGTCGAACTAATCTTTGTAAATCCTTTTTTCTTTCCTCTTTTCTTCATCCAATTATAGTATTATATTCAATGGTGGATATTTCAAAAGTTGTAAAACAGCGAATGCCTTGAGTTGACGGTCGAAATGAACCATCTACCGTACATACGTACTGGCGCTTCAAGCACCATCGGATACAACTACGTAGACATACACATTCATACGATACAACGACGAATAATATTAAAATTGAAATAATAATAATAATAATTATAATAATGACAACAACAACAACAACAACAATAACAACATATTAAGAGAATCAAACTGCCCCACCGACATCGGCTTGGTAACGGAGAGTCAGATAGGTGGCAGCCTCAGTCATTTGGTGAATGCTATTGTGGAGACCCCTCAAATGGCGCCTGAAGTTGTCCGCGGCGATGTTAGCCAGACGATCGCTGGGCTCTTCGCTTTCCATACCAGAATCATTTTCTATACCTGTATCAGAATCCGAGTCCGAGCTTGAGCTGATTATCGAAGCTGCACTGTGGATGCTTTGCATAGATGTGGTGCTGGGACGTCGTACGTGACCAACTGCTAGTCTTTCGCTGGTAGCTGTAGTTGCGTTCTTCAATTCTTCCTGGGATTCCTGGGACCACAAAAGCTCCACCTTAACCTTGTTCACGATGTTGTAAAGTTGATAGAGGTCTGTGTTTGCCATCGCATCTTTTATCGACGAGCCACCCTTTCCCTTCATCGACACGGTGTCGTTGGAATCCCCGACCGCTAAGTCTAGCAGCCTGCTTGGCACCAGGATCGTCTCTTCCATCTCGTTCACCGTCCTCACAAACTTTTCCATACTGTTTAGGATGCTGGCATTGCTGAATTCCGTCTCTTCATGCCTCGCCAGGCGTCGCAGACTTGTCCTGTAACAAAATTGTTGGGAAAATTTTAGTTCTAACACTCTCCCTACTTAAATCTTTTCAAGTTACAATTTCAAAATAAACATGATCGGTTGTAATTGGAATGCAACCGTTTACGTTAATATCTACGTTCGTTTCTGGATCGTCCGAATTTTTCATTTTCGCTCAATGATTCGTGTATGAAGTAGAATCCCTCATACATCCAGTAATGATTAAAATTTATAAAATCAGTTAAAAGTGTCACACACATATATACATATATTATATTTAATTGTAAAAGAGTTTTTCCCGCGAATAAACATTATTATTATTATTATTATTATTATTATTAAAATGCCCCCACAGATACGTGAAATTACTGGTACTATAAACGTTAGGTTACGATTGAAAACTGGAGAGTTCGAGTCGCCATTGAGGCAAAGGTCATCGTTTATCACAGCCAATCAACCTCCCTTAATTGATTAATTAAATAATAACTAAACAAACGAGGTAACTTAAATCCATGACTGCTAATTCTTGAGATACCCATTATTCCTATTTCATGGATAAAGTCTTGTACTCAACGCTCTAGTAGTAAGTGGATGCATTCATAGCTGGATGGAAGGAAGTCGGCCTATCGATTCACGATATTTTATCATCACACCTATGCATGCGCGTCAACGTTACATAGATTTTCGTACAGGTATCTCGTATCACCGTGGGTAATCGCCATCACGAACTGACCGCGTGTAACAATGGCCTTTAGAACTTTAAAGATTGTATTCAGACGGCGGGGCGCAAGTTATAAAATCAACACTGTACATGGCAGATGTAATGCGAGAAAAGCTGATTGTGAGTTATCACTTTTGCGCGACGAGCTCACGACTTATGCGATTACGTTTGTCTGACCAGCTAATGACACCAACGCGATATAACGGCACAGATAAGTCCTCGATACAGTTCCGCTGTCCGCTGTAGGTGATTCCCGTCCTCCTTTTTCAATTTCTTTTTCCGAAACTACTACCATCGTGAGCGTGTAATCAGGACAAGGTGACGATGCCACCTTATTTTGCCTCTATTCTTTAATCGATTATCGAGTTCAGTTTCGAAAAACCTGCATGTATGTACGTATAATGTGTAAGTTGACTTTAACCCTTTGATATCGATTATATCGTAATAAACTCGGGAGTAATTATTGCGATATAATGTACATTATCATTGTTAGAAACAAATTGATTGAAAAACATTGCAAAAATTGAAGTAATAATTCATTTCCGAGAAAGTTACCCCTCTACGCGTATACATATAAATTCCAAGTAATTGGATCTGCCACATCGAATTTTCAAAACCCAATTTCAGAATCATAATCAGCGACCCGAAAAACCATATAATACTATCTTCTTGTAAAAGTTGACTCAGCACAATGATGTATGACTCAAAGGGTTTATTGTATTTGTGCCGGTGACGATGTTATTGCGTATACCTACGAATTGTCAACTTGTACTTGTGTTGTCATAGCGTCTGCACTGTGTAACGTAGATAGAATATTGAATAGAGTACGTGAATAGTGGGCACACGCCTTCGTTTACCCCATGGATAGAGAGAGAGAGAGAGAGAGAGAGAGAGCACACGCGAGTGAGTGAAGCCCGATGAATGCAAGGTCGAGTGATATTTGCACGCACCATAGTTTGCCCAAAATATAGGCGCGAGAGAGAGAGAGAGAGAGAGAGAGAGAGAGAGAGAGAGAGAGAGAGAGAGAGAGAGAGAGAGAGAGAGAGAGGCTGGTTTTGAGTGAACATTAGTCTACAAAGCGGGCACGTACTGCCTGACGATGAGAGAGTGCGTATCATAACTTACGTCATTCCCCGTATGCATAGCCTTAAATTCTTAAGGGCAAATTTCTTGCGTAAATCATTTGGTTAACAATTTATCGTTTATGCCTGGTCGGAGGAGTCGTTGATTATCATGCGTAACAAACTATTTTATGCGTATACAGGCCTAAGGGGTTGATGATAATAATACTAACAACATACATTTGTGCTTATTGAACAAACCTAAATGAGTAACTCTTTTCAATTATACATCGCAACTAATGCGACGGCGGCATGAAACGGGCAGTGAAAATTTCCCAAAGGCGCAAGGCAACCGAATAGAAATCTGCGGTGTACACCAGAAATGGATATACCATTGAACACCTACCTATATGTATGAATACACGTGGGGACAACGAAGCGCGAACAGATAGATAGATAGATCGATAGGAAGGTAGATAGGTAGACGGCCGGCGCCTTATGCAACGCGAGTTTTTCAACGTGTAGATATCGATAATTATTACAAAACTGTGGAGACGAAGCGCCGCCAGTCACGGACTACTTGGCGTCTTCGGTCCTTGGGTATGTACTGTTATAGGCATAAATAGGTATACCTTATACTCGCAGAAGCTGTGTAGCTCTTTTAACGGAAGCTGGAATTTGTGTTCATTACGGTGTTCATATGCATGCCTACGGGACTCTGGTTGTGAATTACGCGTAGTGAAATCTGTCTGTGAATATAATTATATCGTACACACGTTTATGCCATGTGCGAAAATCCTCTCATGGCCACTACATGGCAACTCTAATATTTCCAAGGCTATGGATTAACCTATAATGGCTCGCCGTTAATGAATTACGAGTATCGCGTTACGAAGCAGAAGTTGATCCTTTGATCTTGCGAGTATTTGCAGATTTTTTTTCTCAATCAGGTTGTACAATTAGTTGAATTAAGGAAGATTGCTCGCTTGTGATTCGCGCGTTATTCCAATTTCGGGAATTTCATGCATGTACGTACGTATGTACACAACCAAACTTCCAGTTTGACGAAAAATGACCGCTTACAATTTCCACGAAATTTGATGCAACGGAGAAAGAAAACGTGGGTTCTATTATTTATCGTCGTTTTTTCTTCCACCCTGTCGCTTTCTTTTTGCAATATCGTCGCGAGTTTTCTCGTCACTTTATGAAATATTTCTATATTTCTCAGGGGGATTATCGGGGTTCGTTACACCGCCTCCCCACCCGCGTTCCCCCGTGACGTTTTCTATTTTCTTTTCGTCGATAACCTGGTTCATTTTTATCGTCGTTTTTTCTTCCCTCTTCTACTCCTTTCACTCCGCTTGAAAAAAGCGACTCTCAACAACGCAGAAAACGACTCGACGCCAGTAAATACAGCGAAGTGAACGTACCCTAGCATTAACAACATGCACGGCACCCGTGTAACTTGACATTTTATTTTCCTTTTCTCTTTTAATCTCCCAATTTATTATATTTCGCCGTACGGATATCAAGGCTACAATAATCAGGCGTAACAATATTCGCGGAGAGAGGTTGTGTAATAATGATGACACGCGGATATCGTTATAAGGAAAAAAGATGTCCGGGATTATACTGCGGTGAAATTTCCCGAAAATAAATTTAAAACTTCTTTGTCCACGTAAAGTCAACGGCTACGTTCATTTCCATACATGTATTCAGCTGATTCCGTGAATACTCAAACGAGCGCGAGTGAAAATGCATCGGGATTGTTATTTATAGCCACGTGGCCGGCAGCGTAAAATCCGATGATCGTCTTTGTTTATTATGACATATACCCTTCCTAATACTTGCGTGGAAATCAAGAGAATCAATTTTTATATACTTTGTCCTCAATTTAGATGCGGATAAATAAATATGCATCTCATTAACTCGCGGGTCTTCGAATTCGTATGTGAGAGCAGTGCAAATGGCTTGAAATGGATTGTTCTCCTTGGAAGACGTGACACGGCGCATTCATTGATTGAGGATTATATTTCTGATGTACACAATTACAGTCAGGTATTGTTAGAAAAAAAAAAGAAGAAAATATATGGAAACTAATTTAGAAATGTCGGTACCGCATAATGGCCCGATATGGGGGGGGATAGTAAAGAGTTTCGTGCTGTATGAAGTTACACAAAAGAGTGTAAAGAGAAAGCTTCTTCGTCCTTTCTTTCTATTCACATTATATGTTATATACGGACTTTTTTCCCATTCTTTTCTCACAAACGGGTGATATATTCCCCATCGTCATTTCACACCACGCAATACGCGATGGATTGTTCAAAAAACCGCGAGTTCCTGTATCGAGTAATAATTCCATATTCTGACAATTGTTATTGTTACGGATAATAAGGGCCTCACCATTTACTACACACCCGAGGTTTAGGTATTGTTATCTCTCTCTCTTATATGTACACATATCAATGTATAATATATGTACACAAAATGGAAACAAGTCGCGATTTTTGTCAACAATACGGGAATCTATATAATTTGTCACGTGAACATACGTATATGTATCTATGTGTGCCTGTGCGTTACATAACAACACATGCGTCTCTCTATGAATCTAAAACACGAAGAAGTTTATAAATAAAATGAAGAAATTTGATCATCGGTCCACAGACGTAACGATCCCGCGGGCAGCGGTTGAAACGAAAGGATATCATCGGGGATTATTATCGTTATAGCTGTTGTCGTATCAGTCTAATTGTAAGCCACGTCTAGCCTACACTTGCTAGACATCGAAGATCGATCTATCAATCTCTCTGCCATACCGTCGGCTCGTGTACAATCACAATTGACGACCAGATTGAAGTTAGTAACGTTAATGTAATGAAATATTGAAACTAAAATCATGTTTCTCAATATTTAGAACGACTTTAAACGAGTTTAACTTCTAAAATCTGAATACACGCTGCTTTTTAAAAATACATTACTCAATTTGAGACGATCCTACAGTTTCGAAATAATAATTAAGAAAAAAAATCGTTACGTTAACCTTACGAACTTCACTCTCTTGATCGAAGACACGATGCCGCTTCAAGTATGCATATCGTTCAAGTCAAATTCCAAGCTATACGGCACGTGATGCAAAAATCTTATAATCAAGCAAAATTTTGTGTCGTCGAAGATAGCGAAAATGTCAATATTATGTATAATGGATATAATACTGTAATAAAGTACACGTGCACCGCCGTAGTATGTAGTTTGCCATTATAGCTGAGGATGAGCGAACTGCAAAGTGTGTCACGACTACGTCAGTCACGAATCATGGCGTATTCTATATCTATTTATTCTACGGTTTCATTTGCCGTGTGCTTTTACGTACTTTTCATCCGCACAGCTGCGGATAATTACTTTTCTTCCGTCACAGGTACGTAAAGAAGTTGAAGATGCAGGAATTCCTTCTGATATATTCTTATCAACCGATATTTTCTTGAAACACCTACGATTCATTGATTACAACTGATGAAATTAGTAATTTTCTAGAAAGTGCCAAGTACAAACGCGTCGTTGTATGTAATAATTATTCGAAAATTGGCCATATCAGTCGATGATAATCACAGATAGCGTCGAGACGCAGAGATTCGTTTCGACATTGGATATGACATAATCGTCGTCGTTCTTGATTGTAAGCGAACGAACGATTGGTTGGTTGGTTGATCGTGAGGTAGGCTGCTGCCCCTAACAACTGGGCTACGTGACATCGATACTTGAGCGGTAACTGCACGAGGGTCTCGCTGCTATAAAGTACGCGTACTGTACGTCACTGTTCGTAGAAAAAATGAGAAATAGGAGAAAAAATGAACCAACCATCGCTGGACGGAGATTATTACACGCGTGCGAAACGCTGACGTATATTTTGAGGCGATTGATGATTAAATCTCGCAAGTGGAGATTATCCCAGATCTCTGAGGCTCGTAGGTGTGTGCGAAATAAGCAGAAAAACAAAGTGATGAAACCGGCCCGAGGATAACGAAATGATATTATATTCAAATTTACAAATATACCCCTCCATTCATACACGCGGATCTGTCACATCGTTGCTACAATTACTTCCTACACTTGTATAATTCATAGCCACGTTGCTCTTGTAAGACTGCTGCTGCTGGATCCGAGAGGCAGAGGAAAAAAGAGGAGACTAGATTTTGTTTACGGGAAAAGGAGAGGATGAAGGTGACGGAGCAATGCGGAAAGAGAACTGAGATGAAATGTATGAAAATAGTGGCGTCAAAAGTCGCGAGAATGATACTAAGAGATTGGTAAAAATATGAATAAAGTGGGGGGGGGGGGTTAATCCTTTTTTTTACGGCTATAAAACATTGAATTTTAACCTTGCGTTAATTACAGGATAGTTAAAAAGGCATTAGAGGGAACGGATCGTTACAATACAAATTTTCAACGGTGAGGAGACGCGTTACGTTAATTTCCAATTTCTCGAGGATCCGAATGACGTTGAGCTAAGTCTGCGGTGAGAAAACGTAACCGTGGAAACTTATCTGTCATGCGATCAGTCGTCGACGACGATGACGCACTCCGGTTACCACCGCCCTTGGTCATTGGGTGGAACAATTTCAGTCGCAGTCAATCCATGTAGAGTACAAATTTTAGCAGAAAAAAAGAAAACAAATAAATAACTACTTGACGTACGTACGTAGAACGAAAGCGTTCCGATCAAAATGTTTCATCGGTATGAAAAAAAGGCCAACACACGTAAGCTCGGACAGCTTCGTAACACAAATACGAGACAGAGAAATGGCTGCAGTAGCAGAACTACTAACTGGCCTTATCCTAACCCCTCAACCTACGGATGACGGATGGTGGCGTCTGACGCGTAAGATTTATGCCGATATTATCCGAGCGTTCCGATTTGCCCAAGGGATTCGGTGACGAGGTTGGTTAAAAGTTAGAGAGAACGATGCCGCGGAGCAGTTATGTACCAAGAGAAGTTAGGTGCGGTGGTGGAGAAGGATGTCGTCGATTCGATCTTCGAAGGAAATTATCAAGGCTTGAGAAACAAACTGACCTGCTCGTCTCCACGTTGCTCGACAGCTCTCCGTAGGAATTCATGACGATTATACTGATCGAAGGATGGTCACACACCGTACAAATCACACTTTTACTTCTCTTACTTTCTATGCACGGTATACACACGTAGGTGGGCGGTTATCGCTGTTGGACACCGCAAGTTCGTATATTCGTATCGAGTTCGATCGATGCGGTGGTTACCGTATATCTCTCTACAACTGCATACGCGTCGAAGTGAGACAACTGTGAATGAACGCAACGCGGCGACTTGTGCGGACGCCGAGGTGAACGCTGTGAGACTGCGACTCGAAAGGTGACCAGACTCGCCGAATCGCCTCCCTTATATCAACAATGGTGGAGGCGGAGGGGCTCCGGCAGCCGCGATCGACACGCGCCGCTCTCTTTGCGAACTAACAATCCGTTTTGAACGAATTTCGGTCTAACGCGCATGCGTCGCGCGTCGCTGGGCCTGTCATCGTGCCAGAATTCGAATTATCCAGGATAGATACGCTGGGGCCGAAGAGTTTTGGAAAAAATTCGCCGCCCCATGCGCCCCGCTCTTTCCTTCTTTCTTTCCTCGCCTCGCTCTCCCTCCCGCCCCATCTTTGTTTCTACCTGAAACTTCGTTTCTCCCACGTCAATCAGCGAATCGCGTTAGCCCCGCGCATCTCGCGGCGTTCCGCTCGCGTTAAACGCTCCCTAGGGTATTTATTCATCACGCATCCAGCCAGTGATAATCGCAAACCGTCTATGAACCTCCCCACCCCGACCGCCCCACTTGTCACACCACAATCCACCGCTCTCATTGGCTCCCGCGAAACACGCCAGACTCTCGTCCACTCCCGTTGCTCCCGTCACTCCCGTCAATCCCGTCACTCGATGACCCGGTATGCGTCGGTCTGCGTCACGCGGACTTGCCAGATGCCCGCGAATTTGTCGTCTCTCGATTTGCCAGTCGTCAATTTGAACGGCGACCGAACGGGTTTCTTGTACTTTCCCTGGGTGCACAAGCACTCGTCTATCTATGTACGTACGTACGTATTAGATGAATGATGCAGGCACACACCTGTGCGACGATCCCGTCCAATAACTTGCTAACGGGACGATTTCGTAAAGTAATTTTTAACACGAAGACGTGCTTTATTATTATTATTGTTATTGTAGTTATGTTATCATTGTTGTTGTTGTTGTTGTTGTTGTTGTTAATATAAACAGGGATACAGCAGATACTTCTTTCTCGTATTTGTTCTTTTATAAGTAAATCTTTGTTTACTCGTTTCCTTTTTTTTCGCTTTATCGTTCTTCTTTTTGTATTCCACGTATAATTTCATATGCCGATACAAATACGTAATACGATCGTCACATTCTTCGACGCTTCACCCATGCTTCACCTTTTATAATTCTCGTACGTCAATTCGCGACTGAAGTTCGAATTGGTCAATGATTCTATTATGCATAATATATACGTGCTTGAAATCGCGGTTCATTGTGCGACTCCGTGCCAAATAAAAGGTACTTGGTGAAAAAATATGCGAAACTTCCGTAATTATTATACTATGCGCACAAAAATGTTCAAAGGTCACACGCTTTTTCGCGATATTTCTTCAAGAATTTTCGATCGATTGGTTTTTTTTTTATTTCCATTTCATAGGATATTTTTTTGATCAGTGCACAAACAGCTTAGGCTATGCGTAACATAGGTACGATGCGTTATTATAGTTCCATAAACGTATACGAAAGAATGATTTTTTCTGCTATACTATACTAATTAAGTTCGCTAGGGAAAAATGCCTTCCATTAAATGACTGGAATGGTTTCAGAATTGCGGAAATTGGTGAGTGTTGTTTAGTTTTACCGGAACGTCAAGGTCTTGGCCTGTACGTAATGACGCGCGCCGCTGGTTCTGTAGTTTTATCAAATTTTATTACACCGTACAAATTACTTCAAGTAATTATAATCATAACACGTGAGTAGAATACGGATAAACTTCAGTTACATACTGCACTGTACGATTCATTTACTGGTTGTTATCATTATGTACAAGTCTTGGCGTACGTACAATCACGTACACGTATATTATGCATAATGCCTATCCTGTTTTCGGAAATGTTGATATTGGTATTTTTATTGTAAATATTGCGCGCGTGCATCGATACGTACGTGTAAAAAATTTGAATATCCAAGTGTCTGTGATGTATATGCCCATATAATATGCATGAGTCCGATCGCATTGTCTATTGTATACAAGGGAAGTCACAGGTGCCGTGAGCTGCAAAACGCGCAACCCTTGACACACACGTGTGTCGCATAGCATAAATACTAAACTTCGGTCACCCGACGGTCTAATCTGCTATCGTATATTTTATGCGTACACGCTGGAAATGCGAAACGGATGCGTGTTACGTAATTCATACCCACTACAACAATGTACTAGGAAAGCCTGCGGATCGGTTAGTAGACGTACAGAGAGAGTTCCGGGCAGAGATTTCTAACACCGACGCTTATCGACATTTCGCCGGAGACCCAAACCCTTTTCCGCGACAGCGTCACCACCTCCGTCAGCGCGGTAAGGGTTTTGAGCCTCGGGCGAAACGTCGGTACGTGTGGGTAATAGAAAATTGTCTCCAGAACTCTCCTTGCATATCTACTTCTGTTGTAAATCAAGAGACACTCGCCGCGGCTCGAGCTTAACGTTTAATAATATAAACGTTTATCCGTCAAGTTTAGCTCTCTCGATGACTTGCAGGTCGCTGGCACCGGTTACTCGCGGTTGACCGTCTGCAAACTGTGCCTTAATATTATACGTAGTCGTATACACGCACACCCATAAGTATCCAGCTCTTTATACCGCACGTTATACGCATCTGTTTTATAGCCACTCTCTTTTGTTATTCGTTGAATATGCTCGGTGTTGAGATACTCGCAGATTTTATAGTTCTATGGAGATTGGGTTTACCTCAAATATACCTGCATGCTAATTAGTTAGGTCAATGCGTCAAGGAAATATACAGAATTACTCGAACTTTCCGTCCAATATGTGTATATATTTGTGATTGTCAGTTTGATCCGGCGCATTGACTGCATAGTTAATAAATGACTCATTGTCAGCCTATTACCGCAAATTCTCTTGACGCATTTTAAAATCAGCAAAATATAGACAAAATCGTCATTATTATTAGTTTTATAATTTTTATCATTGTTGTTATTATTATTATTATTAATATTTTTCTTTTTCTGAAATGCATGCAAAATAGTACAGTTTTTATTCCAATGATTACAACTATTGTGTTTGTACGAGAAATGTCCGAAAAAAAATATCTCAAGGTTTAATAGACGTTTGTATAACAACGAATCAAGGGTATATTATTATCATCGTTCTTGTGTTACGGAATCGGTACGGAATTTGAGTCAAACTGCTGACGCATGCTATACACTGCTGATTTTATATGTGTAGCAGTACATACAAATACTTATATGCGCATGTATGCATATGTATGTGCATATATATGTATGTACATATATATGCAGGCGCGTATAGGTATTTGTATGTACCGTGGCTTACGCTGCGATGGTGTGTAAATATTATTTTAGGCATAACAATCGGTTTGTTGCTTGTGTGAATTGCGCAAATGCGATAAACGTATATTGTATTTACCTGTCCACGAGTAAATCGTATACATAACGATACGGTGCATAATATTCATCCGCTGACCAGACGCATACCTGCACGTTTATAGTTAAAATTATATATATGTGTCATACGAAGGGAGTATTTTTTCCCCCCTTTCTAGACATTTCGTCACTTGCCAAGAAATTCTATGCTCATACCAATTTTTACTGCCGGTATATACATACGCGGTGTATATTGTAGGTATGTGTTAAAGTACCCAGGGCATGGACGATATCTATAACCTGCCCTGTTCGTTGAAGCGGTCTCCTGCCCTTGAGAGCCTATGGTTGTAAAGTCATTATAACTTCTTGCAATTAGACCTGACGTCATTATGATGATTCATGTTACTGTTGATGTTGTTGTTGTTGTTGTTGTTGTTGTTGTTGTTGTTTTTTTTTGTTTTTTTTTTGTTGCTGTATACTAATATAATATCGATATGCGCTGAAAGAGTGATGCCTGTTACGAGGATTGACCACGTTCACCGCATGCACACGTATACCCATATACCTATACGTATAATTATGCGTGTATGGACGTACGACTGAACTTAAATGCGAACAGGCTTGATCGCTTCCTCCGATTACATAATGAACGAAAATAAACAAATAAAGAAAAAAAGCTTACATGCTACGAAAATATTTGCTATTTACCATTAAAACGGATGTCGTATATGACATAATGCACGCTCGAAACGGCTCGCTGCACGAGATTTTGCGATGCGTTTTAGTTTATATTTTTTGTTAATCATGATTTTGCGATGTAAAAAATCCCAAAACCCGCATGCCCGTGTAAACCTGGTTTATACAACTGTTCTGCACGTATTTATGTGTGTATGTACATCTGCACCTAATTAATGCCGGCGCTGGTATGATAGATTCGAGTCTCAAGTTTGTGGTTTGAATATTCTACGAGACAAGGTCGAGTTTAAAAGCGGTAACGAGAGTGGGAATACCTCAATCTTGATACTCCAATCTGTGGTGTTAAAGCTTAGTCAACAAAGATGCTCAATTTGGAGGATAAATATCATGCGACAACATCGTGTGTATGTAACACAATACACGTTGCACCACACGATCGAGCTTATGAGTTTATCACGTATGTATAGTAGCGAATAATATACTGCTCCGTGAATTAGATACAAAAAAAAAAGTTACGAAAAGAAAAAAGTTTGACGTAAAACGTACACACGTGGACATCAATTAATTCACATACGACTAGTTTTTCGGTCGAGTCGATTACGTTGGCAACGCAGGCTGACAAGGAAGGTATCCCAGGTCGATATCTTCGATTTGATTCCTCTTCTAATGCGTTGTAGTAAACTAAAAACTAAGCGGCATGTATTATTTTTTTTTTTATCTGCCATCAGACACTTCAAGAGATTGAAATTACCCTCCAAAGTAAGGCATGTCGAGGAGCGATTTCGCAGTTTCACCCACAAGAACATGACATTTTTTCAATCAATCCAACTGGAAAAGTTTTCTCACAACTAGAACTGAAAAATGTCATTTTCTCAATTAAAAAGAAAAAAAATTGCCGAATCGCCCCTTGACATGCCTTACTTTGGAGGGTGGTTTCACCCCCTTAATCTGTCTAATTGCAGATGAAAAAAAAAAAAAAAATACATGCCGCCTAGTTTTTAGTCTACCGTGACATATTACAAAAGAAATCAAATCGGAGATATCGACCTGGGACACCTTTCTTGCGAGTCTGCGTTACCAACGTAATCGAACCGGCCGATAAATTAAAGTCCATATGTGTACAACAGGTATAATATATAACGTCCTCTGTCTTTTGATGACGCGTGACAATTAACTCGACGGTTAGTTTGATAATAATTATATGTACACACACGCACACACACGTGCATGTATATGAAATATATTATATGCATGTATAGAAAGGTGTTGAACGATTAATGTGATTTTCCTCGTAAATGTGATTTGTAATTTTTCCACTTGCGTCGACATCAAGAATGTGACGTGCAATCTGTGGAACAACCACACATATCATATACCCATTGTATTATAAATGGAAAAGAGTGGAGAAACTCGGACCTCAACATCGTGCTACAATCTCTCTCATTGTCAATTATTCCGTATTTACACTTCACGCTATAATATATGTGATGGTATACGCACAAGCCTACAATACGCGAATGTAAAATAGTATCATCCAGCATACCGTAATGGGTGTGTATGCATAATACCTACAGAATGTACGGTGAGCCGGACGACCTCTGCTAATGAAATGACAATTTTTTATAATTTATTTACTGTTGCAATTCAGTAACTGCGTTAAAATCTGGAGTGAAATGTCCGTCGCAGCTAAGCTAGTGTTACATATGCACGTATATACACTGTATTTCATGTATGTCGTGCTTGTTGTTTTCCGGTATATATATATGTGTGTGTGTGTGTGTGTGTACATATGTATATCTATATATCTGCATGCACGCATAATACAACACACCTGTACGACGGTTTCGCTCGCGACGCATCGTGTACGTGGTATAATATATCGCAACGATGACACCACCGTATTTTAAATTTTCCCTACACACCCTGGTCAACCGGAATTTGCATAATCGATGTGCCTTTTCTCCGTGTGATACGTACAAAGAAACATACGTGTGTGTACGTAAATCGTATTGTACATAAGCAGCTATTATACCATCTATCGATATATGCATGTAATGCCGGGTATATTGATCACGCCGAGCTCGCGTATTGCATTGTATAGCAATATACCTGTACGTCGTGGGTAAGTATGTATTTAGAGAAATTCGTAAATAGGGACGGGCCAAAGGCCAGGGGATTATCATTCGTTGAATCATTCATTGGCCATTTCAATTCGGTACGCACAGCCTGTATAGGTATACATATAGCATAGCACGTATAGATATTTATATACACGATATAAATAAATTTTGCATCTTTTCTCGCACAATCAGCTCTCCCGTGCAGCTGGTCGAAATGTTCGCTGTTCGATAAGAATCAACGCGAAGGTTCCGTGCATACGTGCATCATATACCCTGCGTACCTGCGTATATAAAAATACCGATGTATGTACAGTGTATGCATAATTATTGTATCCGCTGCGTGTAAAGAAAATTTGCATAACGTTAAATACGTCTGATCAGTATTCATCGGTTCTGCGTATCACGTTTCGTTCTCAAAAGTAAAACGAAATGGCACCAATTATGACGGGATCGGGGTTAAAGGATGAAAGGGTCGGTATATGGAACGGCCGATATACCGAAATTTCAAACATGCGAAAATGGAATGACGAAATATGAATTGTTCGAAATTGTTACCGATTACAATTAGAATGTCTACTAATCAGTGACTCAAGATTGCCCATTCCCCGTCAAGAACACTCATTACGAGAAGAATAGAAGATATATTGACAAACATGTACGTGTATACTCTCTACGAGCATATGTGTACGTATACAGCGCGTACCTGCGTGTATTAAATATTTTTTGCGAGACGATATGAGATTCTTCACTTCGACCTTGCAGCCCGTCACTGCAACTAATTGTAAACTGTTCCCTGCGCATACGCGCCGTGCAATATTGCGAGCTAGTATTGGCATGACGAGTGCTTACATTATACCTGTAGACGCTGCTGCACGCAGATGCGATGCGATATATACGTATATATACATTCATACATACATAGTTACGTACGTGAATAGCTAATATGCGACGGAAGATGAACAACATGTTTCGTTCGTTCGGTTCGAGAAAGAATATAAAAAATACCGAATAAGATTCCTCGCCGGTATTCGTCCGAAAAATATTTTTCACGCCTAACGAAAAGTATAATTATACCGCAGCGTATTACGACGATATACGCTAACGATGATGATAGCTATGAACGAGGATACGGTGTGCTGTAACTGCTTTCTCCCCTTCCTCCTCCTCCTCCGTCCCCTCTTCTTCCCTAACTGCATTTGTTGCACGTATATGTCTATAATTATGATTGAAAAAATTGTATACAGGGTAATTTATTGAACTAGAGTAGATCGAAAATAATTTTTCTTAGAACTTCATATTCTAATCGGGCGCGATAGGAGCTCATAACTAGAAACACGGTATTTGTTTAAAATTTTATTTTTTTTCGTGGATGCTTTGGTCTGTCAACTTTGGCTTGAATGTTTTTATATATATTTATAAAAGGTAATTTTTCTAAACTCGGTTTAGTCGCTCTGAATTTTGGTCATGGATAATACTACTTAATTTTCAAAGAATTTTATACGGACATATGTTAAAAAAAAAAAAAGCCTGAGATTATCAGAATGATGTTTGTTTTTCTTACAATATGAATAAAAAATAATTAAATTGGGCAAGTTTTTGCGAATGCGCTTGTGTAGCATTTAGTTCATTTCCGTACATGTCGGAAATTATCCAGGATCCACCGCGTGGATTCAAAGGATGGTTGTGTGGGAACGGGTCGGATTCGATGTGCAGCAAACTCCACGCGGTAAGTCTCGGATAATTTCCGATGTGTGCGAAAAGGAAGTAAAAACTGCATAAGCGCATTCGCAAAAACTTGCGCAATTTGATTATTTTTTATTCTTATTCTAAGAAAAGCAAACGTCGTTCTGATAATCTGAAGCTTTTTTTAAACATATGTCTGTATAAAATTGGTTGACGATTAAGTAGCGTTACGCATGAAAATATTATGGAGCGACTAAATCAAGTTACGAAAAATTTCTTTTTATAAATAAAGAGTAAAACATTCAAGCCAAGGTTGGCAGACCAAAACTCTCCACAAAAATAAATAAACAAATAAATACTGTGCTTCTAGTTGTGAGATAACACAACTTTTCCGCCTTATTGGAATTTTAAATTCTGAAAAAGTTGATTTTCGATCCACCCTACTCTGACCACCCGATTCACCAGCGAAAGAGTCGCGTATTCTACGATTACGATAAGTATTCAGCAAAAGAGTCTGCATATATTTATGCATATAGATAGATTTTGCGGTAGAAATATCCAAATATCCGTAACACCGCTCCGACGTTACTGTATTTGTATTCTCAGAGTGTGACGCATAGGTCCGACGATACGGGGGACCTGTTAACCGAGATAAGATTACAGGGGCATTCGCTGTCTCTGTTTTTGCTCCTCTCCGTCTCTGTCCCTCCGCGCTTTCGTGTGAATCGTACCGACGGAAGTTGGCGGTGGTTATTATTACAGGTAGTGAGAAATAATCGTGTGACATCGAAGTGCGTTCACCTACTTTTTTGTGTCATATCTGTGCGGTCGGTCGTCGATAGGTGCGGAATTTAAAAGCGAAACGCGATTTTGTGGAAAATTGTAGGAAAAACAACAATAATAATAACAACAATATCGACGGCAGTGTGGCAAGAATGAAGGTTGCGCCGTTGTATTTTTTGATCGGTCACATTATCGTCGTCGGTATCGCCGGTGTTAAGTTGGATGTAAAAAGTGACGCGTTTTGCAGTAGCTTTTGCGTTTGCGACATGTGGTACAGACTGAGACGGGCCAGCTGTACCTCTCGGCATTTGTACAGCGTGCAAACTGGCGTCTCTAACGCCGTTCAGGCCCTCGATCTTTCGAACAACTCGATCTCGGCGCTTTTGAATTACGAACTTAAGGTGAGCAGGCTCCGAGCGATTCGCATCGCGTCAATAATACTTGGTTGCTTGCAGGTTTCTAAGTTGGACGCAGAATTTCGTTGACGCACCGATAACGCTCGGAAAGCGACGGTGGCGCCTCACAGCCATTATCGAACAAACTACTTGTGCTGTCTGTATAATAATATTATGTATCAGTGTGGCCCGAATAAAAAAATTTTTTTTTTTTTTTCTGCGGTGGATAGTAAAAGTTGATCTGCGTGCTAAAACAAATTCCTGTGAAAGGAGAGTCCTGTTGCGCAATTTTGAAAACGTAATAAAACTAAAAACAACCGTTGAAATGGGGTGTAAAAATAGGGTGAATCATCTTTGTTCTAGACAGTGTCTTGAATCAGATTTATATGAATATTTGTTTTGAGACAATACGATTTTAGACCGAGAATAGGTGCAAATCCCGATACTATCTACATGCACAACTAAGGAGGGTGAAAACTACCCCTATGCGTTGAATTTTGTAAATATAATGGTCATTCCGAGATCTCTGTTTGTCAACCGATGAATTCCAAGCGTTTTCAGTGTACGTTTACTGACAATTTTTTTCCGCTAACGAATTACATTCAAGAAAATACGTTTTTTTTTTGCATATGTTTATTTATAACAATTACAAACAATTATGGATTCGCAAAAAATAACAAGCATTCCAAAGATTAAGTATTTTTTCACCTGAAAATGCATTAAAAAATCAGGGTTTTACATGGAAAAAAAAGGGTGCAATATAGGGTCTTCCGTGACTGAAAGGGTTAATTGACCCCCAACCCCACCCTTAAACACAGGTCAGCGATTCAATATTTACCATCGACGCATGCGTGTGAATATTAGCTATTGTCATATGCTCAACCAACAATTGGAAACAATTTGATGCCGACGGTCACGGTTCGATGCATGTATAAATACGGCAGTAGGTATAAAGTATTTAGTATTTGCCATTCGTATCTATATATTTACAAAAGGTGTGAAACAAGTAACGAGCAAATTCATTTCTATTTCTATCTTTGCGTATAATTATTACCATCATCATCGAAGAAACGTCGATTTAAATGAGTTGCAGGCCGTAAGGTCGTGTGAATTTATTTTCGTGTTTCTTCTTTTTCTTTTTTTACATTCCATCTACCCGCTTAAACGATAAACTTCAGGGTCAAATCTTCAAAATTTTAACATCCTGTATCATTCATCAGGTTCGCATGATACAAAGATTTCGTCATCTTTATCGCGTATCATCCTCCGCTTCCCAATTTCGTGTACAGTCGAGGTATACAATTCCTTTGCGCAACGTATGTTGCAATTATACACTCGTTTATAAATCAGATCGATCAATTTCCTACAATTATACACCCACGTTTACCTACAACGAAGCACCTTGTATATTATTTCCCGCCTACCAATTACTGCGCAAATAAATCAAGGCTCGTATTAATTTTCTCCTAAATGTCAACCGTTGCACGGAAGTATACACGTATAATATATCCTAATATATGTGTATATAAAATTTGGAAATATTCTCGAGATATCGATGACGACCCGTAGACTTTATTTTTTTACGTTTCCTTATTAACTTATAACCGATTGATATTCGAAGCGAAGACAATTAGGAAGAGCACCGCAAGAATCTATCACTCGCTAATAATAGTGTATTCGGAACTAGAGGGGATAAAATAATGCACTCCAACAAAGAGAATAAAAAAATGAGTAACGAAATTTAAATGAATCGAGACGCGTTGTCCGTTCTGTGCTAAATTTGCACGAATGGTGTATACTTAGTACAAAGTACATACAGGCGTGTATAGCCTATACAAACCATGTAATATATTCTTGTAACGACGTCTGTGAATTGACTTTAGAATTCCACGGTTTGAAAGACTTGTTCGTATTACATTATACTTTGTTTGATTGCACGACGACGACATTTAACCCACGATGTTTCCCAGAGTTAAGGATCGTCATGGTTTATGGTCGTTTACAGTGGTGTCAGTTATGCGTCACGCAGACAACCAATTATCGAAAAATTGGGCAAACGTGCCTGTAACAAGTTGTCGCATATCGAGGGAATATCCCAGATGAATCAACTGTGCCTATATTATGATGATGAAGGCCGCGGTGTGGGTTTTTATTTATGTTTTTTTGCTACTTTTAGAACACCGGCCTTGTGAACTTAAAGTATTTGAACTTGTCCGACAACTCGATAAGTGAAATTGGATCGTTTGCATTCGCGAATATCGACGATCTCGCGGTCCTCGATTTGTCCAGGAATCATCTGTATTACGTTCTCTGGGATACGTTCGTCGATAGTCGAAGTTTGCGGATTCTTCATCTCAATGGAAATCGATTTGGCACCCGGATCCCAGACTTACACTCAAATTCCATTTCGGTGAGTATGCACGGTTAAAAAAAGATGTCCCAGCAGATCCACTAAAATTGTTGAATTGATTTAGCCATTATTTTTAAACGTATTACCGAGTGAAAATAAAATGAAATTTACTAATTAAATGTAGATATGACAATTTAAGTGTTAATGTTTAAAAAAAAAAAATTGTGTCGTAATCATCGTCAGAAATGTAACAAATAACAAAAATGTAAAGTGGACATGGCATTCCACGTCAAATTTGAAACCTATGTATCTCACCCCTTTAGATTTTAATAATTTTTCAGTACGATGCCGCAACCGACCCAAAAGGGTCTCGGAATTGTTTTTAAATATTTCGAAAATTCACTGGTGGCCAAAAAAATATGCAAAAAAATTCCGATTGCAACATCGTACTAAAAAATTATCAAAATCTAAGGGGGTGAGGTACATGGGCTGCAAATTTGAGTTGGAATGTCCCATGTACGTATATAATATATAATAACGCACAGTGTATGTATGGGAATGTAATGTGTAGATGATGTGTTTACCCTTTTGAATCCTTGCTTATGACGAGAAGCCACGTAAGACGGGCAAAGCCGTCCAATAAATGATATGCGTATGTGCAAATCATTAATTACGAGAGGAATATTGTCGAAAGTTGACTATTTGAAAATTTGGTGATTTCGAAGTGTCAATTTTCAATAATACACAGTATACGTCTATAGGTGTACGCATTTCTCAACAATACGCGTATATATGATAATGTTTTTCCCCGCACGATACATATTGCAGTGGCAAAAGTTATTCCAATGGGAATTAACAATAAGTCTCGCATTTCAGGGGACCGGCCGCATTTGGATATTAATATCTTCTTGCTCGTCATTTCCAGACGATCAATTCAACCGATAACGTTTTAAATTTCTTTCTAATTGCTTGGGCGCTGCGTTGCATTTTATATACGCTTAATTATTATCATCGTCGTCATTATCGCCGTTCGGTAATCGAAAAAATCACGTACAAAGTATAAATATTATGAAGATGGAAAATCCTCAAGGTGATATTACTTACCGATGTTGGGTGTTTTAATAATTAGCGCTATGCCGGGAAGCATGGGCGTCGGTGTCGATTAAACACCCGGCGATCACACAGCCAGTGAATCTGGTCTCGTGCCCGTCGAGTGATCGCAGATTTAGAACAACAACAATCAACTAGACATATCGATATACGCATAATCACGCACCGTGCGCGACGCTGCAGATTTTAAGAACTCAAAAATCGGCACAGATCTTATTTGCCCGATGGTCGAATTTCGATTCTGCCGCCCCCTCGTTTGTTTCTAAATGAAGAAACAAAAATTCTCAGCCCAGTATTAATGTCCTAAATTGATTTTTACTATCCGCTGTAACGACGCCAAGTTTTCCATTTAAAATACACGTAATTTTTATATTCTAATGTTTAGTTTTTTACTGAGACGTCTAATCTTTGACGAAAAAAATTAATTTTACACGAAGTTGACGGGGATCGAGTGTACATTCAAGGGGGGAAAAAAGAAAAAAATGTATTTGCCGTTCTAAGGCATTTTCATCCTGCTGATTTGAATATGATTCTTTGTTTTAAATTAATAGCGGATGATTGCTACCTTGTTACCTTAATATCTCTTTGATGACTTCGATAGAACCTAAGATTCTTGATATTATATTTCTAAATAACCTGAATACGTAATAAACGTCATATATGACTGATATCTTTAATTTTTTTCTATCATTTTAATTGAATTAATAGAAAAAGAAATATTAAAATTCGCAGGGTAAAAATGCCTCGGAATGGCCAATACATTTTTTCTTTTTTTCCCCTCGAAAGTACCGTCGGCCATTGTCAATTCTATGTGAAATCAATTTCTTTCGTCAAAGGTTAGATGTCTCAGTAAAATAATAATATCCGAAGATATGAATTACGTGCATTTTAAATGGAAAACTTTGCATCGTTACAACGGATGATAAAAATCAAGTTAGGACATTCATGTTGGGCTCAAATGTTTTGTTCTTCTATTTCTAGAAACAATGCTTGGTTTCCGATATATTTGAGCATATTTTTTAAAATGGCACAACCTGTATTACGTCACGCTATGTAGATGATACGACTGAAGGATAAGATGAGAGTTTCTCAATTATTTCCAGGAATTGGGACTCAGCGATTGCCAGATAAGCCATGTGAACCGGCAGGCTTTCGCGGGGCTGAAAAATCTCCGGAAGCTTGATCTTTCGAACAACTTTATGATGCAAATTGACTATCGGGAAATTGAAATTCTACCCACGCTGCAGGTCATCAATTTGGACAAGTAAGATGATCCTGCATTTATTCTACATCTATGTATGTGTGTACCTGTATATCTATACGCTTGCGCAGTTCATTCCAATATAATTGTATCCTGAATTCCTGAGGTACTAATGAGTTTCTGATTGAGTTGAATGATTTAGCTGATATATCGTATATCCGGATGAAATATCGCCCATCACGTACTACGCGGTTTTCCGTTCACTTCAAGGAACAGATAATTAAAAACCGTGACATTTTTTCGATTTAAGAACCAAACAAAGCGCTACTGTAAGTAGGTACATACCGTCACTTTTGTATCGGAAAATAATTGCACGAATCAGAGAAGATGAATTTCTGTGATCATGTTCGGTATAGAATTTTCGTTATTTTGGGAAAATGATGCTTGGTAATTTTTATTGAATTTCTTTGAAATAATAAGTAAGCTTTTTGTTTTCATCCGCAGTCGATCAGCATACGATACGTACAACACCTCGGTTGTAATTTATTGCAATTTTTCCAATTACACATTCGTAGTAAAAATAATTCAAGTACCTGTACTAACGAGGAAAGTATCCCAGGTCGATTTCTTCGATTTGATTTTTTTAGTAATATATTATAGCATGTAGTATATATTTTTATCTGCCATTAAAAACTTTAAGGGGGTAAAACAACCCCACCAAAGTAAGGTATGTCAAGGGGTGATTTGGCAGTTTTCTTCTTTTTTGATTGAAAAAATTATATTTTTCACTTCTCGTTACGAGACAACTTTTCCAGTCGGATTGGTTAAAAAAATGTTATGCTCTTGTGGGTGAAACTGCGAAATCGCCCCTTGACATACCTCACTTTGGAGGGTGGTTTAACCACCTTAAAGTGTTTAATGGCGGATCGAAAAAAAATACGCGTCGCTTAGTTTTTAGTATACTATAACGTGTTACAAAAGAACTCAGATCGGAGATATCGACCTGGGATACCTGCCTTGTAAGTTACGTACAACGTGTATTTCTGTATAACGTACGAATAACACAAACAGCAATCCTTGGTCCTGCGGGGACATGAAGAGGCTGTTATCGCACCTCGAAGATCGGAGCATCGTCTTCGATTCGCCGTGCAACAAATCGAGGAAAACGGGGGGCGAGAAAACGGCAGATCGAACGATGAAGAAGTTTGAAAAGATGATCGACGCGACGCGGCAACAGGATCAAAATCAGGACCGGGATCGGGAATACGGAGTCATGATGAGTCCAACGACCACGTGGATAACGGATCCGCCGCCTCCAGTGATCGGCGCTGGAAACAAATCGAAGAGCGAAACGATCATCGACCGCGACGGGTTACTTCACGCCTTAGCCGACGTTTCCCCCCTATGGATATTCGCCGTAGGCTTCTCCGTCGGCTTCGTGACCAGCATGCTCTTCACGTACATCTGGGTGACCGGCATGATCTCAGGATGCTGGAGATGCCCGAAAATACCGAGGCGCAACCTTGGCGCTACCCGCGACAACGCTTCCCAGAGGATATCGCTTCTCGGAGGTCATCCTGCCTGCCCTGGTACTCCTCCCCCACCCTACAGGGACGTCATCCTGAATTCGAGCTCCTATCCCACCGCACCCTCCGTCGTGTCGATTTGAACGAAGTTCCGCAAGAACCGATAGTTGCGCAAGCACCTATCGCGGTGTAGGAAATGGAAATCGTACGGAATCGGTTGAGAACGGCCAGTAAAGAAAATCAATTAACGTGGTACATGTATTTATAATTTCGACGATACTCTTCATCTTTGCACTCTCTCTCTCTCTCTCTCTCTCTTTTGACGAGCCGGTTGAAGTTAGTAACGTTATTGTAACGATGCGTGGTTAGGAAAAATTGTTACTTCATACCTACAGTACTGTCGATAATTTAGTAAACCACAAAAAACAACACAGATTCATATTTTGCAAAGACAGCTCGTTGAAAGTTATTCTAAAATTAAGCAATTAATGAAGTTTTCGCTGATGTTTCGTGAACGTAACGTTACCAACTTCAGCTTCGTCTCTTTTGCCCTTTCTTTGATTCGACGGAAACGAGGTACACCCTGTAGAATATAATATATTGCTCTGTAAGATTTTGTTTCGTTATACTGCATATAATATCGTAATATAATGTAATATTGTTGTAAGAAAAAATATACGTGAAAAACGAAAGTTTTGTCTTTTAAATATATCATACATAGTTACATCGCCTGTCTAACAACGTAAGGTGGTACCAACCAAAAATGTGATTTTAGTAGCAAAACGACGTGTAACTTTCTTTTTTCACCATTAGCTCGGAAAATGTTCAAAACGTATAATTCAATTGAAGTCAAAGGCTTGAAAATCTAAAAGCAAAAGGTCATATGTTAGGCAGATGCAACCTTTTTCCATTAATAAGTATGCATTAATAAAAGATCAAAACAGAAACTTGTAACCGCCATGTCTTATTTTTGCAAATGCTCTGAAAGCCATTCAAGACGCGTGGATAAATGGAAATCTGTAAAAATTCAGAAGTCTTGGAATAAAATGCTCGAAGATAAAGACAGAAGATTGTAACTGCAATTTTTTTTTCAATATGCAAACGCTTTAAAGCCTACTAGAATGCACAAAAAATTGAAACAAACAAAGTTATAGAATGAGGATGTCGATTTTCTGAACGTTGATTATCCAAATCGTCAATTTACTCTTTTGCTATTTTGCTCTTAATTAAACCGATATTCAATTTCAACGTTTCCGACCATACTTTTATGTTTCAAGCTTAGATACAAAATAAAAAGAAAGAAAAAAACAACAACATACGCCCTTTTGCTTTTTACAACAGCAAAGAGCCACAAAACGGCGCTTTCGACCTTTTGTCATTAGACACGCGACGTATATCGGTCATAATGTATAGAAATATGGTATATACGGCCTGTGCGTGTGCGTGCGTGTGTATGTAACATGTATATGTATATAGTTTCATAATCTCGAGAAGTAATTTAGAGTGAAGAAACGCTATTGCAACCGCATGCCGCGTCTTTTCTTTCATTAAACATACCATGCTGCTTGTATACCTTAAATGCAGGTGCTTATGGGCATGTAATACTGTAATTAACCGCCGATCGTGCGACGGTAGCCCATGTACATCACGACAAATTCGTCTAACGACGCGTTATAGGCATACAGATATATCTATATAAATGTATATAGGTATGTATATGTAATAGACATAACTGGTGTTACAGGCGTGGCCAGTCGAGAATATTCCAAGTGTTGTAGTCTGATTGTCAGATGAGATGGTTAATATCTAATAATATATATGTTAGAGTGGCTCACCAAAACAAGTGTTTTTATTTCAGTGCCGATGAGGTAAAAAAAAAAATCCCTTAAAAATTTTTTCTCGATCGGATAAGATTTAATATATTATAGATAAAATATTGTCGCCTACAAAAATGGTCTCTTGATATTTTTCATTTTCTTCTATATTTTCACGCAAAATAGACCGGGAGTTAAGGTGAGCATTTTTTTTACGTGTTATGTCAATGTAAAAACGAAAACTCGAAAGGGGAACCTATAAATCTTATCCGATCGAGATCAAATTTTCAGGGGATTTTTTTTTCATCATAAACAATAGTTTTACGAGGGATCCGCACTGAAAAAAAAATACATATATATATAGATGTTTATGTGTATACTACAATATTGATGCTGACGTATAATGCAATGGGGAACTACCGTGATAACGATCTACTACGGTGACTATCTTATAAACACCACGTGTGGGTTGTACGAGATGTTACGTGTGAGTTGATGCGACGTAGTGTATGAAAAAGATCAGAATATCTCGAAAACTCGTCTAGCAGCATCCCGGATGAGATAACTATACGTATGTATAATATACTTGCGGTTAATTTCCGCCACAGAGCAGCCATTGACGTATGTATCGAAATTATACGGCTAGGTACAATTATATCATCCTTAAACATCTGCGAATGCCTGAGTGCCAGTCGACTCACGTTAATGATAACGGCGCCGGTATTTCCTCATACGGTATACATGCTTAATTAACGCGCTTACGGACCTGTAAGTTTCACCACTATATCACGTTCACTGAACTGACAAAATATCAATAGCAACAACAACAACAACAACAACAACAATCGTTTCTATGATAACGTAACAGCGACGCGCTCTGTTTGCGTATTTCACCTAAACACGCTAGATTTTTATCTCTGTGTGTTTACATAGGTATATTATATACATTTAGGGAATGCCTTATTTCATTTCGACGTTGTCGTATGTATCTCCAGATATCGAAGTTCAGGTATCTGAAGCGCGAAAAAAGCGCAACAGCCCTATCCTATACGCAATTCTAAACAAAAACACTCCAAGACGTTTTCATTCGAGGCAGAAATAAAGAAATGGCATGAATTCTACGAGTTTACCTTTGGTATTTTCTAGAATCCATTCGTCCCATTTCTTTGTTTCTGCGTCAAATGGAAATGTGTTGATATTCTTTTTTTTTTTTTTACCGACGACTGACGACGTCAGTTCCTCCGTGTCCCTTTTCCCCTAGAATTCGTCATGACACCGAGTCGTCCTTCCCACTTTTCAATTCATCACGGTCTTCCTCTTTGCCGCCACCTTCTCCAGCAACAGGTTGCCAACGCATCTTGGCTCTTGATTATTCCAATTTTCATTTAACTACACTTGAATAAAATGGTCCCTAACGGACTTGACACGCCTTGCTTCAGAGGCTGGTTTCACCCCCTTAAAGAGCTTAATGGCAGATACTAAAAAAATACGTGTCGCTTAGTTTTCAGTCTACTATAACATATTACAAAAGAAGTCGAATCGGGGAGATCGACCTAGGATACCTTCCTTGTGAGAAGCCCCACCTACATACAATACGTCAACGTCGAAATCGACCAGGACACTCCTTAATTAACCATCTCCTGTGGTACGCGGTTAAAGTTAGTAAAGTTATCGCAACGAAACATTGGGGAAACCATGACTATTTTCTTATATTTACAACGACTTTCGGGATTTGAGCCTATATATTTCTTGTTTCGTTACGGCTTACTGTCAGTTAGTGCAATAATCACGATAATCTTCTTATACCCGTCTGTGCGGGACTTGACCCCCGGCTTGTCGAGTCAGAATTTAACTTTGGGTAGAACGTAAAAGCTAGACAAGGACTGTAATTGTGGAAAGCCGTGACCCAATGTATTACACGTACAAGTGCATACATGGATATAACCTACCTGTGTACACTTTCTCGCTACGTACGGTGGGAATCTCGTCGAACAAGCTACCAGGTATATGATATGCATAACCTTCGGTCGAACATGTTCACGGTGAGCTGTTTTAGGAACGTTAGGGTAAACCCTGAACTCCGCAGTCGAATGTATCGCGTATTTATACGTACCGCACGTTGTGTAATATATTGAAAATTTTCTCAAATATTTTTCACGTTTCTTTCAAGTACATTATTCATCGTCCAACGGGCGTGAAAATATACCTACATAATATAACGATATGATATATTGACATGACATTTTTCCGCCAAATGGTCGATGCCCTCTCGTTGATTAATGATACCTGTATATGTGTATTATACGTGATATTTTTTTAAGGTTGCCGCCGAGTGGGCGAAGGTCTGCCGTTCACTAAACTATGAAATACATTTTTACCGATTATTTCTCTTCTTTTGTAACCAGATACATACCTATAAGCTTTATTCAAGGTAGAAATTGTGCCTCTTCTCATTCGTCATTGATGTTCATGTCACAATTAACGTTACTAACCCCGGAGATTTGGAATTTCATTATCAATTAATTACTATACATCACCGCTGCGAGTTTTGGATAATCAGGATTGCATACCATGTACGTGGTATCAAGGCTTTGCAAAGTGATCCGTTTCACTCGCACATTGGCCTGCCTACATCACTTCCGTTTATCTGACCGACGTTGTTGACTTTTTGAAGGATTGGACTTTGATTGGAACCTTGAGGGGCGCGTTGCTTGAGAGGCCTGACTAGACGTTTATATATATATATATATTATTTTTTACATCAATGATACTCTCTTCTAATCGACTGCAAGGGAGCAACGTACGGATAAACCGATCATCAAGGAGGTTCGGTGTCGTTTTCTCGGCCTTAAATACATGTACTATCTAGCTACGGCGCGCGGTATCAAAAGCCTATGATCAAACTGCTTGCTTTTGTCATTGGGTTGAGGATAGCGTGACAGTAGTCACGTTGGCGAAAAATTATACGGAAGAATGAAGAATAAAATTGTTTTCTACTGACTACACGAATTTCATTGATCACAGGAATATCGAGGAAAAGCATGTTATTGTACCTATAATATAATAGCCAATGAAATAGGAGTGAATAAAAATTCACATTAAAATCGTGTCGTTATATTTTTATAGATAAATATACAGCCAAGGTTGGGTGAACTACGATGTTGAACTGTTTTTCGTACACGATTTCTCACGTATTTTCTTCATTTATACAAACATATAACTATGTATACGTATGCGGCAATTAGTGTCCCAATTAGTTTCCGAGTAGAGGCTTCGAATATCGATATCCAGATACGACGCGCGACGCGCAATCAATTGTAAGGGTGCAGGTTGGAATCGAAAGTTTAACGATTCGTTAAACCAGGTATTATCAAAGAAGATAATATCTCATTTCAGTTTTCAGAAAGAAGTAACATATTAATTGGTTATTTATCCTCGTTCGAAGCGTCGTTATGGCTGACGATTAGTTAGGAAGTTAGGGTTTAATTACTTTTGATAAGTCAAATGTCGAGTTTTTGTTTATATTCTTTTCAAACGTTTATTCACACGCAAGTAAAGCTGATGATTATATGATTGAATTTTACTGTAAGTGAAACTTTTTATTTTCATTATTATTAATTGTCTTTTTTATACCTCTTTTTTCAGGATTTGCAAGTGCTTCCTGGTTTCCTTATTTTATTTTTTTTTTTTTTTATTCATTCTTCATTCAGAACGTTCCTTGGAATCGTTTTTACATACTTTGAATTTGACAAGAAATTTATAACCAGACATGCTACTACCGAATGCAATAAATTTTCGAACTATATATATAATTTCAGTATGCACGTAAATTATACGTCTGTCCATCGATCCAAAACGCAGAGTATTTTTGTAGTCATGTATGTCACGTAGCGCATAAAATCACGAGGTTGAAGTTAGTAACATCACCATAACGATGCGTGTTCATTAAAAATAGTCATTCCGCACATTTAAAATCGTGTAAATTTAGTAAAGCATAATAAAGAAAACATACTGATACTCCGACAAGCGATCTTTCCAAAAGTTATTCTAAAGTTGCCCAATAACGAATATTTCTCCAATACTTCCTTACGTTAACGTAACTAATTTCGACCTCTGATAAGATCTTACTAGGTTTGACGCTTGTGCTTTAAATTCATTGATATTGCCCGTAATGGTAATGTCTATTCAGCGTCTTCGCGTCTGTATTCACGCCTCTTTTATTCGTGTCATCAATCTACCGTGTTTTCTTTGTACGTATTCGTGTATTTACGCAGCAGCAATCGGGTTTGATAAAGCGAAACAAGCTGGAAAGCTGTTTCCCGACAAAAGGTATTAATTTTTTTTTTTTGTAGTCCCAACTGATTCGAAACCTTTTCTAATTAATTATTCATCGTCACTCGGTGGTACAACAGCTTCCACCCGTTGTATCTATGCCCATATATAGGAACAAAAATGAATGGCTTTCTTCATGGCCGACCTCAAAAACACAAAGAGTTAATCTTCGGGTGACTGACGTGCAAACTCTGATTATCACCATTGCATCACTTTAATGATATATCCACGAGTGGGAAATGATAATGTAGTCGAGGAACCGCAGAGTTACAAGCCATCGATATACGTATTAGGAATTCCGACATTTGAATCCGGCAGTTTTCGATTGAAAATTTGTTTTTCTCGTGTAAGCCATAAATTCTTTACGTGGAAAAATTTACGGTCATATTCTTATAGAGTCCGGTATTCCAAACAGTTAACTCGTGCGTAACGCAGGTGGATGAAAAGAGTTTAGCTATTCCCATATTTTGTTTTCGTTGAAAAAAAGAATACCTGCACGGTTTAGGTAAATATATTTATTACTGTCGTAACATACGTAATATTATTGCAAATACGATACACTAAATCATTATACATGAACTCCTGCTAATATTATACAGCGAAACTTGTCGAACAAGTCTAATACATCATTTAATAATCAAGTAGCAAAATAACGATTGATATAAAATCCACTGTCGGACGAATAAACGAATTTAATGATTATGCAGTTTAATAAATTAGCATGTTCGTCATAGGCCCGAATTAGTTATACAGATATGACAAAAATATTTTGAAATAATCGTAATCGCGAGGAGAACCCACTAATCGGTAAAGTAGATCAATACTTAATCATTCACAATATTTACAACGAATCAGTTCCTTGACCCTTGGAAGAAACAACATTGTTCCGATGGTTACAAAACATACAATTACTGTGTACATTTTTATTTTTGTTATTACCTATGTAACCAGTACAATATAGACATTCTCAGGCAAACTATTATTACTGAGATGCAGCCATGTTGCTCATATTCATCGATTGCGGTAATTGCCTTATTTTTTTACAACCAATAGCTTTAGCAACTCTGTTTACCGTATCCTCGGAATATCGTGAACCTTTTAAGCTAGTCACGACGCTGGCGTCTTCGCGAAAATTCGCTACCTTCAAGCTGGTCGGTAGGCTCATCTTAATCTCTTCGACGATACCATTCTCAATGTCCAATGTCAATGTCAGCTCGTGCACCTCTCCGTGTATCGTTGACAGCTCCAGTTGTTGGGTTACGCTGAATTTCGGTGTCTTTCCGAAAGTCCATTCCCACGAAGCAAATTCGTCGCGTAGCATTGTTATACCTGAAAGGGAGATAAATTTTGCCCGTCTATATTATTTTCATAAGATCAAGATTAAGGGATTGCCGTGATTTTTCGTCCAAGACGAATACATACTTATATAGCGTCAGGTGGCGATATCTGTCATTTATTAACAATAAGATTTCACAAGATAAAGTAGAATTTTGGTAATAGGCAATTCAGTGTTTCGCTTGTTATGTGCTGTGATATATTTAACTTGTCTTTATTTGAGAAACAACCGGCAACTCTATCTTTCAATTTTCTGTTATTGCCTACTTTAGACCACATTGGTTGGCTCGCAATACCCAAGAAATTATTGTTATATAAAGTTGAAACGAATTTGTTGGCCCAGCAGCATTAATGTATGAGGAGCTTGATACTCTAAAGATCCGTTTGCCTGCCAGTTTCATTCGTGATAAGGAAAACTTGAGATTCCGTTGTACCTGGAAACCAATCCTCAGTGGGATTGATCATCTGAAACCCTTTTTGTTGCTGTACCAGATCTTGGCCCCCATCCTCTAAGGTCACTGCTCGCGTTCTGAGATATTCCCAGCCTATAGCGCTGAGTAAGTTATCTGGATGAATGTGCATGTTGATGTCGGTTAAATTCTTCACAAAAGAACGGACAGACTCTGTCGCGTTTGTTGTTATTCCTTTCTGCAACCAAGTAATAAACGATATAAAAGATTGTTACAAAGTAAATTATAGTAACAGGCAAATACCTGTAATGGAATTTGGAATTTCACTCAGGACATAAAGCATGAGAATCATAAAAATGAGCAATAAACACGACCAAGATTTCTAACTAGTCGACGAACATTTTTTCATTGTAGGACAATTTAGGTAAGATCTCGCCAACGCAATAACAATCATTCCAAGTCTTCCACATTCCCGCATCATAGACCACCTCGAATTTGTAACATCAGCTTTTCACCGAGAATATGGAAATGTAACAATTTGTTAGCAAAGGCTCAACAACATTAGCACTTGGAAGGCATTGTAATTTATAAAGCAGAACTACAACTGTGTTTACTTAAGTAGAGACAAAACAGTGTAAAGATAACATATGCGTACGTGATAAATTGTAATCGCAGCACACTTTTTTCCACTTTTATTTCATTTTCTGACCGAAAGTTTCACCACGGTCTAGACACAGGATCATGTTGTTTATTCAACGGTCTTTGCAAGTTCAGAGATAAACATCTAACAGCTGTTCGTAGGTCTAATTATTCTTTCGTGTATTATGTAAGACTTGACTAATTTTAAGAGCAGAGTTGCGTACATACATAGCAAGAATTATTACAAAGTATCATTATACATAATGTACCAACTACAAGTTGACCCTTTACGTAAACCGACTGTTGATTTTACACTTGGAGTCAGAAAATATTTTTAAAATATGCCTGTGAAGGCAATTCAACCTTGTATATAAATAGAGTACGAGTTTTCTCAACCACTTTTAACACTAAAAAAGATGAAATTAATATTGAGAGATTGATCAATCACAATACCCCTGAAGGAATAGATTCACATTCAACGAAACCCAGATCAAGTAAATCAAATTTTCTTTAAACATCTAGAAATTTTACTTGAAAGATATAACAAATCGTGATTAGATCAGCTTGAACGGTGTAGCAGATATTTTTGTGACGAAGTGAAACGTGAGGCGCTCGCTTTTGAATCCATTCAGTTTTATTTCGGTTGTTTCTAGAATTCTATGAGCACAAATAGCTTTGGCCTGCATATCTACTATGAAATAGTTGCGGGATTCTAAACCTGCTCTGCGTCGTTACGATAGAACACAATAATCAGTGGGTCAGAGTTTATTGATAATGTATGTGATGTTATGAAGAATATGTTCTTTGCTGAGAAAGTCAATAAGAAGCTGCGAGTAGTAGGATTTCTTAAAAACTCTTGACTGCAAATATCAATATAAATTATTGCAACTGGTATTTGTCCTCAACAATTTGCACATATTTGTTATAAATTAAATATTTTAATATTAATTTTACCTCTTTTTTCTCAAGGGCCAAACTCAAGTTGGGCTTGTTCACGTTCACCAGCAATGTACAATGGTGATAAGCATTAGGCCTTCCCAGTTTGGCAGCGGAGCCAGAAACCTGCTAAAATAATTTTGGGAATGAAACAGGGAAACATAAATAATTGGAAAAAACATAGCTATAGCTGTTTATAGTTTCGAAATGGAAAAGAAATGGGTATAAATCGAGGGTCAGAATTAGCTGCTGAAAAAATCTTCCATATAAGAACTTCCAATTATATACAAAGATGTAGCGAATGATATATGTTTTTCATTTATTTAGGCTTTTTTGTTTCCAGCCAAAAGTATCGTACCTTGAATTCACCGTCAACGACGACATCCTCGCGCTTGTTAACGTTAGCCTTGATGCCCCACTGTCTGTACAATGCTCTGCAAATGACATCCAGGTTGTAACGGCGATTGTACCGTTGACGCGGGGTGAAAAAGGACAAATTAAGATTGCCCATATCGTGGTAAACCGTGCCACCTCCGCTGTTGCGTCTTGCCAAAGATATTCCATTTTCGTCTATCGCTGCCATGTTGGACTCCAGCCAAGGATTTTGATGCCTCCCTACGACTACACATGGCTCGTTTCTCCATAAAAGTAGTATGTGATTATCGGCGAAGTCATAGTTGCGATAGAACCAATCCTCTAGGGCTAGATTTGTGAATATATCGGTGGACTGCGAAATGTATACAGATTTTCGTATCGCATCTTCGGAAATGTCATTCCCAGATTGAGTAGAAGCGCAACGAACCGACGAGCCGCAAACGTTGATCAAGTTACCGACCAGCCTCACAGATCTTGCAGCGGCAGCTCCGTTTTTTATGACGAAGCTCATGTTTGTTTCTTTGTCCGAATTTCTCTTACACCAATACTCTTTATTATTATTTACTTAGACTTGATCACGTGTCAGGTTGTACTTATAAATATCTTCTTTATGTTGTATCAATTATTGACTTGTTTATTTGTTTGTTTATTTATTTATTTATTTGTTTATTTATTTATATATTTTCAGTCTTTTTGGGCTTTAGATCAGCTTAGTCTTTGAGGGGTTGTACGAGTACAGTGTATTTATATGATTTGCTGGCGTTCACAGCGATGAATCCAAGGTCCGCGCAGAGATGTAGGATGGATGATTGGGGCAGTGATGATGGATTTGCGCAGACCTAGCAGCCGCAGGGCGCAGGTGATACGTCCGACTGGGTGGCCGTTATTGCGATCAGGTAATCATGCAGGGCTATGGTTTGGTGCAGCCACTTCCAGGTTTGGTCCAACGTATTGATACGGTACCTGATACCCAGACAGTCTCGGCAATCCTTTTGCATTCCTCCGTGTGCTGACAGATTGAAGGTAGGAAGCAACGAAGCGTCGGTAGGAACTCCTTAATTCGATAGATCGATCCGCGATCTGTGACGAGCGCCGGCGTCAATCTCCCAGGAATCCCAGAATAACGCTCCTCGGGCTTTGCGTGAAGAACCAAGTTCCTCTTTGTCGTTTAGAACGTGGATTTTCTGCCGTCGGCAGATTCGCTCCTTGCTTTTCGAACTCTCACATGTATAATGTATTCTCAGCTCCTCTCGATCTCCGTTATATTAACCAGCCCTGTGGGCGGAGCCGTTTAAAGAGGTTATCTAGGTTCGCTCGTGGAGCACGAACACAGGGCGCAAAGTGCAGCTGATTTGCGCGTGGCCGCTGCGCAACCGCAATGGGAATCTGCGTTCGACTCTGCTTCATTTTTTATGCCATTCGACAACGCGGCGCGTTCGAACACCCCGCGGATGATTACCAGTGTTGCCAGATTGCTGTCGCCCTAATCTCCCAGGATAACTTTAAAATTCTCCGAGATTCTCCTAAATCTTGCTAAAATTTTTAACCGACAAAACGACCTTAAACGATGTTCGCACAATACGACGTGTATAATTGGTACGTAGAAATAAAATCCACTTTTCGGTATAAGCTGCCCGCTCTATCTGAAATGCTCAACCCTACCAGCAATTCTGGCATTTGCTATACCGACAGAACTTGTCTTTCGCTCACCGTACTTGTCGCACAGAATAATAACAAACAAAGGCAGTAAAAACTGCAAAGTTGACGAGCGAATCCTCGATATTTTTTCTTCATGTTTTTTTCTCCGGAAGCTTTCAATTCCTCCAAAATTTAGGAGGAGTTCTCCTAATTTGGCAACACTGCGCGGAACTTTCGCGGGGGGCTCAACTCCGTGGTGCGGGAACCAAATGCGTGCCAAAGGCCACAGAGACGAGCGCATGCAACGCGATAAAATGAGACAGCTACACGTCCGTCTATGTAAATTGCGATACTGTCTACCCCGGTAATCTCTCGCAATTTACCATGCGTACAAATGTTTACATGCAACGAGATTCTTCGGTGTACATATACGCGTATATTTTTATCTTCTTCGTTTCTACATCTCTTATCTACATATAATATGTATACAATAAAAATGTCTATCTGTCCGTATGTTCGCTTATAACTCCAAAAGTTAGTGAACCAGTTTTGATTCTTTTTTTCTGTAGGTAGGTGTAACGTTTGGGTAGGTTTTAGGCTGTATGTCGTCACAACGAGATCAATACTTTTGACGATATAACGATATTTGCAAGTCAAGTCGGAAGAGGATCACACACTTGTGCGAACGCCGAACGAACTCTGACAGACAGAAGAAATTCATGATCAAGAGTTTCCAACGTCTCGGCTCAAAAAGTCTAATAATTTTGTCACGATAAGCATTTGAAAATATTAGCGAACGGAGCCGCGCGCGACGGGCTGCTAGTATTAAACATGTATTAAACATGCATACGTACTACCTTTAAAGAAAGATTTACCTATTCTGCAGCTGATTTTTATAATAATTATACATCATTTTCAAGTATAGGAGTATAACTTTATCCCTTCCACCAGCCTGATTTTATCTAAACTTTGCATACAGTATAGGTACAATCAAAATGTAACAGATTGTAATTTAATGGAGGGATACCATAATCGCGGGGTGTTACGGAATATCATCGGGTACCCGACTGCTAGTGCGTTATCACCGCTAGCCTTTTCTTCTGTATCGTTTCGCCCCATCCTCATTCGGATTTTTTTTTTTTTTTTTTGCCATGTTTTGTTTTACTACTGATGTTTTCGCCTCGATGTGATGAGGAAGCGTTGATTCAGATCATGCTCAAAATTCGTGTTGATTGGTGTTGTCTGAGGTGAGTTTCATAGCCGTTATCCTGTAGGTGAAAAACTATATCAATTACGTTTCTCGCTGCGCTATGAGTTGTATGCATTTGCAACGATTTTCTACGTGTTTTTAGGGAAATCGGGACATTTAGCGTCAAAAAATTGTTTTCGTAAAAAATAATAAATATGCATATTTTGTCATAAAAACTTGTAGATTTTCAGGAAAATTTCTACCTTTTCAGTAAAAATTCTACAAGCTGGTAGAACTATTAACGAAAGTTGACAATTCCTTACGAAAAACTACGCATATTTACAATTTTGTAAAAAATAATATATTGTTACAACGGGGGGAGTCGCTAATAAATTACGAGACGGCTCGTGATCTGGCAATGCTACACGTGAAAGCCGTTCTATATCCTGGCTAAGAGATGCGAGGTCTTCGTCTCGTCCTTGTCTCCTAGTCTGTAATTGAGCCGTGTACAGTTTCGTCAAGTGGTCATTTCCGTATCTTAACTTTAGTGCAGAACTAAGTTTTTCGTAATCGGAAATTTCTTCTTCAGACAATGCCGTTAAAACATTCAGAGCCGGCGTCCGAAGACAAGAAGCAAGGCTGTGGGCCCTCATGGCGGAGTCCCACTGACTATGTTTAGCAATTGTATTAAATTGACGTTCATACTCCGCCCATGGAATCTTTCCATCAAAAATTGGCGGTTTCAAAGGACAAAAGGATTTCTCATTAATCTGAGAAGTAACCCCAGGAAGTCTCAAATTATTTAATTGACTCAAATTAGAGTATTGAGGCTGAACCTGAGACAGAGGCTCGGAAAAATCAACCTCATTGTTTACTCTATTTCTACAAACTGGGGATTCAACTACTCCCCTAGTAAAAGGCACAGACCTTGAATCTCGAACATCCTGGATTCGCCCTGGATGTCGGATCTCTTGAACAACGGGAACAGGAACAGGCGAGGGAACAGGAGAGGGAACAGGAGTAGCGACTCTAGAACCCTGTGGTGTAACAGCCGGTCCTCCAACTCCACTCATTTGATGAACGGATTGAAGGGCCGCCACAGTCGTCCGAAGAAGGTCTTGCAGATTAGTTTCTGAACGCTCTCGAGCCTCCCCTTCTCGCCTCCGTTGCTCTTGTTGCTCTTGAAGCAGCTGGATTAGTTGTTGCTGTTGTTGAGCAGCAACTTCTTGTTGTTGTCTTGCTGCTTCTTGTTGTTGTGTTAAGATCTTTAATAGATCAAGTTGAGAGACCGTCGAAGGAGTTAAAAGAAGGTCCACAGAAGGTGTTGAAATTTCTTCTGGAACCCTCGGATTTTCTATGAGAGAAGATTCTTCTCCACTTTCTCTTCGACGTGAGCGCGTCATACGACTACTACTCATTGTTTATTACACGCACTGAATCGACTTAATTAACAAGAACTCAAGATCCCGCTTCTGACACCAATGTAACGTTTTAGGCGCTACGTTAATAAAATATGGATCCGCGAGTTTACTTATCAAGTCGAAGAAATCAAGAGCGTGAATAACATTAATGCAAGATACGTGTTTCTCGTTTAAAGTCTGAAACAAGACTGTTTTTACAATAATATCGGTTGGCGCAGCAACCTTATTCTTTTTAAAGACATAAGAGGTTTATAAACGTCTTTTATCTATGCTGACTACTAGATCATTAAAGAGGGGGCAAAACGGGTGATTTCACCCTTTGTAACAATATGTTCCAATTTCTGCAAAAATTCGTAGTAGTTGAAATTTTCACCAGGGTACCACGTACTGTAGAACAAGAGGCAATACGCTTTAATTAACGAAGATACGATCCTCATTGCTGATTGCAGAGATTTTACTCCGTGCTCGGTTCATCTGATATCCTACACATAAGTATGTGCGCATCGATGTACGCGAAAAGTGATTAATTCCCGTTCGCGATGGTCGCCCCGCTCCAGCTGCCGGCCGCCGATGGGATTAAGTGTTTATTGTCGCGTACACGAGTCTTTATAAAAAGTAGTATCGGTACAGCTATAAATAGAAGAGCAGAGGCCGCCCTAGTTAGCTGGAATCACTTACGATCCCTGCATATCGCGAAAACAGATAGGCTCTATTCGCCGGTACATAAGCACCATTTTTACTATTGTCAGATGTAACTTGTTAGATATACCTAACCTTATTTTCAGCAGTTTCGAACATCGAAAACTGCTGCTCCACTGTTGCGTGGTAACAATACTCACTTTCTTATTAAAGGAGAACGCAGAAATTTATGAAATTTTTATACCGGCAGGTGAAACCTGACTTTACATCGTACACTGAACGACGTGATTGTAAAATCATGACAAAGTTTTCATATCCCGAAGCTCGTCGTGACGAAAGTATCGTCGACGATTATCACGGAACTAAGGTTAGGTTCTTCAATACCCTACACTTTTCTTGTGCAATGGTAGTTATTTGATCCATCATGCGTATGATTCTTCCTCTTTTCACGACTAGTATTCAACGTCCGTTATCCTTACCTTCTTCCAGACTGAAAACATTTTTTTTTACAGATTGTAGATCCGTACAGATGGCTGGAAGATCCAGACTCGGAGGAGACTAAAGCCTTCGTAGAAGCTCAAAATGCTATAACAAGGCCATATTTAGACGCTTGTCCAGTACGTGAAAATATACATGATCGTTTGAAACAGCTTTGGGATTTTCCAAAGTATTCCTGCCCTGCTAAGCACGGAGAAAAATATTACTTCTACAAAAATACCGGATTACAAAATCAGAGGTTTGCCTTAGTTTGCGTATGCTTATTGTAAACTATAGTATCAAATACTCGTGATGTGTAAAAATTCTCAGTTATATGTACTATACATGCAACATCTTATCTAAGTTGACTTAGCTTTGGTTAATGTCATTTTTTGTATTGTTGTTTTCTCTTGTGTGAAAAAAATCATTGTTCGCCGATGAAATATTGTTTTATATTCAAACTATGCTCAATCGTTGCCACTTGTATACTTTGTCGTTACAAAATGTAATTTCTTAACACTTGATCTTGAGTATTAGATCTCAGTTTATCAGAATATGAATCTCGCAAGGTCACATTGTTATAGTTGTTGCCTGACCGATCATGTTATAAGTAAGACAATAAAATTGTCCATTTACAGCGTCCTATACATGCAAAGCTCAATAGACGCAGAGCCAAGCGTATTTTTAGATCCTAATACTCTGTCCCAAGATGGAACTGTTGCTATAAGTAGTAGTAAATTTAGCGAAGATGGTGGTATCTTTGCTTACGGGCTTTCAAGCAGTGGCTCGGATTGGAAAACGATCCATTTCATTGACACAGTCACGGGTACAGTACACAAGCTCATCAATTCTTAAAAGAAATACTATTATTTTGCTGTAGCAGCAGGTTGAGTAGCTGTTGTAACAGATTTCACGCCTTTTGGTTTTCACATGGGTCTTCAGACTTTTGCATATACTTATTATCAGGTTGTCTTTCACTGCTCAACAGGTTACGCTGGTTTTATTTCCTCTATTTTGATCTTCGCACCTCCTTATTACATCTGATTAATAGAAGTTTGAAAGTTTTAACAATAGCATAGAGTAATGTGCATCAAGTGCAATTTAATTTTGACCGATATTATCTTCAGGCGAAAAATACCCGGAAGTTTTAGAAAAGGTCAAGTTTTCACCAATAGCTTGGACCCACGATAACAAGGGTATTTTCTACTGCCGATATCCTGAACAGAAAGGAAAAACTGATGGATCAGAAATTCAAGGCATTGAGCATCAAAAGCTCTATTACCACTCCGTTGGCACTCCACAGTCCGAGGATATTTTGGTTATTGAATTTCCAGATCAGCCCTTGTGGAGAATGTGAGGGGAATTTTGTAGATCAATAATTTTAATGTAACTAGCAAATAAGCCTAAATTTTTAACGCACATGCTTCATTGGTACAGTGTGGCTCTTAGTATTTATTTCGTACACCGTAAAGAAAGTCTAAGTGGGTTCACTGACCATTGGTATTATTTATCGACGAATGATTAACAGATATTCCTTCCTTTCTTAGTGGCGCAGAAGTAAGTGATTGTGGAAATTGGTTGATTGTTATGCCCCTGAAGGATTGTAAAGACAATTTAGTGTATTTCGCAGAACTGAAGCCGGGAACTAAAATCAGTGGAAAACTACCGCTCACTAAAGTTGTGGATAAGCTGGATGCTGATTACGAAGTTGGTATACTGGAAATTGATCCTAATACGATTGATAGTCTTTTTCCATCTACAATACGTATTGTCAAAATTTATGTCATAGTACATCACCAATCTGGGATCCAAAGCTGTTTTTCGCACAAATAAAAATTCTCCCAATTACAAGCTGATAACAATTGATCTGCATGATTGGGAGCAGTCCAAATGGGGCGAACTATTGCCAGAAGATCCCCATAACGTTTTGGATTGGGCTAGCGCAGTGGACGGTAATAAGTTTGTCGCTTGCTATATCGAAGATGTCAAGGTAATAAATCATTGAAATTGTAAACGTGTACGTTATTGACTCGGTTTGTAAAGTTTTATCTACTTTTATTTTTCTGACCTGAACTACAACGGGCACTACATTTATTTGCAGAACGTACTTCAATTATATTCTTTGGAAACTGGACAGCTACTCCGTACTTTCCCAATTGATGTCGGAACGATAGTTGGCTTTTCTGGTGACAAAAAATATTCTGAAATATTTTATCAATTCACGAGTTTTCTCACCCCTGGTATAATATACACCACGGACCTGAAAGATGACGCTGAACCAAAGGTGAACTGTCGAGTCGTATCCTAACAGGTCTATTGCGTGTACGACAGACAAGTTATCTCACAAGTACAAATTTACTTGATATTTTCAGATACACCGTGATATTAAAGTGAAAAACTTTGATCCAGATTTATATCAGACTAAGCAAGTTTTCTACACTAGCAAGGATGGAACTAAAGTGCCCATGTTCATTGTTATGCAAAAGGTAATAAAGTACCTCTTGATTATTTATATCTGCAGTTTCCTCTTACTTTTGACGAAAATATTTATTATTTAAAAATTTTTTGGGAAACTTCTTACCATCTATTCCAGGGTGCCATATTGGACGGCTCAATGCCTGCTCTTCTCTACGGGTACGGTGGATTTAACGTTAGCATTCAACCAACCTTCAGCGTCACCAGACTGGTATTTGTCCAGCACATGAACGGAGTGCTTGCGATTCCGAACATCAGAGGTGGCGGGTAATACAATTTGACATTTTTTTTTGTGAATAATATTGTCATTTCAACAGCAACTGATATGGAGACACATGTAAGAACGGATGTAAGATTCCTGTGACAATATACATAGATGGTGTATAATTTTACAGTGAATATGGTGAAAAGTGGCATAATGGAGGTCGATTCCTAAACAAACAAAATGTGTTTGACGATTTTCAATCTGCAGCTGAGTATTTAATCAGTAATGGATACACAACATCGAAAAAACTGATTATTCAAGGTGGCAGCAATGGAGGATTATTGGTCGCAGCATGTATTAATCAGAGACCAGATCTATTTGGAGCAGCCATCGCTCAAGTCGGGTAGGAGTCAATTTGTCGTGACCAAAAATTTCATTTCGCTAGTCATCGTCTTCTTATCCCTTGTAATATTTTGCTGCTTTTCGTTGAACGAATATGTTTTTTCTTTCAGAGTGATGGATATGCTGCGCTTTCATAAGTTTACCATCGGATATGCTTGGGTGTCTGACTATGGTAGTTCAGACGAAGAGAAACACTTTTCTAATCTGTTGAAATACTCACCTCTGCACAACGTCAGTTTGAAAAATAAGGAGCAACAGTATCCAGCAACTTTGTTGCTTACAGCCGACCATGACGATAGAGTTGTACCTTTGCATAGCCTTAAACTCATCGCGACTCTTCAAAATGAGTTGGGAAAATTACCTCAACAAGAGAACCCTATTCTAGCTAGAATAGAGACCAAAGCTGGACATGGAGGTGGCAAACCAACAGCCAAGGTGGTGAGTGGACAATGCTATAATTTACGCAAATTTGTACGGAATCGATTAAAGAAACAACTCTGTCATTTTAAATAATAATAGAAAACTAGCTCAATATTTGATGCAATTATACCTCTTTTGCAGATCGAAGAAAGCACGGACATTTTATCATTCATTCTTCAGGCGCTTGGTTTGAAATTCAAAGCTTGAAACGGTGCGTAAATCATAATTGTATTGAAAGAATTAATTGACGTTAAACTTTAAACCTACACAACTGATTCTGAAGAATAACGGGTGAGGATCATGAAACAGGTCATGACGTATGTAACTCGTTAACCAAGGGAGTACTATGCTACTTTTATAAATGATGACTTGCTGTATGAAAGAATGAAATTATTATTTTCCATCAACACTCTTTTATTGCTAATAATTATACCTCAATGAAATACCAACCAGTTTTCACACAGATATATTTCCAGACAATGAAAGGAAAAAAAAAAACATGTTTACACATGTTTACGTGATACATGCTGCGTGAAATTTTATTTATCAATACCGGGAAATGTATAAATAATGATTATTCTGTATATCAATCTGTATATCAAAGCGATTGTTATTGGTACATAGAAATACTTGGAAATAATTGGGGAATTGAATAAAATATAAATTCTCCAGGAAATGATTGTACCTGACCGATTTAAGTGCCAGATACTGATTTCGTGCTACGAATCTATCAAAATTAGATAAAGACGAACCAGCATTGGTTAGATTAGATAGAAACGTTGATTCAAAGTGACGGTGTTACAAAATAATTAATGCAAGCTCGAAGTTAGGTTTGGACATCGCGATTACTTAACAGAAATAGTACCTTGGCGATAGTAAGATTATAACACGAATTCCATCCTCGTTGTACTTACAATACTACCTTGCATAGTAGGCTTGAAAAAAGTATTCGCAGATACCCAGATGCAGTAATCCTAGTAAATTACCTTTTAGTAGTTGGATTGCGATTTCTTCTCATTCTCAGTTTGTTCGGCAAGCAGATACAGAAGAAGTATAAAATCTCAACCAGCGAAATGAAACTGCAGCCCAAGAAGAGACTGAACACTCCCCCCAGGGAAGCTGAAAAAGCATATTGCAGGGCAGGAATTTGAAGAGTTCAGAGAACGTGCGTAGGCGTGAGACCTTTCGCCTTATCGTAAGTTACTCACAAAGTAGATTGATCCAAGATTGAACTACGTCCCTGCGCTGGAGCGTCATCACTTGCGAGGCGAGCGTTATGTGCAACGCAGTTGCGTTTGGGATTCGGTTTACGTCCTTGCTGTTTGAATTGTAGATGGAGAAAAAAAAATTGATATATCCCCATGAGGCGTGTACTAGGTATGTGATTATGTTTCCGCGCGGCGAATTCAAATGAGCAACCATGCTAATCCACTCACTAGAATGGAGAAGGAGCGAACTCCGGGGCGTTGAGCGGTATCGTCGTCGTCTCTACGCTGTAGCTCGTCTCCTCGCATTCCGGTATGCACCGACACTCGGGGTCGCTGGGCTTCAGAGAGCTGGAGCCGATCATATTCTTCGACAGGCATATCATGTGGGAAAAATTGCAAAACTTAAAGTCCCGCTCGTTAGTGAAAGAGTAGAAGGTCTGACACCGACATATGTTCCTGATTATGCGCTCGCGGCACGACACGTAACAGTTGCTTTTGCGATAAGGGGGCGAAGACTCGTCCACAATTACGCATCTTCTAACATCCTGCCCGATACTTAGCACTTCGCTGCTACTCGTTAGTCGATTTCCGTTCACGCTGGCGATCGTCTCGTGGCCCGACGGCGCGACGAATTCCAAAGCCGCGGGACCCGGGTAATTTAGGGGCTCGTGGATCAGGACCTTTATTCCGTCGCCGTAGAACGCCGACGAGAGTCGATCCTCCTGCAGCGGGTTCATCAGGAATGAGAGAAGAAATCGCGCCCCGTAAGTCACTGAGTGATGTTCCTGATCCTTCGACTCTTCGGCTGCGAACCTGCGCTCGGTTGGTTCGCGTCATTTGCATTAAAAATTACAATATATGTACATGTAATATAGACTTGAAAAACAGAAATATCTCTCCGAACATCAAACTTTGTGTAGAAAACCAAATCAGGATTGAAAATAATTTAAATAAATAAATATTAATCCGGGCCCTATTTATAACAATCTTACACTACGTCGATATACTTGGGAATAATTACTTGATATATTACGTCAACGGAAATACCGTGCTTCGTTGTAACTAATAACAGCTATTCGCAAAACGAAATCAACTCCGTCCGTGCAACTACTTATTTAGCCACGCGTCGTGCTACACTTCACCGTTTCTTGTTTGTTCTTGTTACGATATACTAAAATAATACGCAATCAGAGTTGCGGTTTCCTTTCAAGTCCGCTCCATGAGTTTCTCTTTGAACTTTGCCCTGCTACGTAGAAAGAAAATAAAGACCTTGCTGACCGATTGCTGCAGTCGTTGTTCACGATTCACAGAATATAGCCTGCATTGAATCAACGATAAAGAAAATTCAGGGCATCAATGTGATTTCCGAGCGGTATGTATTTTTTTATTTCTATAATCCTAATTTAAATTCTCACACTTCCGCTTTACTCCAACAATTTTTAATTTTATAGTCAATTCTTCGGAGTGTAACTTTAATCCGAAACTCTGATGCGTTTTCGGACACGTTCAGCTTGTCGGCGAAATAATGCTTGTACATTCTACCACGTATTCAACACGCGTCAGATTAATAACCGAGTAACGCGTTGCCGGCCTTTCCGCGTAATTCAATCCGTCAAGTCTTTCTTAGGTTTCGTTCACCACTCTCCAGTTGCACCGGCCACACACTTACACGTGTATTCTCTTTCTCTGTCTCTGTTCGTCTCTCTCCTAAAGTTGATTGTCAACGGCTCCTAGTTAGTAAAACTATTGCGTCATTACATCCGAGTGTAAGAGTCTTTGAGTAATAATAATCACACTACGTATACTCTCCTCTCTTATTTTGCATAATGTTTAGCATCATTCTGCTCAGTCAACTTTCCCTCTCCTAACGCGTGTTCGTTTTTTTATTTTTTGTCAAATTTACGTCATTCAAAGGGGACACAATATGTCCTACACTCTGTTTTGTATTTTACGTGTCTACCTATTTCTCGTCCCCCCACTTCTGACCGTAGTAATTACATACACGTTCAATGTAATCTTTCGATATCCAGGGTCAATTCTGAGCTCCATTAGCGGGCAGTCCGCTGTCTCAAAGATATGGTTAATCGATTAGTATAAGTTAAGGTTTGACGTGCCGCGATAAGAACTTGTCATTCCTATCAATTCGCACCTGAGTAAAGCTTACCTTCTCCTGGCGGATGAGGCGTGGTGGTAGTTAAACGAGCAGCATAGCCCGTAAGGGGTCAGCGAAGGCGACATTAAGCTTTTGCAGGGCACTTCGCGATTCGCCCTTTTGCACACGATTAGGTATTCGCTACAGTTCGGGCCAACTTTCTCGAGGAATTCGTGAATCTGCAGAGCGTTCGAGTTTAGGAGCTCTTGCATGACTTCAAGCTCCCTGGGAAACGTATTCGATGGCTCGATCGCCTTCCTCACTTGTCTCACGGCGTTTATCAATTCTTCCCGCGGAACATCTTTCGGCTTCAATCTGAAATATTATAGCATCAGGAATTTATTGTAAAACGAGAGACTTGCGGAGGATATCAGGGAACTGTTATAGTATATGATAGAAAAGGGACAAGCGAGGGAGCGACTCACGTTTCATGCGAGTTAAGATAACTTTCCAACTTCTGTCTCGTCGCCATTGTGCCGTGGCACAAGGTTACGGCGGGCAATTGAAGGTCCCATGCAGGATGTTGAGTGCTCACAACGGTCGTCCTCATGCTAGCCGCGCGATGTCTTTCGTAGAAGCGGCTGGACAACAGCCCGGCGCATACTATGGATATGCTCACGATTGTTAGCCAAATAAACCTGTTGCAATAGCAAGCGAGTTGGGTCAGAAAGGCTAGAAGGAATCGTTCGGGTCAACGAGAGGTCTGCTCTATAACACGTATAATTTGTACTCATATTCAGTCTATTTTGATCGTCTTCAGAATCCCAAGCATTATCATGTGCACGAGTCTTGACATTAATCACTTTTTTATCTTTCAGCTAGTTGTGATTTAACGTATGCCAGAACCTGCAGCCTTACACTGTACGTGTACAGGGTGAGGAAAAAGTATGGAAACCCCTAGAAATCTTGCGGTGTTCGGTGAAAAGAAGATTCAATGGTGACCTTTGATTTAACTTTGAACATCATCATCAAAGTAATTTTGCGTTCGTCTCTGATTTTTCAAATGGGAACCCCCAAAGAGCACAAAATTTTACGTTTAAATGTGTGTCCAGAGTCAACGTGACCTCTACGGGTCAAATAAAGGCCGAAAGTATGGTTGGTAACAATGACTCGGATAGTTTTGAGGATCCGCATCTCACGGAAGATGGTTCGCACAAAAGTTGTCAGGTTTGGTCGAGACGATCTGATTAGCTTTTGAAAGTTGATCTTGAAGTCAAACTTCGAGGTTCACTATTTTTGAATGAAAGGGGTTTCCGTATTTTTTCCTCACCCTGTATGTACGTTACGTAAGTTCGTTGTTCGTTTAACACGGTGACATTGAAACCGTTTTTCTATTACCTTCCCAAGAACAACACGCTGCCGAATCGTTCGTGTATATATAACACCTTTGGCCTGTAACGTATATATTTTCTTCCCTTTTATGAAAAGTTTTCCGCGATAAGTTTTCTTCGTCAAAGAATAGAATACTTTCAAGCGATGATATCGCTTTAAGCTTTCGGCGAAAGATATATACACGCATGAGTCACGCGAATATTTACTTGAGCGAAATATTGACTAAAACTGATTTCTCTTCCCACCCACCGCGACTGTTGTTCTCGGTCCCTGGAACAGGTGACTAATCGCAAGATATCGCTTATTGTTAAACACGCGCGTCTATGACGCAGTTATGATTTACGGTGAAGTTTTACAAGTTCCTGCTGTACCAAAACTCGACGATTAATTTATTCCAAGGTTATAACTTTTGTAACTCGCGCAGATGTGCAACACGAAGCGCTGTTCCATTTCTTCCCTTGATATGTACCAGTCGTACAGCAGCCGCCTACATCATGTACAGAACCCACTCTTGGGAAGAAGCAGCAAGCTTGCGTCTAATCTGTCTGCCACATGGAGTCTCGACCCCCAGCGGCACATCTGTCGTTGCAAACCCATACAAGGGTCAAGTGTTGGGTATTCAACTACGTATAAAGATTGGCGGAGGTGAATTGCAGTCTGCTTGTATACATATCTATACGTATATGTATAGGTATAACATCGGCCGCTGCATCCGCTACTGCCTCTAATTATAGCCGTTAAGTCCGAGGGAAAAATAACTCAAGATTTGAGTGACAATATCATTTTTTTGAGTTCAATTCATTTAAATTGATTCGTGTAAATTCAACTTGACTTTTGTTTTATTTTGAATTAATTTTTGCAATTCAGATAAACTTCTACAATTCGACTTGATTTAATACAATTCATGAATTTCAGGTTTTTTCACCGTAATTCTCGATAATTTATTTTAATAACAAGTGAATTTCAAATTCACTTTTTTTTAATTCGACTTCATTTTTTTCCCCCTGTGAACAGATAATTCTGATACGAATTCAAATTAATTCAAATCAACTTGACCAAATCTTCTACAATTTAGTTGATTCTCATTAATTCAGAAACCTATTAACGTATCAATTCAGTGAGTTATTTTTATTATATTTACGTTACTCCTCCCCTACCAATTATGGTACCGATAGTTCTGGAATATTATAGTTAATATGTATAGTTTCCTATGAAATGAATGTACACATCTGATCCTGAATAGAACCTGCCTTCGTTGCTTCCTTGTCGTCATCATGGGCGCATACGCATATGTATATTAGAGTATATGTATTGCCAGTAGCAGTTATACACTAGATATCTGTCGCACATGCGACCTCAATTTTAACGACCTTCAATCGGCCATCGTATACATATATATATATATCTATAATAACTGCCATACATACACATAATAATCGCGACAAATGATAATACGTCTGCAGAAACTGCAAATACGGTTTGAACCAAGATTTCTGTATCTCGGTCGGGTTCTACTGATTAAAATTTGTAATTTTAAATTTGACCAAGTCTCGCCGTTCCGAGATGTCAACAGTCATTCCGTCTAAAATTTGATCAAGCTCTACTTTCGCTGCTGTGCTCATACGCGTAACGAATCAAAGCAAAACTCACATGCACAAAGTAATGCTAGATTTATTTACTGTTTTATGGATATTGTGCTATCGCGTGTGTATAACTTATACAAAGATTACGCAACTGGTTGAACGATGAACGTGGGATTGAGAAATGATATAAGAAAAACTACCGGACGTAGGTCAGATCCGTGGTATAAAATATTTAACGATCATTTGGCTTCACCTTGGGAATACCTGTACTGAGTTGCATAACATAAAAAAGGTGAGAACATGTGTTATATCTACAAGGCTAAATTTGAAAAAAAGTAAGAAAAATGAGCAAAAGTTGTATTGTAAAATTATACGAACCCGTCTGTCTTTAATTTTCTTTGCGTGGTGTATTTTAGACCGTGGATACTTGTCTCTGCTGCGAATTCATTGTATACGTCAATGAGTATTTGCCAGTAGCCGATACGCTTCGGTCGAGCAGGTAGATCTTGGGGAACTCTTGATATTTTAATTCTATTCATCGTATACCAGAATATTGGTGAAAATTTTCTTTTCAACACGCTACGAATCCCACGTTTTTCCACAATGCGATTCTTCCGTAGGGACACCGCCTCGACGCCTACGGTCAATCAATAGCCTCATTATCATGTGGCAAATACGTCGCGACATGCGTATATCGACGTATGCGTGGCTATGATTTGTAAATTTTCCATTTCGTGTGTTATCGACTCTACTGTGAGTACGTTTTTCAGCCTGAGCTCACACTCTCAAGTTTCAAATATAAAAAGTCATGCGCAATATGCGTACGCCTCAAGATCCACTCTTGATTCGTAACTCCAGCAATTCAAGGGCAATTATGTTATATGACATGGGATGAAGGCGTGAGAATGAAAAGTAGTACCTGAGCATGCTCAAGTTGAACGTTTCTACTCCTTCGATCTCAAATGCATTTGTGGTAATTCCGATACCGCTGACAGTGGTGTGTAATTTAAAGACTATGAGTCAAAGCCAGAGCTTTCACACTCCATTAGGACGAAAATTTTCAGCTAGTGCTTTTTCCTTCGTAATTTCTCTCCTGTTGAGCCCACGCTCTTTTCGCTGCGTTTTCTGAGTTCCCGGTGGTCCAATTAGTCAGGTGAGGGTCATACAAATCGAATCCGAGACCAAAAATTTTCGGCTCCAAAAATGAAGAAAAAAGTAAGGCTAACCCCTTTGCATTTTTGGCGAAAATTTACGCGATTTTGAAAAGTGCTGCGATAAATTCTTTTCTGGCACTATTCCGACGTAATTATGCGAGGGAAATCGATTGGACGCAGTCCCAATACGCTGCGATCAACGCATCAAAAGTTAGAGCCGAAAAACGAGAACCTATGTTTTCGACATTTTTCAGCGGGTGCTTTTTCCTTCGTAATTTCTCTCCTGTTGATCCCACGCTCTTTTCGCTGCGTTTTCTGAGTTCCCGGTGGTCCGATTAGTCAGGAGGGGGTCATGCAAATCGAATCCGAGTCCAAAAATTTTCAGCTCCAGAAACAAAGAAAAAAGTAAGGCTAACCCCTTTGCATTTTTGGCGAAAATTTACGCGATTTTGAAAAGTGCTGCAATAATTTCTTATGGCACTATTCCGACGTAATTTTGCGTGAGAAATCGATTGGACGCAGTCCCAATACGCTGCGATCAAAGCATCAAAAGTTAAAGCCGAAAAACGAGAACCTGTGTTTTCGACATTTTTCAGCGGGCGCTTTTTTCTTCGTAATTTCTCTCCTGTTGATCCCACGCTCTTTTCGCTGCGTTTTCTGAGTTCCTGGTGGTCCAATTGGTCAGGAGGGGGTCATACAAATCGAATCGGAGACCAAGAATTTTCGGCTCCAAAAATGAAGAAAAAAGTAACGCTAACCCCTTTGCATTTTTGGCGAAAATTTACGCGATTTTGAAAAGTGCTGCAATAATTTCTTTCTGGCACTATTCCGACGTAATTTTGCGAAAGAAATCGATTGGGCGCAGTCCCAATACGCTGCGATCAAGGCATTAAAAGTTAGAGCCAAAAAACGAGAACCTGTGTTTTCGACATTTTTCAGCGGGTGCTTTTTCCTTCGTAATTTCTCTCCTGTTGATCCCACGCTCTTTTCGCTGCGTTTTCTGAGTTCCCGGTGGTCCAATTAGTCAGGAGAGGGTCATACAAATCGAATCCGAGACCAAAAATTTTCAGCTCCAAAAACGAAGAAAAAAGTAAGGCTAACCCCTTTGCATTTTTGGCGAAGATTTACGCGATTTTGAAAAGTGCTGCAATAAATTCTCTCTGGCACTATTCCGACGTAATTTTGCGAGAGAAATCGATTGTGCGCAGTCCCAATACGCTGCGATCAACGCATCAAAAGTTTGAGCCAAAAAACGAGAACCTGTGTTTTCGACATTTTTCAGCGGGCGCTTTTTTCTTCGTAATTTCTCTCCTGTTGATCCCACGCTCTTTTCGCTGCGTTTTCTGAGTTCCTGGTGGTCCAATTAGTCAGGAGAGGGTCATACAAATCGAATCCGAGACCAAAAATTTTCGGCTCCAAAAATGAAGAAAAAAGTAAGGCTAACCCCTTTGCATTTTTGGCGAAAATTTACGCGATTTTGAAAAGTGCTGCAATAATTTCTTATGGCACTATTCCGACGTAATTTTGCGTGAGAAATCGATTGGACGCAGTCCCAATACGCTGCGATCAAAGCATCAAAAGTTAGAGCCGAAAAACGAGAACCTGTGTTTTCGACATTTTTCAGCGGGCGCTTTTTTCTTCGTAATTTCTCTCCTGTTGATCCCACGCTCTTTTCGCTGCGTTTTCTGAGTTCCTGGTGGTCCAATTAGTCAGGAGAGAGTCATACAAATCGAATCCGAGACCAAAAATTTTCGGCTCCAAAAATGAAGAAAAAAGTAAGGCTAACCCCTTTGCATTTTTGGCGAAAATTTACGCGATTTTGAAAAGTGCTGCAATAATTTCTTATGGCACTATTCCGACGTAATTTTGCGTGAGAAATCGATTGGACGCAGTCCCAATACGCTGCGATCAAAGCATCAAAAGTTAAAGCCGAAAAACGAGAACCTGTGTTTTCGACATTTTTCAGCGGGCGCTTTTTTCTTCGTAATTTCTCTCCTGTTGATCCCACGCTCTTTTCGCTGCGTTTTCTGAGTTCCTGGTGGTCCAATTGGTCAGGAGGGGGTCATACAAATCGAATCGGAGACCAAGAATTTTCGGCTCCAAAAATGAAGAAAAAAGTAACGCTAACCCCTTTGCATTTTTGGCGAAAATTTACGCGATTTTGAAAAGTGCTGCAATAATTTCTTTCTGGCACTATTCCGACGTAATTTTGCGAAAGAAATCGATTGGGCGCAGTCCCAATACGCTGCGATCAAGGCATTAAAAGTTAGAGCCAAAAAACGAGAACCTGTGTTTTCGACATTTTTCAGCGGGTGCTTTTTCCTTCGTAATTTCTCTCCTGTTGATCCCACGCTCTTTTCGCTGCGTTTTCTGAGTTCCCGGTGGTCCAATTAGTCAGGAGAGGGTCATACAAATCGAATCCGAGACCAAAAATTTTCAGCTCCAAAAACGAAGAAAAAAGTAAGGCTAACCCCTTTGCATTTTTGGCGAAGATTTACGCGATTTTGAAAAGTGCTGCAATAAATTCTCTCTGGCACTATTCCGACGTAATTTTGCGAGAGAAATCGATTGTGCGCAGTCCCAATACGCTGCGATCAACGCATCAAAAGTTTGAGCCAAAAAACGAGAACCTGTGTTTTCGACATTTTTCAGCGGGCGCTTTTTTCTTCGTAATTTCTCTCCTGTTGATCCCACGCTCTTTTCGCTGCGTTTTCTGAGTTCCTGGTGGTCCAATTAGTCAGGAGAGGGTCATACAAATCGAATCCGAGACCAAAAATTTTCGGCTCCAAAAATGAAGAAAAAAGTAAGGCTAACCCCTTTGCATTTTTGGCGAAAATTTACGCGATTTTGAAAAGTGCTGCGAAAAATTCTTTTCTGGCACTATTCCGACGTAATTATGCGAGGGAAATCGATTGGACGCAGTCCCAATACGCTGCGATCAACGCATCAAAAGTTAGAGCCGAAAAACGAGAACCTATGTTTTCGACATTTTTCAGCGGGTGCTTTTTCCTTCGTAATTTCTCTCCTGTTGATCCCACGCTCTTTTCGCTGCGTTTTCTGAGTTCCCGGTGGTCCGATTAGTCAGGAGGGGGTCATGCAAATCGAATCCGAGTCCAAAAATTTTCAGCTCCAGAAACAAAGAAAAAAGTAAGGCTAACCCCTTTGCATTTTTGGCGAAAATTTACGCGATTTTGAAAAGTGCTGCAATAATTTCTTATGGCACTATTCCGACGTAATTTTGCGTGAGAAATCGATTGGACGCAGTCCCAATACGCTGCGATCAAAGCATCAAAAGTTAAAGCCGAAAAACGAGAACCTGTGTTTTCGACATTTTTCAGCGGGCGCTTTTTTCTTCGTAATTTCTCTCCTGTTGATCCCACGCTCTTTTCGCTGCGTTTTCTGAGTTCCTGGTGGTCCAATTGGTCAGGAGGGGGTCATACAAATCGAATCGGAGACCAAGAATTTTCGGCTCCAAAAATGAAGAAAAAAGTAACGCTAACCCCTTTGCATTTTTGGCGAAAATTTACGCGATTTTGAAAAGTGCTGCAATAATTTCTTTCTGGCACTATTCCGACGTAATTTTGCGAAAGAAATCGATTGGGCGCAGTCCCAATACGCTGCGATCAAGGCATTAAAAGTTAGAGCCAAAAAACGAGAACCTGTGTTTTCGACATTTTTCAGCGGGTGCTTTTTCCTTCGTAATTTCTCTCCTGTTGATCCCACGCTCTTTTCGCTGCGTTTTCTGAGTTCCCGGTGGTCCAATTAGTCAGGAGAGGGTCATACAAATCGAATCCGAGACCAAAAATTTTCAGCTCCAAAAACGAAGAAAAAAGTAAGGCTAACCCCTTTGCATTTTTGGCGAAGATTTACGCGATTTTGAAAAGTGCTGCAATAAATTCTCTCTGGCACTATTCCGACGTAATTTTGCGAGAGAAATCGATTGTGCGCAGTCCCAATACGCTGCGATCAACGCATCAAAAGTTTGAGCCAAAAAACGAGAACCTGTGTTTTCGACATTTTTCAGCGGGCGCTTTTTTCTTCGTAATTTCTCTCCTGTTGATCCCACGCTCTTTTCGCTGCGTTTTCTGAGTTCCTGGTGGTCCAATTAGTCAGGAGAGGGTCATACAAATCGAATCCGAGACCAAAAATTTTCGGCTCCAAAAATGAAGAAAAAAGTAAGGCTAACCCCTTTGCATTTTTGGCGAAAATTTACGCGATTTTGAAAAGTGCTGCAATAATTTCTTATGGCACTATTCCGACGTAATTTTGCGTGAGAAATCGATTGGACGCAGTCCCAATACGCTGCGATCAAAGCATCAAAAGTTAGAGCCGAAAAACGAGAACCTGTGTTTTCGACATTTTTCAGCGGGCGCTTTTTTCTTCGTAATTTCTCTCCTGTTGATCCCACGCTCTTTTCGCTGCGTTTTCTGAGTTCCTGGTGGTCCAATTAGTCAGGAGAGAGTCATACAAATCGAATCCGAGACCAAAAATTTTCGGCTCCAAAAATGAAGAAAAAAGTAAGGCTAACCCCTTTGCATTTTTGGCGAAAATTTACGCGATTTTGAAAAGTGCTGCAATAATTTCTTATGGCACTATTCCGACGTAATTTTGCGTGAGAAATCGATTGGACGCAGTCCCAATACGCTGCGATCAAAGCATCAAAAGTTAAAGCCGAAAAACGAGAACCTGTGTTTTCGACATTTTTCAGCGGGCGCTTTTTTCTTCGTAATTTCTCTCCTGTTGATCCCACGCTCTTTTCGCTGCGTTTTCTGAGTTCCTGGTGGTCCAATTGGTCAGGAGGGGGTCATACAAATCGAATCGGAGACCAAGAATTTTCGGCTCCAAAAATGAAGAAAAAAGTAACGCTAACCCCTTTGCATTTTTGGCGAAAATTTACGCGATTTTGAAAAGTGCTGCAATAATTTCTTTCTGGCACTATTCCGACGTAATTTTGCGAAAGAAATCGATTGGGCGCAGTCCCAATACGCTGCGATCAAGGCATTAAAAGTTAGAGCCAAAAAACGAGAACCTGTGTTTTCGACATTTTTCAGCGGGTGCTTTTTCCTTCGTAATTTCTCTCCTGTTGATCCCACGCTCTTTTCGCTGCGTTTTCTGAGTTCCCGGTGGTCCAATTAGTCAGGAGAGGGTCATACAAATCGAATCCGAGACCAAAAATTTTCAGCTCCAAAAACGAAGAAAAAAGTAAGGCTAACCCCTTTGCATTTTTGGCGAAGATTTACGCGATTTTGAAAAGTGCTGCAATAAATTCTCTCTGGCACTATTCCGACGTAATTTTGCGAGAGAAATCGATTGTGCGCAGTCCCAATACGCTGCGATCAACGCATCAAAAGTTTGAGCCAAAAAACGAGAACCTGTGTTTTCGACATTTTTCAGCGGGCGCTTTTTTCTTCGTAATTTCTCTCCTGTTGATCCCACGCTCTTTTCGCTGCGTTTTCTGAGTTCCTGGTGGTCCAATTAGTCAGGAGAGGGTCATACAAATCGAATCCGAGACCAAAAATTTTCGGCTCCAAAAATGAAGAAAAAAGTAAGGCTAACCCCTTTGCATTTTTGGCGAAAATTTACGCGATTTTGAAAAGTGCTGCAATAATTTCTTATGGCACTATTCCGACGTAATTTTGCGTGAGAAATCGATTGGACGCAGTCCCAATACGCTGCGATCAAAGCATCAAAAGTTAGAGCCGAAAAACGAGAACCTGTGTTTTCGACATTTTTCAGCGGGCGCTTTTTTCTTCGTAATTTCTCTCCTGTTGATCCCACGCTCTTTTCGCTGCGTTTTCTGAGTTCCTGGTGGTCCAATTAGTCAGGAGAGAGTCATACAAATCGAATCCGAGACCAAAAATTTTCGGCTCCAAAAATGAAGAAAAAAGTAAGGCTAACCCCTTTGCATTTTTGGCGAAAATTTACGCGATTTTGAAAAGTGCTGCAATAATTTCTTATGGCACTATTCCGACGTAATTTTGCGTGAGAAATCGATTGGACGCAGTCCCAATACGCTGCGATCAACGCATCAAAAGTTAGAGCAGAAAAACGAGAACCTGTGTTTTCGACATTTTTCAGCGGGTGCTTTTTCCTTCGTAATTTCTCTCCTGTTGATCCCACGCTCTTTCCTCTGCGTTTTCTGAGTTCCTGGTGGTCCGATTAGTCAGGAGAGGGTCATACAAATCGAATCCGAGACCAAAAATTTTCGGCTCCAAAAATGAAGAAAAAAGTAAGGCTAACCCCTTTGCATTTTTGGCGAAAATTTACGCGATTTTGAAAAGTGCTGCAATAATTTCTTATGGCACTATTCCGACGTAATTTTGCGTGAGAAATCGATTGGACGCAGTCCCAATACGCTGCGATCAACGCATCAAAAGTTAGAGCAGAAAAACGAGAACCTGTGTTTTCGACATTTTTCAGCGGGTGCTTTTTCCTTCGTAATTTCTCTCCTGTTGATCCCACGCTCTTTCCTCTGCGTTTTCTGAGTTCCTGGTGGTCCAATTAGTCAGGTGAGGGTCATACAAATCGAATCCGAGACCAAAAATTTTTGGCTCCAAAAATGAAGAGAAAAGTAAGGCTAACCCCTTTGCATTTTTGGCGAAAATTCACGCGATTTTGAAAAGTGCTGCAATAAATTCTCTCTGGCACCATTTCGACGTAATTTTGCGAGAGAAATCGATTGGGCGCAGTCCCAATACGCTGCGATCAACGCATCAAAAGTTAGAGCCGAAAAACGAGAACCTGTGTTTTCGACACTTTTCAGCGGGTGCTTTTTCCTTCGCAATTTCTCTCCTGTTGATCCCACGCTTTTTTCGCTGCGTTTTCTGAGTTCCTAGTGGTCCAATTAGTCAGGAGAGGGTCATACAAATCGAATCCGAGACCAAAAATTTTCGGCTTCAAATACGAAGGAAAAAGTAAGGCTAACCCCTTTGCATTTTTGGCGAAAATTTTCGCGATTTTGAAAAGTGCTGGAATAAATTCTTTCATGCCCCATTCCGACGTAATTTTGCGAGAGAAATCGATTGGGCGCAGTCCCAATACGCTGCGATCAACGCATCAAAAGTCAGAGCCGAAAAACGAGAACCTGTGTTTTCGACACTTTTCAGCGGGTGCTTTTTCCTTAGTAATTTCTCTTCTGTTGATCCCACGCTCTTTTCGCTGCGTTTTTTGAGTTCCTAGTGGGCCAATTAGTCAGGAGAGGGTCATACAAATCGAATCCGAGACCAAAAATTTTCAGCTCCAAAAACGAAGAAAAAAGTAAGGCTAACCCCTTTGCATTTTTGGCGAAGATTTACGCGATTTTGAAAAGTGCTGCAATATATTCTCTCTGGCACTATTCCGACGTAATTTTGCGAGAGAAATCGATTGTGCGCAGTCCCAATACGCTGCGATCAACGCATCAAAAGTTAGAGCCGAAAAACGAGAACCTGTGTTTTCGACATTTTTCAGCGGGTGCTTTTTCCGTCGTAATTTCTCTTCTGTTGATCCCACGCTCTTTTCGCTGCGTTTTCTGAGTTCCTGGTGGTCCAATTAGTCAGAAGAGGGTCATACAAATCGAATCGGAGACCAAAAATTTTTGGCTCTAAAAATGAAGAAAAAAGTAACGCTAACCCCTTTGCATTTTTGGCGAAAATTTACGCGATTTTGAAAAGTGCTGCAATAATTTTTTTCTGGCACTATTCCGACGTAATTTTGCGAGAGAAATCGATTGGACGCAGTCCCAATACGCTGCGATCAAGGCATTAAAAGTTAAAGCCAAAAAACGAGAACCTGTGTTTTTGACATTTTTCAGCGGGTGCTTTTTCCTTCGCAATTTCTCTCCTGTTGATCCCACGCTCTTTTCGCTGCGTTTTCTGAGTTCCTGGTGGTCCAATTAGTCAGAAGAGGGTCATACAAATCGAATCGGAGACCAAAAATTTTTGGCTCCAAAAATGAAAAAAAAAGTAAGGCTAACCCCTTTGCATTTTTGGCGAAAATTTACGCGATTTTGAAAAGTGCTGCAACAATTTCTTATGGCACTATTCCGACGTAATTTTGCGTGAGAAATCGATTGGACGCAGTCCCAATACGCTGCGATCAACGCATCAAAAGTTAGAGCCGAAAAACGAGAACCTGTGTTTTCGACACTTTTCAGCGGGTGCTTTTTCCTTAGTAATTTCTCTCCTGTTGATCCCACGCTCTTTTCGCTGCGTTTTCTGAGTTCCTAGTGGGCCAATTGGTCAGGAGAGGGTCATACAAACCGAATCCGAGACCAAAAATTTTCGGCTCCAAAAATGAAGAAAAAAGTAAGGCTAACCCCTTTGCATTTTTGGCGAAAATTTACGCGATTTCGAAAAGTGCTGCAATAAATTCTTCCTGGCTCTATTCCGACGTGATTTTGCGACAGAAATCGATTGGGCGCAGTCCCAATACGCTGCGATCAACGCATCAAAAGTTAGAGCCGAAAAACGAGAACCTGTGTTTTCGACATTTTTCAGCGGGTGCTTTTTCCGTCGTAATTTCTCTCCTGTTGATCCCACGCTCTTTTCGCTGCGTTTTCTGAGTTCCCGGTGGTCCAATTAGTCAGGAGAGGGTCATACAAATCGAATCCGAGACCAAAAATTTTCAGCTCCAAAAACGAAGAAAAAAGTAAGGCTAACCCCTTTGCATTTTTGGCGAAGATTTACGCGATTTTGAAAAGTGCTGCAATAAATTCTCTCTGGCACTATTCCGACGTAATTTTGCGAGAGAAATCGATTGTGCGCAGTCCCAATACGCTGCGATCAAAGCATCAAAAGTTAGAGCCGAAAAACGAGAACCTGTGTTTTCGACATTTTTCAGCGGGCGCTTTGTTCTTCGTAATTTCTCTCCTGTTGATCCCACGCTCTTTCCGCTGCGTTTTCTGAGTTCCTGGTGGTTCAATTAGTCAGGAGAGGGTCATACAAATCGAATCGGAGACCAAAAATTTTCGGCTCCAAAAATGAAGAAAAAAGTAAGGCTAACCCCTTTGCATTTTTGGCGAAAATTTACGCGATTTTGAAAAGTGCTGCAATAATTTCTTTCTGGCACTATTCCGACGTAATTTTGCGAGAGAAATCGATTGGGCGCAGTCACAATACGCTGCGATCAAAGCATCAAAAGTGAGAGCCGAAAAACGAGAACCTGTGTTTTCGACATTTTTCAGCGGGCCCTTTTTTCTTCGTAATTTCTCTCCTGTCGATCCCACGCTCTTTCCTCTGCGTTTTCTGAGTTCCTGGTGGTCCAATTAGTCAGGTGAGGGTCATACAAATCGAATCCGAGACCAAAAATTTTCGGCTCCAAAAATGAAGAAAAAAGTAAGGCTAACCCCTTTGCATTTTTGGCGAAAATTCACGCGATTTTGAAAAGTGCTGCAATAAATTCTCTCTGGCACTATTCCGACGTAATTTTGCGGGAGAAATCGATTGGGCGCAGTCCCAATACGCTGCGATCAACGCATCAAAAGTTAGAGCCGAAAAACGAGAACCTGTGTTTTCGACACTTTTCAGCGGGTGCTTTTTCCTCAGTAATTTCTCTTCTGTTGATCCCACGCTCTTTTCGCTGCGTTTTTTGAGTTCCTAGTGGGCCAATTAGTCAGGAGAGGGTCATACAAATCGAATCCGAGACCAAAAATTTTCGGCTCCAAAAATGAAGAAAAAAGTAAGGCTAACCCCTTTGCATTTTTGGCGAAAATTCACGCGATTTTGAAAAGTGCTGCAATAAATTCTCTCTGGCACTATTCCGACGTAATTTTGCGAGAGAAATCGATTGGGCGCAGTCCCAATACGCTGCGATCAAGGCATTAAAAGTTAGAGCCAAAAAACGAGAACCTGTGTTTTCGACATTTTTCAGCGGGTGCATTTTCCTTCGTAATTTCTCTCCTGTTGATCCCACGCTCTTTTCGCTGCGTTTTCTGAGTTCCCGGTGGTCCAATTAGTCAGGAGAGGGTCATACAAATCGAATCCGAGACCAAAAATTTTCAGCTCCAAAAACGAAGAAAAAAGTAAGGCTAACCCCTTTGCATTTTTGGCGAAGATTTACGCGATTTTGAAAAGTGCTGCAATAAATTCTCTCCGGCGCTATTCCGACGTAATTTTGCGAGAGAAATCGATTGTGCGCAGTCCCAATACGCTGCGATCAAAGCATCAAAAGTTAGAGCCGAAAAACGAGAACCTGTGTTTTCGACATTTTTCAGCGGGCGCTTTTTTCTTCGTAATTTCTCTCCTGTTGATCCCACGCTCTTTTCGCTGCGTTTTCTGAGTTCCTGGTGGTCCAATTAGTCAGGAGAGGGTCATACAAATCGAATCGGAGACCAAAAATTTTCAGCTCCAAAAACGAAGTAAAAAGTAAGGCTAACCCCTTTGCATTTTTGGCGAAGATTTACGCGATTTTGAAAAGTGCTGCAATAAATTCTCTCTGGCACTATTCCGACGTAATTTTGCGAGAGAAATCGATTGTGCGCAGTCCCAATACGCTGCGATCAACGCATCAAAAGTTTGAGCCAAAAAACGAGAACCCGTGTTTTCGACATTTTTCAGCGGGCGCTTTTTTCTTCGTAATTTCTCTCCTGTTGATCCCACGCTCTTTTCGCTGCGTTTTCTGAGTTCCTGGTGGTCCAATTAGTCAGGAGAGGGTCATACAAATCGAATCGGAGACCAAAAATTTTTGGCTCCAAAAATGAAGAAAAAAGTAAGGCTAACCCCTTTGCATTTGTGGCGAAAATTTACGCGATTTCGAAAAGTGCTGCAATAAATTCTTCCTGGCCTTATTCCGACGTAATTTTGCGAGCGAAATCGATTGGGCGCAGTCCCAATACGCTGCGATCAAAGCATCAAAAGTTAGAGCCGAAAAACGAGAACCTGTGTTTTCGACATTTTTCAGCGGGCGCTTTTTTCTTCGTAATTTCTCTCCTGTTGATCCCACGCTCTTTTCGCTGCGTTTTCTGAGTTCCTGGTGGTCCGATTAGTCAGGAGAGGGTCATACAAATCGAATCCGAGACCAAAAATTTTCGGCTCCAAAAATGAAGAAAAAAGTAAGGCTAACCCCTTTGCATTTTTGGCGAAAATTTACGCGATTTTGAAAAGTGCTGCAATAATTTCTTTCTGGCACTATTCCGACGTAATTTTGCGAGAGAAATCGATTGTGCGCAGTCCCAATACGCTGCGATCAACGCATCAAAAGTTTGAGCCAAAAAACGAGCACCTGTGTTTTCGACATTTTTCAGCGGGCGCTTTGTTCTTCGTAATTTCTCTCCTGTTGATCCCACGCTCTTTTCGCTGCGTTTTCTGAGTTCCTGGTGGTCCGATTAGTCAGGAGAGGGTCATACAAATCGAATCCGAGACCAAAAATTTTCGGCTCCAAAAATGAAGAAAAAAGTAAGGCTAACCCCTTTGCATTTTTGGCGAAAATTTACGCGATTTTGAAAAGTGCTGCAATAATTTCTTTCTGGCACTATTCCGACGTAATTTTGCGAGAGAAATCGATTGGGCGCAGTCCCAATACGCTGCGATCAAAGCATTAAAAGTTAGAGCCGAAAACCGAGAACCTGTGTTTTCGACATTTTTCAGCGGGCCCTTTTTTCTTCGTAATTTCTCTCCTGTTGATCCCACGCTCTTTTCGCTGCGTTTTCTGAGTTCCTAGTGGTCCAATTAGTCAGGAGAGGGTCATACAAATCGAATCCGAGACCAAAAATTTTCGGCTTCAAATACGAAGGAAAAAGTAAGGCTAACCCCTTTGCATTTTTGGCGAAAATTTTCGCGATTTTGAAAAGCGCTGGAATAAATTCTTTTATGCCCCATTCCGACGTAATTTTGCGAGAGAAATCGATTGGGCGCAGTCCCAATACGCTGCGATCAACGCATCAAAAGTCAGAGCCGAAAAACGAGAACCTGTGTTTTCGACACTTTTCAGCGGGTGCTCTTTCCTCAGTAATTTCTCTTCTGTTGATCCCACGCTCTTTTCGCTGCGTTTTTTGAGTTCCTAGTGGGCCAATTAGTCAGGAGAGGGTCATACAAATCGAATCCGAGACCAAAAATTTTCGGCTCCAAAAATGAAGAAAAAAGTAAGGCTAACCCCTTTGCATTTTTGGCGAAAATTCACGCGATTTTGAAAAGTGCTGCAATAAATTCTCTCTGGCACTATTCCGACGTAATTTTGCGAGAGAAATCGATTGGGCGCAGTCCCAATACGCTGCGATCAAGGCATTAAAAGTTAGAGCCAAAAAACGAGAACCTGTGTTTTCGACATTTTTCAGCGGGTGCATTTTCCTTCGTAATTTCTCTCCTGTTGATCCCACGCTCTTTTCGCTGCGTTTTCTGAGTTCCCGGTGGTCCAATTAGTCAGGAGAGGGTCATACAAATCGAATCCGAGACCAAAAATTTTCAGCTCCAAAAACGAAGAAAAAAGTAAGGCTAACCCCTTTGCATTTTTGGCGAAGATTTACGCGATTTTGAAAAGTGCTGCAATAAATTCTCTCCGGCGCTATTCCGACGTAATTTTGCGAGAGAAATCGATTGTGCGCAGTCCCAATACGCTGCGATCAAAGCATCAAAAGTTAGAGCCGAAAAACGAGAACCTGTGTTTTCGACATTTTTCAGCGGGCGCTTTTTTCTTCGTAATTTCTCTCCTGTTGATCCCACGTTCTTTTCGCTGCGTTTTCTGAGTTCCTGGTGGTCCAATTAGTCAGGAGAGGGTCATACAAATCGAATCGGAGACCAAAAATTTTCAGCTCCAAAAACGAAGTAAAAAGTAAGGCTAACCCCTTTGCATTTTTGGCGAAGATTTACGCGATTTTGAAAAGTGCTGCAATAAATTCTCTCTGGCACTATTCCGACGTAATTTTGCGAGAGAAATCGATTGTGCGCAGTCCCAATACGCTGCGATCAACGCATCAAAAGTTTGAGCCAAAAAACGAGAACCCGTGTTTCCGACATTTTTCAGCGGGCGCTTTTTTCTTCGTAATTTCTCTCCTGTTGATCCCACGCTCTTTTCGCTGCGTTTTCTGAGTTCCTGGTGGTCCAATTAGTCAGGAGAGGGTCATACAAATCGAATCGGAGACCAAAAATTTTTGGCTCCAAAAATGAAGAAAAAAGTAAGGCTAACCCCTTTGCATTTGTGGCGAAAATTTACGCGATTTCGAAAAGTGCTGCAATAAATTCTTCCTGGCCTTATTCCGACGTAATTTTGCGAGCGAAATCGATTGGGCGCAGTCCCAATACGCTGCGATCAAAGCATCAAAAGTTAGAGCCGAAAAACGAGAACCTGTGTTTTCGACATTTTTCAGCGGGCGCTTTTTTCTTCGTAATTTCTCTCCTGTTGATCCCACGCTCTTTTCGCTGCGTTTTCTGAGTTCCTGGTGGTCCGATTAGTCAGGAGAGGGTCATACAAATCGAATCCGAGACCAAAAATTTTCGGCTCCAAAAATGAAGAAAAAAGTAAGGCTAACCCCTTTGCATTTTTGGCGAAGATTTACGCGATTTTGAAAAGTGCTGCAATAAATTCTCTCCGGCGCTATTCCGACGTAATTTTGCGAGAGAAATCGATTGTGCGCAGTCCCAATACGCTGCGATCAAAGCATCAAAAGTTAGAGCCGAAAAACGAGAACCTGTGTTTTCGACATTTTTCAGCGGGCGCTTTTTTCTTCGTAATTTCTCTCCTGTTGATCCCACGCTCTTTTCGCTGCGTTTTCTGAGTTCCTGGTGGTCCAATTAGTCAGGAGAGGGTCATACAAATCGAATCGGAGACCAAAAATTTTCAGCTCCAAAAACGAAGTAAAAAGTAAGGCTAACCCCTTTGCATTTTTGGCGAAGATTTACGCGATTTTGAAAAGTGCTGCAATAAATTCTCTCTGGCACTATTCCGACGTAATTTTGCGAGAGAAATCGATTGTGCGCAGTCCCAATACGCTGCGATCAACGCATCAAAAGTTTGAGCCAAAAAACGAGAACCCGTGTTTTCGACATTTTTCAGCGGGCGCTTTTTTCTTCGTAATTTCTCTCCTGTTGATCCCACGCTCTTTTCGCTGCGTTTTCTGAGTTCCTGGTGGTCCAATTAGTCAGGAGAGGGTCATACAAATCGAATCGGAGACCAAAAATTTTTGGCTCCAAAAATGAAGAAAAAAGTAAGGCTAACCCCTTTGCATTTTTGGCGAAAATTTACGCGATTTTGAAAAGTGCTGCAACAATTTCTTATGGCACTATTCCGACGTAATTTTGCGTGAGAAATCGATTGGACGCAGTCCCAATACGCTGCGATCAACGCATCAAAAGTTAGAGCCGAAAAACGAGAACCTGTGTTTTCGACACTTTTCAGCGGGTGCTTTTTCCTTAGTAATTTCTCTCCTGTTGATCCCACGCTCTTTTCGCTGCGTTTTCTGAGTTCCTAGTGGGCCAATTGGTCAGGAGAGGGTCATACAAACCGAATCCGAGACCAAAAATTTTCGGCTCCAAAAATGAAGAAAAAAGTAAGGCTAACCCCTTTGCATTTTTGGCGAAAATTTACGCGATTTCGAAAAGTGCTGCAATAAATTCTTCCTGGCTCTATTCCGACGTGATTTTGCGACAGAAATCGATTGGGCGCAGTCCCAATACGCTGCGATCAACGCATCAAAAGTTAGAGCCGAAAAACGAGAACCTGTGTTTTCGACATTTTTCAGCGGGTGCTTTTTCCGTCGTAATTTCTCTCCTGTTGATCCCACGCTCTTTTCGCTGCGTTTTCTGAGTTCCCGGTGGTCCAATTAGTCAGGAGAGGGTCATACAAATCGAATCCGAGACCAAAAATTTTCAGCTCCAAAAACGAAGAAAAAAGTAAGGCTAACCCCTTTGCATTTTTGGCGAAGATTTACGCGATTTTGAAAAGTGCTGCAATAAATTCTCTCTGGCACTATTCCGACGTAATTTTGCGAGAGAAATCGATTGTGCGCAGTCCCAATACGCTGCGATCAAAGCATCAAAAGTGAGAGCCGAAAAACGAGAACCTGTGTTTTCGACATTTTTCAGCGGGCCCTTTTTTCTTCGTAATTTCTCTCCTGTTGATCCCACGCTCTTTCCTCTGCGTTTTCTGAGTTCCTGGTGGTCCAATTAGTCAGGTGAGGGTCATACAAATCGAATCCGAGACCAAAAATTTTCGGCTCCAAAAATGAAGAAAAAAGTAAGGCTAACCCCTTTGCATTTTTGGCGAAAATTTACGCGATTTCGAAAAGTGCTGCAATAAATTCTTCCTGGCTCTATTCCGACGTAATTTTGCGACAGAAATCGATTGGGCGCAGTCCCAATACGCTGCGATCAACGCATCAAAAGTTAGAGCCGAAAAACGAGAACCTGTGTTTTCGACATTTTTCAGCAGGTGCTTTTTGCTTCGTAATTTCTCTCCTGTTGATCCCACGCTTTTTTTGCTGTGTTTTCTGAGTTCCTGGTGGTCCAATCAGTCAGCAAAGGGTCATCTAAATCGAATCTGAGACCATAAATTTTCGACTCCAAAAATGTAGAAAAAGGAAGGCTAACCCCTTTGCATTTTTGGCGAAAATTTTCGCGATTCTGAAAAATGCTGAAATGTATTCTTTCATGCACTACTCCGACGTAATTTTGCGAGAGAAATCGATTGGGCGCAGTCTCAATACGCTGCGATCAACGCATCAAAAGTTAGAGCCGAAAAACGAGAACCTGTGTTTTCGACATTTTTCAGCGGGCGCTTTGTTCTTCGTAATTTCTCTCCTGTTGATCCCACGCTCTTTTCGCTGCGTTTTCTGAGTTCCTGGTGGTTCAATTAGTCAGGAAAGGGTCATACAAATCGAATCGGAGACCAAAAATTTTCGGCTCCAAAAATGAAGAAAAAAGTAAGGCTAACCCCTTTGCATTTTTGGCGAAAATCCACGCGATTTTGAAAAGTGCTGCAATAAATTCTCTCTGGCACTATTCCGACGTAATTTTGCGAGAGAAATCGATTGGGCGCAGTCACAATACGCTGCGATCAAAGCATCAAAAGTGAGAGCCGAAAAACGAGAACCTGTGTTTTCGACATTTTTTAGCGGGCCCTTTTTTCTTCGTAATTTCTCTCCTGTCGATCCCACGCTCTTTCCTCTGCGTTTTCTGAGTTCCTGGTGGTCCAATTAGTCAGGTGAGGGTCATACAAATCGAATCCGAGACCAAAAATTTTCGGCTCCAAAAATGAAGAAAAAAGTAAGGCTAACCCCTTTGCATTTTTGGCGAAAATTCACGCGATTTTGAAAAGTGCTGCAATAAATTCTCTCTGGCACTATTCCGACGTAATTTTGCGAGAGAAATCGATTGGGCGCAGTCCCAATACGCTGCGATCAAGGCATTAAAAGTTAGAGCCAAAAAACGAGAACCTGTGTTTTCGACATTTTTCAGCGGGTGCATTTTCCTTCGTAATTTCTCTCCTGTTGATCCCACGCTCTTTTCGCTGCGTTTTCTGAGTTCCCGGTGGTCCAATTAGTCAGGAGAGGGTCATACAAATCGAATCCGAGACCAAAAATTTTCAGCTCCAAAAACGAAGAAAAAAGTAAGGCTAACCCCTTTGCATTTTTGGCGAAGATTTACGCGATTTTGAAAAGTGCTGCAATAAATTCTCTCCGGCGCTATTCCGACGTAATTTTGCGAGAGAAATCGATTGTGCGCAGTCCCAATACGCTGCGATCAAAGCATCAAAAGTTAGAGCCGAAAAACGAGAACCTGTGTTTTCGACATTTTTCAGCGGGCGCTTTTTTCTTCGTAATTTCTCTCCTGTTGATCCCACGCTCTTTTCGCTGCGTTTTCTGAGTTCCTGGTGGTCCAATTAGTCAGGAGAGGGTCATACAAATCGAATCGGAGACCAAAAATTTTCAGCTCCAAAAACGAAGTAAAAAGTAAGGCTAACCCCTTTGCATTTTTGGCGAAGATTTACGCGATTTTGAAAAGTGCTGCAATAAATTCTCTCTGGCACTATTCCGACGTAATTTTGCGAGAGAAATCGATTGTGCGCAGTCCCAATACGCTGCGATCAACGCATCAAAAGTTTGAGCCAAAAAACGAGAACCCGTGTTTTCGACATTTTTCAGCGGGCGCTTTTTTCTTCGTAATTTCTCTCCTGTTGATCCCACGCTCTTTTCGCTGCGTTTTCTGAGTTCCTGGTGGTCCAATTAGTCAGGAGAGGGTCATACAAATCGAATCGGAGACCAAAAATTTTTGGCTCCAAAAATGAAGAAAAAAGTAAGGCTAACCCCTTTGCATTTGTGGCGAAAATTTACGCGATTTCGAAAAGTGCTGCAATAAATTCTTCCTGGCCTTATTCCGACGTAATTTTGCGAGCGAAATCGATTGGGCGCAGTCCCAATACGCTGCGATCAAAGCATCAAAAGTTAGAGCCGAAAAACGAGAACCTGTGTTTTCGACATTTTTCAGCGGGCGCTTTTTTCTTCGTAATTTCTCTCCTGTTGATCCCACGCTCTTTTCGCTGCGTTTTCTGAGTTCCTGGTGGTCCGATTAGTCAGGAGAGGGTCATACAAATCGAATCCGAGACCAAAAATTTTCGGCTCCAAAAATGAAGAAAAAAGTAAGGCTAACCCCTTTGCATTTTTGGCGAAAATTAACGCGATTTTGAAAAGTGCTGCAATAATTTCTTTCTGGCACTATTCCGACGTAATTTTGCGAGAGAAATCGATTGGGCGCAGTCTCAATACGCTGCGATCAACGCATCAAAAGTTAGAGCCGAAAAACGAGAACCTGTGTTTTCGACATTTTTCAGCGGGCCCTTTTTTCTTCGTAATTTCTCTCCTGTTGATCCCACGCTCTTTTCGCTGCGTTTTCTGAGTTCCTGGTGGTCCAATTAGTCAGGAAAGGGTCATACAAATCGAATCGGAGACCAAAAATTTTCGGCTCCAAAAATGAAGAAAAAAGTAAGGTTAACCCCTTTGCATTTTTGGCGAAAATTTACGCGATTTTGAAAAGTGCTGCAATAATTTCTTTCTGGCACTATTCCGACGTAATTTTGCGAGAGAAATCGATTGTGCGCAGTCCCAATACGCTGCGATCAACGCATCAAAAGTTTGAGCCAAAAAACGAGCACCTGTTTTTTCGACATTTTTCAGCGGGCGCTTTGTTCTTCGTAATTTCTCTCCTGTTGATCCCACGCTCTTTTCGCTGCGTTTTCTGAGTTCCTGGTGGTCCGATTAGTCAGGAGAGGGTCATACAAATCGAATCCGAGACCAAAAATTTTCGGCTCCAAAAATGAAGAAAAAAGTAAGGCTAACCCCTTTGCATTTTTGGCGAAAATTTACGCGATTTTGAAAAGTGCTGCAATAATTTCTTTCTGGCACTATTCCGACGTAATTTTGCGAGAGAAATCGATTGGGCGCAGTCCCAATACGCTGCGATCAAAGCATTAAAAGTTAGAGCCGAAAACCGAGAACCTGTGTTTTCGACATTTTTCAGCGGGCCCTTTTTTCTTCGTAATTTCTCTCCTGTTGATCCCACGCTCTTTTCGCTGCGTTTTCTGAGTTCCTAGTGGTCCAATTAGTCAGGAGAGGGTCATACAAATCGAATCCGAGACCAAAAATTTTCGGCTTCAAATACGAAGGAAAAAGTAAGGCTAACCCCTTTGCATTTTTGGCGAAAATTTTCGCGATTTTGAAAAGCGCTGGAATAAATTCTTTTATGCCCCATTCCGACGTAATTTTGCGAGAGAAATCGATTGGGCGCAGTCTCAATACGCTGCGATCAACGCATCAAAAGTCAGAGCCGAAAAACGAGAACCTGTGTTTTCGACACTTTTCAGCGGGTGCTTTTTCCTCAGTAATTTCTCTTCTGTTGATCCCACGCTCTTTTCGCTGCGTTTTTTGAGTTCCTAGTGGGCCAATTAGTCAGGAGAGGGTCATTTAAATCGAATCCGAGACCAAAAATTTTCGGCTCCAAAAATGAAGAAAAAAGTAAGGCTAACCCCTTTGCATTTTTGGCGAAAATTCACGCGATTTTGAAAAGTGCTGCAATAAATTCTCTCTGGCACTATTCCGACGTAATTTTGCGAGAGAAATCGATTGGGCGCAGTCCCAATACGCTGCGATCAAGGCATTAAAAGTTAGAGCCAAAAAACGAGAACCTGTGTTTTCGACATTTTTCAGCGGGTGCATTTTCCTTCGTAATTTCTCTCCTGTTGATCCCACGCTCTTTTCGCTGCGTTTTCTGAGTTCCCGGTGGTCCAATTAGTCAGGAGAGGGTCATACAAATCGAATCCGAGACCAAAAATTTTCAGCTCCAAAAACGAAGAAAAAAGTAAGGCTAACCCCTTTGCATTTTTGGCGAAGATTTACGCGATTTTGAAAAGTGCTGCAATAAATTCTCTCCGGCGCTATTCCGACGTAATTTTGCGAGAGAAATCGATTGTGCGCAGTCCCAATACGCTGCGATCAAAGCATCAAAAGTTAGAGCCGAAAAACGAGAACCTGTGTTTTCGACATTTTTCAGCGGGCGCTTTTTTTTTCGTAATTTCTCTCCTGTTGATCCCACGCTCTTTTCGCTGCGTTTTCTGAGTTCCTGGTGGTCCAATTAGTCAGGAGAGGGTCATACAAATCGAATCGGAGACCAAAAATTTTCAGCTCCAAAAACGAAGTAAAAAGTAAGGCTAACCCCTTTGCATTTTTGGCGAAGATTTACGCGATTTTGAAAAGTGCTGCAATAAATTCTCTCTGGCACTATTCCGACGTAATTTTGCGAGAGAAATCGATTGTGCGCAGTCCCAATACGCTGCGATCAACGCATCAAAAGTTTGAGCCAAAAAACGAGAACCCGTGTTTTCGACATTTTTCAGCGGGCGCTTTTTTCTTCGTAATTTCTCTCCTGTTGATCCCACGCTCTTTTCGCTGCGTTTTCTGAGTTCCTGGTGGTCCAATTAGTCAGGAGAGGGTCATACAAATCGAATCGGAGACCAAAAATTTTTGGCTCCAAAAATGAAGAAAAAAGTAAGGCTAACCCCTTTGCATTTTTGGCGAAAATTTACGCGATTTTGAAAAGTGCTGCAATAATTTCTTTCTGGCACTATTCCGACGTAATTTTGCGAGAGAAATCGATTGGGCGCAGTCCCAATACGCTGCGATCAAGGCATTAAAAGTTAGAGCCAAAAAACGAGAACCTGTGTTTTTGACATTTTTCAGCGGGTGCTTTTTCCTTCGCAATTTCTCTCCTGTTGATCCCACGCTCTTTTCGCTGCGTTTTCTGAGTTCCTGGTGGTCCAATTAGTCAGAAGAGGGTCATACAATTCGAATCGGAGACCAAAAATTTTTGGCTCCAAAAATGAAGAAAAAAGTAAGGCTAACCCCTTTGCATTTTCGGCGAAAATTTACGCGATTTTGAAAAGTGCTGCAATAATTTCTTATGGCACTATTCCGACGTAATTTTGCGTGAGAAATCGATTGGACGCAGTCCCAATACGCTGCGATCAAAGCATCAAAAGTTAGAGCCGAAAAACGAGAACCTGTGTTTTCGACATTTTTCAGCGGGCGCTTTTTTCTTCGTAATTTCTCTCCTGTCGATCCCACGCTCTTCTCGCTGCGTTTTCTGAGTTCCCAGTGGGCCAATTAGTCAGGAGAGGGTCATACAAATCGAATCCGAGACCAAAAATTTTCGGCCCCAAAAATGAAGAAAAAAGTAAGGCTAACCCCTTTGCATTTTTGGCGAAAATTCACGCGATTTTGAAAAGTGCTGCAATAAATTCTCTCTGGCACTATTCCGACGTAATTTTGCGAGAGAAATCGATTGGGCGCAGTCCCAATACGCTGCGATCAACGCATCAAAAGTTAGAGCCGAAAAACGAGAACCTGTGTTTTCGACATTTTTCAGCGGGTGCTTTTTCCGTCGTAATTTTTCTCCTGTTGATCCCACGCTCTTTTCGCTGCGTTTTCTGAGTTCCTGGTGGTCCAATTAGTCAGAAGAGGGTCATACAAATTGAATCGGAGACCAAAAATTTTCGGCTCCAAAAATGAAGAAAAAAGTAAGGCTAACCCCTTTGCATTTTTGGCGAAAATTTACGCGATTTTGAAAAGTGCTGCAATAATTTCTTTCTGGCACTATTCCGACGTAATTTTGCGAGAGAAATCGATTGGGCGCAGTCCCAATACGCTGCGATTAAAGCATCAAAAGTTAGATTCGAAAAACGAGAACCTGTGTTTTCGACATTTTTCAGCGGGTGCTTTTTCCTTCGTAATTTCTCTCCTGTTGATCCCACGCTCTTTTCGCTGCGTTTTCTGAGTTCCTCGTGGTCCAGTTAGTCAGGAGAGGGTCATACAAATCGAATCCGAGACCAAAAATTTTCGGCTCCAAAAATGAAGAAAAAAGTAAGGCTAACCCCTTTGCATTTTTGGCGAAAATTCACGCGATTTTGAAAAGTGCTGCAATAAATTCTCTTTGGCACTATTCCGACGTAATTTTGCGAGAGAAATCGATTGGGCGCAGTCCCAATACGCTGCGATCAACGCATCAAAAGTTAGATTCGAAAAACGAGAACCTGTGTTTTCGACATTTTTCAGCGGGTGCTTTTTCCTTCGTAATTTCTCTCCTGTTGATCCCACGCTCTTTTCGCTGCGTTTTCTGAGTTCCTGGTGGTCCAGTTAGTCAGGAGAGGGTCATACAAATCGAATCCGAGACCAAAAATTTTTGGCTCCAAAAATGAAGAAAAAAGTAAGGCTAACCCCTTTGCATTTTTGGCGAAAATTCACGCGATTTTGAAAAGTGCTGCAATAAATTCTCTTTGGCACTATTCCGACGTAATTTTGCGAGAGAAATCGATTGGGCGCAGTCCCAATACGCTGCGATCAACGCATCAAAAGTTAGAGCCGAAAAACGAGAACCTGTGTTTTCGACATTTTTCAGCGGGTGCTTTTTCCTTCGCAATTTCTCTCCTGTTGATCCCACGCTTTTTTCGCTGCGTTTTCTGAGTTCCTAGTGGTCCAATTAGTCAGGAGAGGGTCATACAAATCGAATCCGTGACCAAAAATTTTTGGCTTCAAATACGAAGGAAAAAGTAAGGCCAACCCTTTGCATTTTTGGCGAAAATTTTCGCGATTTTGAAAAGTGCTGGAATAAATTCTTTCATGCAGTATTCCGACGTAATTTTGCGAGAGAAATCGATTGGGCGCAGTCCCAATACGCTGCGATCAACGCATCAAAAGTTAGAGCCGAAAAACGAGAACCTGTGTTTTCGACATTTCTCAGCAGGTGCTTTTTCCTTCGTAATTTCTTTCCTGTCAATCCCACGCTCTTTTCGCTGCGTTTTCTGAGTTCCTGGTGGTCCAATTAGTCAGGGAAGGGTCATACAAATCGAATCTCAGACCAGATATTTCGTCGTCAAAAAAGTAGCAAGGCCTTTGGATATCAGGTCAAAATTTGCCGATTCTGAAACCCGCCGTAATAAATTTTTTGTTGCACTCCAACGACATGAGCTTGCGAGAGAAATTGATCCTTGGCAGTGTGGGCTCGCTGCCAGCATTGTAACGAAAGTTACTTTCGAAACACATGAAATGTGCACAGGACTTCCACTGAGGTGGGGTAAATTAGTTCAAATTAATAGTCATAAAGTTTCGTACCTAGTTCAGTGCAGTTTATTTAATATAATATTTGTACAATATTGCTTAATTATAAGTGTCGTGGTGTCAGTGTGTAACAATTCAACACGTTCACAAACAGAATCAAATTGGAAGACAATAACAAATACAAAAATGCGAATAATCATTTCTCAAGATATTTCAGCATAATTTGAGGAAGTAGGTGTACAGTATACATTATCTTAAGTCGAATACGACAAATACTATATCAGTTAGTGATTATCGTAGTTTACAAAGACAGCTCAGGTGTTGACCTTCGTCCAGGTCCAACACACCTCTGTAGAATACGACGTATGATGTCTGATTTATGTTAGTATCTAGCCCATTTGATGTCACGAGGATTAAAACGAATGAAGAATCAATTTTTTTCCATATCTCCTTCGCATTTTGTTAGTCTTTGGTCTCTTGCCGTTCAAGATGTCTTCTACGCTTTCCTGAGATCCCAATCAGTCTGTAAAGGCTCATACAAATCGATTATAGAGGAAAAATTATTTGCTCACAAAAAGAGCAAGATCAACCCAGATACTTTTCTAAAATTTCGACGATCCTGAATAATGCTAGAATCGATTGTTTGATGCTATACATCGAAATAATTTTCGAGAGGAACCGAATCCGTGAAGTCTTGAGGCGCGGCGAGCATCGAACATGAATTACCCCAAAAAATCGAAGAAATTCCTTCGTATCTTCTGAGCCGTTGGTTCTAAAATACTTCGAATGTTTTCTCTGGCTTCCTCGGGGTTTTTTTTAGCCTCGGAAGGGTCCTTTAAATCGATGCCGATACTTAATGAATTGCGTTTCGAACGAGTACAAAAAAACATGCGGAATCAGACTAACTCGAATTAAAAGTCCTTCGTCGATTATTTCTCATATATACTCAGGGCCATAGATTGAATCCGACCGCCGAACGCGTTTGAATCAATCATCATTATTTCGAGCACTGTGCCGTCGTCACGGCATTCATCGTGTCTATGGATTGCAAGCGACTGCTAATCGCTTTCTGAATATCATTTTCATTTTCGAAATTTTGTGTATGTCGCTTTATCATTCGGAGATCAGGTATCAAATACTGCCAGACATATATTTGTATTGGATATAGTCAAACATTATTAATCATCATACGTACAAAAGAAGCATCTGGTGGGTTTGCAATGTCCTGCACGATTCCGTTCTAAAATGAATGGGATTTCTGTCCCTCGAACCTGACACACAATGTTCAAGTTAGCAACGTTATCGTAACGAAATATTGGGGAAGAAATCCCTACGAACGAAATAAGATCACAAAATATGAGTGTGTTCAGTTTTATTACGGATTACTGTATTTCAGGTAAATCCAAAATCGCGAAAGAACAGTTTTTCCACGGCATGAATCGCAACAACGTTACTAACTTCTATATCAGCCTGACGTTGGAATCTCTCCATCTGCGTCTGTGCTCGCCGCTACGTTATCGGCCAGTAGAGATTTATTTTATCGACGGTTGGAACCCATTCGCCTGGCGTTGATTTCGTTGAGATGTGTCAACACAATTTAACCTCTCGTGGCTCTCGTGTGTGCCACACGTAGTTCGGCGACTCGCATCTCCGCGCATCGGTTAAACTCAGTTCTAGAGTTCAGTCATAGTCAGTCAGCGACACTGTATCCAAATTTGGTCAATTATCCGTGCATCTGTAATAGCGGAACGTCATCAGATTAATAATTATCGTGCATTTAGTAGAAAGTTGACCTTTTTTTAACGTGAAAGTATAAATTGCAAAGAGATGAATTTTGGTCTTGTAAAAAACGCGACTGCTAAAATCGAAACTTCCCACCTCTTAATGTAAGGCCGATCGTCATTCTCCCTTCAATGAAGAAATTTTTATAAATTTACTAAACGTATGACAATAAATTTGACTTCGTACGAACGCATGTAACTAACCGATGACTGTATTGTTCGATGCTGGCTAATGAAAGTGCTTCGTCAAAAATCGTCACGCGTATATACGATGGTTAAATGCCTTTGCACCGTGCTCGGTGATCAGTCAAAATTTGTATATTTTTATCCAAGTCAAGAACTTTCTAACCTAAAACAAAAATTACCTTTGTTTTTCCTCATCGTCGTCTCGGCATTTCTCTTTGAGTTTCGTAAACACTCTGACCAATATCTTGATCACCGAGATGTTTAAGGAACCTCCTAGTCGAAACCGCAATTCCCTATCATTACCATCATCGTCAAAGTTTCCTCGTACCGTGTTTCCTTCGCGAAGTTGATGTCCGTGATACGACGAACTTCTGTCTAAATTCTTCATTGGATCTGCAAAAAAAATAAAAAATGACACGCTGTACTATGAGGTTAGCCTTTATTTCTGTTCTACGTGTCTACAAATAACCTGATATATAGACGTTCCTAATTCGAAATCTGTATTTTTTATTCACTGTCTGTGATAATTTTTAATATAAATTTGTTTTTTATAATTTCTTACCAGGAATGCCGGAAACGCACCGCGGCTGACGACATCCTTTCTTCGGCACTATTGTACAAATTCAAGATAGTCTTGTTGATGCATAACCAGAGCAAATCCTCTCCTAGGCCTAGTGTTTCTTTTTAATGTAAAAAGATGACTGGTAAACAATTCTATTTACTCGCTTGACATTTGGAAAATTCTTTTGTGCCTTATAGTAGTGATGATAATTTGTGATTTTTTTTTCTGATTCCAGCGATGTCCTTAAGCAACCTGCTCTTTAACCACTCTACGTTTAAACATTGGGTTTATTGCTGAATTGATAGCAATAATAAAATAAAATATTGTCACTTCTGGTACATCAACAAATGAAGCATGGGACAGAGTGTGAAATGAAATTATACATATATTTATTGTGAATGTGTGTGGCATAGCAATGCAAGCAAAAAAACGCTATTTACTGCTCTTCATTACCTGTGCATTTCTTGCTTATTGCTACTTTGGTGGTTATCGTTTAAAAAGTGAAAAGTGGACTGTGAAAAAACAGGAACCTCACGAAAAATTGCCTTCGTACTTAACTTTGAATGAGGAGTTTTACGACAAAGACTTGAAATCAACGGGAATTAATAATCTACTTCTTGTTTCTCGTAACACCAATCAATGTCGGATGGAAACTTGCTTCGACTTTACAAGGTGCAGACAAGGTTTCACCGTTTACGTGTATCCCATAGAAGACAATATCAGTCCTCTTTATCAGAAGATATTGAATGTCATCACTGAGTCTCGATACTACACAACAGATCCTTCTCGAGCCTGCATGTTTGTATTAGGTCTCGATACCCTCGACAGGGATCCGCTATCCGCAGAATTCGTTCACAATCTTCCGTCCAAATTGTTGCGATTGACCTACTGGAACAACGGAAGGAATCATTTGATTTTTAACTTATATTCTGGGACATGGCCGGATTATGCCGAGGAATCGCTCAGCTTTGATCTTGGATATGCTATTTTGGCAAAGGCTAGCATGTCGCAATTCAAATTACGACCAAATTTCGACATATCAATTCCACTATTTGGTAAACAACATCCGGAACGAGGTGGCGAACCTGGTCAAGCACCTGAGAACCATTTTCCTACCAATAAAAAATACGTAGCAGCGTTCAAAGGCAAGCGATACGTCCATGGTATCGGCTCGGAAACTCGAAATGCCCTATATCATCTTCACAATGGGAAAGATTTAGTCTTTGTAACAACGTGTAGGCATGGCAAATCTTGGAGGGAGTTACAGGATGAACATTGCCAGCAGGATAATCAAGAGTATGACATGTAAGTATAATTTTTCATTTCATTTCGAGTTCTTGACTCTAGAAACAATTGAATTCTGGTACTACAAAACCTGGAGAAGTGATGCCAGTGTTCTAAATCACCATTCGTATACTTACCACATTTGAATATATTTGTTTCCAATTACAGGTACGACTATGAGATACTATTGATGAATTCCACATTCTGCCTGGTCCCACGCGGAAGAAGACTGGGCAGCTTCAGATTTCTAGAAGCTCTCCGAGCAGGCTGCATTCCAGTAATACTAAGTAATGGATGGGCTCTTCCGTTTCATGAGCGCATTAATTGGGAGCAAGCAGTAATATTTTCTGACGAACGCCTCTTGCTTCAGGTTAGTCACAAAACTATCGTAATATTTGTACAAGTTGCCATTATTATAGACTTAGGGATTCTTTTGTGACCAGCTTTAGGTGCAAACTATTCATGTTTGGTTACAGATCCCAGACATTGTGAGATCAGTTTCGAATGCAGATATCTTGAAGTACAGACAACAAACTCAGTTTTTATGGGAACGTTACTTCTCTTCTGTTGAAAAAATCATTTTCACTGTATTTGAGGTAAGTTTATCCAATAATAAAAGAATGAACTTATTCCAAATGCTCAAATCAAAATAATGTTATCTTTATAAACGGCTCCGCCCAACTTCCATACTCATAAGAAGTATGCAACAAACTGATTGTTTACTTATCTTGCAGACTCTCCGAGAAAGATTACCTTGGGAAGGGAAACGAGAAGGATCGGTATGGAATTCGAGTCCCGGAGCTCTGGTGACGCTACCGCAGTTTACAGACAGCCAGCAGGAGCTTCCGTTTTCCAATTGTGAACCCGGCAACACTTTTACTGCGATAATATACTCTCAGCTCGGATCAACAGCAGTCCTATACCGCCTACTCAGAAGCGTGGCTAAGAGTAAATACTTGGACAAGGTGAGGCATAACGTGAATGATTTTTTTTAATTGGGAAGGAGATGAACTAATTCTATTACCGTTTCTTCTTATCATTACGACTATTTTTGCTAATCGATTCCAGATCATACTCATGTGGAACACGGATATTCCTCTTCCAAGGAGGCCGCGTTGGCAAGGAATAAGAGCTTCGATACACGTCGTGGCAGCTAACGGAATATCTCATCGTTTTTATCCACAGAAATTGATGACAACAAGTGCTGTATTATCCTTAGATGAGGATGCTACTCTCAACACTGATGAAATTGATTTTGCGTTTACCGTTTGGCGGTATTTTCCTGAAAGGATCGTAGGTTATCCTGCAAGGTCGCATTACTGGGACGACTCCAAGGTATGAAGAAATTTTGCATTTTTAATACTTTGAACACAACTGCAATAGTTATACGTTTTTTAAACCATGAATCGTTATTATCTTTTTCTTCAGCGATCATGGGGTTACACCAGCAAGTGGACCAACGACTACAGTATAGTATTAACAGGGGCAGCTTTCTACCATCGTTATTATAACACTTTATATACCGAGCTGTTGAGCTCGACATTGCACAAAACTGTTGCACAGTCGCAAAATTGTGAAGATATACTGATGAACTTTTTAGTCAGTCATGTGACAAGACGACCTCCTATTAAAGTTACGCAACGTAAGCTATACAAGGATACAACAGTTGCCGGAATCAGGTTTGTAATACAAATGTTATTATTATTTAACCTCAGTAGTACTTTATCAGTATTTAATCCTTTTTTCTAAATTTTTTTTCTTAATTTCCTGTTCGCAGATCTCCCTGGAACGACCCAGATCATTTTATACAAAGACAAACGTGCATGAACACGTTCGTCGCTGTATTTGGATACATGCCATTGCTGCGCTCGAATATGAGGCTTGATCCGGTTTTGTTCAAAGATTCCGTGAGCAACCTGCGTAAAAAATATAGACAGATCGAACTTGTTAGTAATTAGCACTGAAAATGAGATTTTTTTTTTTGCATCGTTACACAAGTATACAACAAAATATACCCTATAAGAATATAATAAATGCATTATTTCAATCAGCGAATTTCCTATACCGTATTGATCGACTTACAGCATAACCGAGAAAATAATAATAATAATAACAATAATAATATAATTACAGCAACACTACCAACCAGTTGGCAATGGTTACAAAACTTTCTCCTATTCTGTTTTACGGAGGTGTGTACAGTAGATCAGATCATTTTAGTAATATGGTCAATTGTCATGAGAACTCTGGACGGATTTAGTTTTCTTTCTCTTTTATTTCATCACACTCGCGATTTCGTTGTCAAAATGAACACATAAAAAATGCTCTCTACCTAAAACTTGATGAATGGTTAAAACTAGAATACAGAAAAATCATTCCTTTTATACATATGCTCGATTCTGTGCATAAGTTAAGAAGCGTAAATTTATTTACGATACTGCGATAACAAATATTCATTGCCTAAACTATGCGTCTTATAGTTAGATTTTTACGATTTAATCACGCTGAAGAACATTTTTTAACGGGTTCCGTGAATTGAGATTTATTTTATCAGTAGTCTTAAGTTCAATGTATCACTTATGTAGGTTGTGAACTCGCGTCAATAATCATCATTGAAAAGCTTCCATACCTCATGAGAGTCAAATGATGGAGAGCTGCACTTTGCCGCAATAAAAAAACGGAAAATTACTCTCTGCCATAAATTTACAAGCCATCGTTTTTAAAAGCTGTATGCTAAACAAGAACATGAATTGTGTTAATTATACTTTTCCTTTTTTACGTGTTATTGGGAGAAAAAACCTTCCCGTTAATATTATTTATTGTAAAATTTGATTAATATTATATATATATATATATTACATAAAATTGTAACCGTGCCATATCACCGACCAAATTAACGTATTGAGAATATGTTTACGGGATGCGTTCTTTACAGTATAATACTGTTACTGCATGTACAGGCGGTAGTAACAATATACGAATTATTATTTATCGAAAAATAACTTTGTTACTACGAAATAAGTAAAACCGCTATGAAAGAAGTGACGTTTCCTATGTTGTGAACCATTCCCTTCAAAGTTTTCATTCATTTTATAAAGGCAAATAATGGCTATTGCGATTTACTGCACTCAAGTGCTATTCTTTAGTTTTTGCCGAATAGAAATACCGGTAAATTGTACCAACCTGCACTCTGAGTGGGCTAAAGCAGCAACTAAAACTCATGAGTATGATCACATTATAATTGTATTATACCAGCATTTTTATTTTCAATGCCCAGGTCTGATTGTTCGGAAATAATACGCTAAAATCATTAATGTTAAGTATATCATACGATATTATTTTTAATAAAAATTGCAGTTTGCAAGGCGAGATTTAAAGTGAAACGAGTTTCAAAATGTTATTTTTAACGTTTGAATATAGGTGCAACACATTTTCCCACTTTAATGAGTCAGGGATCTACCATCCAAATAGAAAGTTTTAAGTATTCGCTCGAGCATATTGAACCATCCGATTTTCAATGAACTTTTGTAAATCTGAATCAATCAATTGTGAAAATTAAAATTGGTCAATTACTTTCGAATGTTCGCTGAAACTCGTGTTTTAGGAAACATTACAAATTTAAAAAAAAAAAATTTCTAAGCAATAAGACGACGTTCCTAATAAAAATTATATACATAGGTACACACACACACACACACACACACACACACACACACACGTTTCCAAACTGTGCCATGAATGGGAAAGTAAGAAAACGTATAAGAGAAATGAATTCCAATCATATTTCTTGACATAGATTCTTGTCTAGATGGAAGTCACTTACTCTTGTCTGTCAGTGTGTATAGAATTAATTGACAACGCGACAAGATAAATTATTTATTACATAATTCATAACTAATGAAATTCAAGATTGCTACCAAGCTGTACATATTGAAAAATAGTTGAGCCATGCTTTTGACTAATCAGAGAATTGGTTTGTGAGCCAGCCTTTGAAATTTTACGTTCACGAAGAATCCAGATATTCATGAATGTCAAGCCCTGGATAAGCAGGCAAAGACGATAGGAAATCTGAAGTTGCAAGATGCGTCGTTACTATTGTGTCGAAATGTAATTTAGAAAACATACAGCTGTCTCAAAAAGGAAACGAAACGTATAATTATTCCAATCGTGATTACATATATGCATACACATACGCACGTGTATATAGTATTAATGCGTGTGTTTATGTTACATGTAATTATTCAAACATTGTACAAAATGTAACAAACAATTACCCTTGGTGACTTCGCAATTACGAGCCTAGGGTTTTGTACTATTCATATGAAATAAATAAATCGTTAAAATCTAGAGTTTGCTATTCGTAGTCATTGCAATTTATATTTATTGTAAATGTATTTATTGGCTCGTCGGCACTTCTATGTACAGCATTGCAGTCAGCTAGTTTTTATTATTACACTTTATTTGCTTCCACTTTGTTTAGGCTAAATCTACTACTGCATAAAATGGTTGATATTAAATAGTACAAAAAAAATTCTGTACCTAATCCTAAATAAAATTATTTGTATTCATGGGCGTGCAAAAATACAAAGACAGTATTGAAAGTGAATGCTGATTGACAAACCGAGTAAATAATGTGGGAGGAATAAGTTATTTTATTTTTTAAAATAACAGTTGCAAGATAGAGATCCCCTTTGGCGTATCGGTCATGAAAAAAAAAATGACCGACATCAGTTTCGGAATTTGAATAAACAAATTAGCCCAATTTTCTCCACAGCATACTTCAAATGAAAATTGCCCTAACGCTGTTTACGATTGTCAAATTAAAATGTTATTTATGTTGTCCAATACTGTAGTTTGTATTCTATTTCTGTTTTATACTATTTTATATCCTAATTTATACTGTGAATATTTCATGTAACGCACGACTCGCACGCGCGGTAAAAGCCAAGTTACAGTGATTATTAACACAACCTGTGAAGTCGCCTGAAACGGAGCAACTGACCCGGCTTCAAGTGGTATACACAGGGTGTATGTAACTAAAGTGAAATAAATAAAGGAGAGGAAAAACGGATACATTACTTCATTTATTATTTTCGTCTACAATATAAATGTAGTCTTCAGCTCTGAGAATATTGTAATATAAGGAATAAGATGAGCATTTGCATGTAAGTTCAAATATAATCTGTGTCTCTTTTAACAGATCATAAGATTAAGATTAGCTAGACTCTTGAGTTTGTACGTAGCAGTGAATCAGACTGTGAGTACTTCTTAATTACTTGATTTTATTTTATTTTTTTCTGTGTATTTTTCAACAAGAAATCAGTTAAATACGATTCTACGACATACGATAAAACTTTAAACCTGTGATAATAGATATCAATTGTACCACTGAAAGGTTCACGATTCGGAGCAATTAATAGGATATCTTTTTGTTTCTATTAACTTACATTTTTTTATTTTTTTTTTTATCAAGTAATCGTCAACGATGAGATATCGCGATGAATGAGTCATGGCAAAATTTATCCTCATCGTTTATTATCACTCTAAATTCTAGTTATTTGCCTAAATTTCATCTTACACTTCAACCAGTTCATGGTTACAACTATAATCTTCTGACGTTACTTCTGAGGGTTTGACGATCGATGGTTCAATTATAACTACGCAATAAATACGTTCAATCGCCAATACGATATCAGTTAATCCATATCTACCTAACGATAATAACATACAAGAACAGTTGCATGGCATGTATACATACGTTTTATTGGTGAAATGCCACGTGTTCACATATACATATGATTATTCTTTGTAATACATCGACAGCAGGACATATTTCCGGTAAGGTGCTCAAAAAAATAATAATGTTGGCGATATTGATAAATAAATAGTGGCAAAAATATCGTAAACATAATACGTGAACAGAGCATTTTGTACTCATGCCATTTACGGGCTCTTAGTAATAAAAAATTTCCAATCTAGGTAAGACTAACATCATTCACGCTTGTAAATAAATTTTCAATAATGCAAAATATGCAAAATAACTGTTAGAGCGTAATAATTTTTGTAGTTAATTTGAATCTCTAAAGTAGACCATAAAATACATTCATTCTAACTAGAGGTTCGCGGACTGTTGCGGGGATTGATTGCTCAAGTTGAGATAACAGGAAATATGTAGAAATTTTGAAATTTTAAAGAAGTTGTCAACGTGCTTCCAGATGAAATAGAATTAAAGTTGCAACCCATCTGACATCTTGTGACAGAGACATCGCGAAGAAACGTATTGACAAGATGTAAACAGATATGCAAAAAGTTATGTAATGCGGATAACTAGGAAGTCAACATCACACGAGAGCGAACCACTCCTTTTCCCGTAACTGCAGAGGCTTTCAAACTCCTTAATCATACGTGTACACGTGTATTAAATTTAGCAGATGAATCTGGTCAGAAAGTCAATTCAAGATAATATTGCAGTATTGCAATGAAATGGCCGATACATAGTCCTGTGGTAAAAACGTCTAAGTCAACCAAAGATATAGAGTAGTAGTATAACAAATTGTGTAGTCTGATGGAGAACCGATGAGTACACATTAGTATCGGTAATAATTGATTACTTGTGTACCTAAAAATTCTACCTAAAACACATTTAAACCTTTACTATTAAAATGGTTTCCGTTCATAGCAATAAATGTAAAGGGCGTGCTTAATGATTAAATATACAGTATATCAGAAACGCGAGTTTGGCGATATTACATGCGCATCTGTGCGCACGTTTTTTTCATTTAAATACTACAATCACCTACATTTCTATCATATATGAATTATGTTCATAATTTTCTTGCTTTCCCGATTTTTTTTGTTTTTTCAATATTTTTGTTTTTTTCTTTTTTCTTGGAACCTTTTGTTCCTCTATTCTTTTTATACAATCATAATAGTTGTTGCGGTATATGTTTATCATCGTGTACTAAGTTAGAACTTACTATGAATAAATGATACGTGTGTCAAACCTTTCTTTTGCGTAGCTTAGCCTGAGCTTCTTTCAATAAAAGATCAAACGAGTTATCCTGATCTAACTTAGAGCCACTCCTTCCTCCGCCAAACGAATTGCTCGCAATCCCATCTGTACTCAGCATTAAACAAGAGTTATTAATGATATTTTCTTAAGTTGATTTTCACCAACTGCAACATTTAGTCGAAAATTTTCTTACCAAGGTCTGCATATTTAACTTTACAAAAAGCTCTACGGCCACCAAAGCAGAGGTCATAACTAGGTTGCATCGGGTCATCATTCCCATGTTCAACAGCTTCATACGCGTCGGTTTTGTATGCAAATGTGACGAATCCATAATTATCTCTGTGAGGTGAAAAAAAAAAAATCATATTTGCATCACGTAAGTGATTGTGAAACATGACCAGCATATGTGCCATAGATAAGTCAATATTTCAAATTAATAAAATGCCTGATCAAATAGTTCATTAGAGAGGCTTACCCATGTTCCCGAAAGTGTACGCTGATATCAACAACTGGACCAAATTGTTCAAATCTTCTGCGTAGATCAGCCTTCAAAACACCCTCTTCCAATCTGCCGACATAAATGACTCGGCGTTCTTCTACTTGCCTCTGTTTCTCTCTGTCAGTCCATGTGTCATATGGTTTTCTTCGAAGAGTAGAAGACGACCTGGATGGTTGAAGAGTTTGGCGTTATAAATGGATGTGTAATGACTAGGCAATGCTTAGAAGCTGAAATTTTAAACAATTGTTCAATATACAAAATTCAAAGCAACAGCAGTAGCGGGAATATTATTGACAAGGAAATTCTTCCAACGTTACGTGCTCACTCAATTGTGAGAAAATCGAAAGCATGAATAATATAATGGTCAAACCTTCCACTACCAATTTGATGGCTTTTACGTCACATCAATTTTCCCAAGTATACTACCACACCAGTTTCGTACCTCTGAATCAGATGTACAAGATATTCATGTATGATGCAAACTTTGTGTTTCTATGAAAAATTTTGTTATGTTTTTTATGATTCTTGTTCGAAAAAGTGTGTCCACTTTCTAACCACACGTACATGTTTCAATGATATGACCTAGCTTATATGAAAAAAACCATGAAAACGTCAGTAAAGCAATAATGCATTCAGTTGTAGTGACGTTGATTGTCGTTACTCCTTTTTCCGTAACTATATTGGCATCCAACTTTTTAAACTCGATGACTATAAACATACACGTGTGCTATGCCGGTGACAATTATTTAATTCTAAGCGCATTAGACCAAGATTATATTATAAATAGGATAAAAGAACGAACAGACATGGGTATTAGAAAAACAGGTAGGAGATTTTGATTCACCACTTTGGTATTCGGAACTCTTCACAACAGAATTGAAACAATGTGTTTACCTCCTCCAGCTTCGGTAGCTGTGACTGCTATCAGAGGAGTTCCGCCTGTGTCTATAATAACTTGGACCATGATTGCGCATTGGCTGTCTTCGTTGACCTGACCTTTTACCTTTTCCAGAATTCGACGGAGTCGAAGACCTACAATCGCCATTTTACGTTCACAAGTCAGAATCCTGTTTTTCCGTGGTAAAATTATGGTACATAAAAATTTTCTTTCAGATTTGAAAACCAATACCGCAGATCCCAGTTATATTCCGTGGAATTAAAGCTAAACTGCCATGCTGGCTACTTTCTTTAGGTTCCTTTAAAAATACCTTGAGCAACTCGAATATCTTGAAGACCTTGACCTGGACCTAGATCTGGACCTAGACCTAGACCTGGATCTGGATCTGGATCTGGATGACCTGGAGCGTGACCTAGACGTGGAGAGAGATCGCGATGTTGATCTAGACCTAGATCGAGAACGAGAGGACCAGCTGCTAGTGGAGCTGACCGAGCTACGCCTGTGACTGAATCTTCTTCTTCGTGTGGCGCCTCGTCTATGCGACGTGCTTCTACTTCTGCTTTTACTTCTACTCCGCGATCTAGAACGACTTGAGCTAGAACTATTCCTTCGCCGCCTGTATTGTCGATTCTTTCTGTCTCTTACTTGACTTGTCCTGAAAATATTTGATACCACACCAGTTATAAGAGTACGGCAATGTGGATGATATCAAAATTAAATAGTATCAAAAGAATTGTCATGAATTTTCTTGACCATACCACTTACTCCTTGCAACGTGTGAGATACCGGATCTATATTAAATTTAATTAGAATTTTTTTTTAGGAGGCATATAAATTTCCAAATTCCCAAAATTAATAATTTAAAATAGACTAGGGAAGTGATTCAAATTTTTTCCGACCAACAGATAGAATAGGTACAAAGATTATTTGTCATTTGGAATGCAATCTTAATCTCAAAACTTTGGAAATACCTATCTCTTAAAAAACATTTTCATTATTTCATTTTAAACAAGTGTCTCAGACATTGAAGAGACTCAGGGTTATCATAATACTTTGAAATTACATGATAAACGTTTAAGTTCAAGCAAAATGTACCTGTTCTCGTTAATAATATTATTGGTTTTAGCTGGATTTTCAAAGACTGTCTCGTTGGTCTGTATTCCAGCATCTTCAGTAGGCATTTTAGGCCTATTTTTCGCCTCTTCAATTTCAGCTTTAGGTTTCAATATAGAGACTATCTCTCTTTCTGACCACACAGGATTTTCCGGATCGTCTTTTATTGGTTCTGTAGTCGTAGATACATGATGAATATAAATCAGAGTCATAGGTTGAATAGGTGAATTGGTCCTGCTATTGTCGCTGCGATTTTTGTCTCGCCTACTGCGATACTCGGCAAGATTAAGTTTTCTTCGCGCTGGTTTCTTCATCTCTTCCTCTCCACTTCCTTGTTGTTCCAAATCCTGAACGATAATGTTCTGCACTTCGTTGTTAGAACTGTTCGTAGTAGTGACTATACTTTCGTTCACATTACTAATCAGAGTCGAGGTTGAAACGGGTGGCTTCTTCAACACCGATACCATCTGCTTCACCTTAGGATTACCACTTTCAATTCCGAACATGTATGCACCAGCTCTCCTCCCATTTCCGATATCTAGGACAGGCTTTGTCTTTGTCAGGACACCTTTTCGCAGTTGCAGAATACTCGTCGCTAATGCGGAACGTATTTTCATCTCATGTACAGGAGATGGTTTAATCACAGACTTACTTGTACTTAGTTTATTCACAACAACATTATTGCTCTGCTTCAGGACGCTGTCTTGTGATTGCTCCTTCTGTCGTTCTACAGTTCCTTCGTTGCTCTTAGCCTTATTCGAGAGATTTGTCGTAGGTGGTGATTCTTCACTAGCATCACTCACGTCCCCTGACTCTAAGCCGCTGTCCTTTTTAGAGTTCTGATCAATCCAGCTGTCTCCACTGTGATATTTAGGTGATATTTTCTTACCCGCCACAATTCGACAAGTTTCTAAATTGTTACCGCAAACGCTTGCTTGGTTATTCGACGTTTGTTTCAGGCTTTCGTCTTTGGTTGGTAACGCACATTTATCACTTTCGCTGTTGCATTGTCCATTATACTCGGCATTACTCTCTAAACTCCTCAATGCTGAGCCCACGCTGCTACAGTAATCGTGATCCAATTGAACCGAACCATCGACTCTACCATTTCCATTTGTATTATAAGTTACCTGTGGGAGATCGAAATTTTTTCTCAGAAATATCTTTTGTACTACGCTGGCTGGGGCTGGATTTTGGAGCACTTACGATTTTCAGTAGTTTGTTACGAGAAAGCGTAGCTGCTGCATCTTGCATACGAGTGCCGCTACTTCGAGTACATTTTTTTGTTGGTATTGCAGGAATCAAAGGTATAACTCTTTTGCGTCCAGATGCCTATTGTTGAATATATTCATCTGTTAATTGACCTCTTGACCACGAAAGATAAGTCAGCAGCAGATATGCACCATTTCGTACATCTGCCAATTACGAGAGTTAGACTAATTTACCTTTATCCTATCGATCACTTCCTTAGGTAAGGAATCCATTATATTTTGATGTAGCGTCGAGTCTACGACTTCTGCCGGTTTCTTTAACGGTGACAAGAGAGACCTGCCAGCAGGTGTGATAGATTTACTTTTGGAGGGGGCCAAAGTCTCGCCTGGCAAGATCCCTCCTTTTCCATACCCGCTTACCGATGACTTCGGAGTGACAGCCTCTGATGCCTCGAATTGTTCCAGAAGACTCTTTACATCTCCAGCTTCTAGTACTGGTTAACCAAAGGACGATTATTGACCAGACTACGCGAAGCATCGAAGTGCTAAAATCTCCAAATATTCGGTACAGAGAAATTATTTTGACATGTGCAATAATTACCGGGTACTTGTTCAGACACAGTTTCCACGTCTATACAGTCTTCCATCTCAGTCTCTCCAATGTGGTTTGTTTCCTCTTTTTCGACTTTTAAGTATTTCAACACAACATCTGTCCTATCCACATTTGTTTTGAGTTTGACAGGACGACTATATTCCATAGTTGTGTTTCCCTCTATTTTCGGCTGTTTCAAGTCCGGACAGACCCAATTCTCGACCTTCGTATTCTCTGCGATATTGAATAGAAATTATTTTCATCTATCACCAAGATTCACACGGAGACCAAGTGAATTGTTATCATGGGTGGCACTTTACAGTACACTCTATACTGTAATGATAACGACCGTGGAAATACGAACCTGTTGCGTAAGAGTCTACGTTTTGCGGAGAGTCTGGTCTTTCGATTTTTACTTTAACAAAAGAGCTGGGGTTTTTTTTTCCCTTGCTTATCTTCAACACTGATGGTTCAGTTTCGAAAATGTTATCCTGAACATCAACAGCCACTATTTTAGGCACGTCTATGTCGAGCCCCACCATATCTTTCACATCCATATCTTCCTCCAGATCTGAGGCCTGAGAAAATCAAACGTATACATTTTTACTACTGAAATTTGAGATTTTGATTCAATTAATTTGAACAATAAATTCACCTGTAGTGAACCTATATGTTCCTGCCAGTCGGTTAGCATTTTGGCAAAGTCTTCCTTGATGTGTTCCATTTTTGGGTAAACTGTTGCCACCCCAGAGTCGGGCAATACAGCCATGTCGCCGTTCAATCTGAATGTGAATAGTGATACATCAGCAAATAAAGCATGACAATACAACGATTTTACAAGTATTTGAAATGGCTTGAAATTGATTCAAATGAGTATTAATCGATTAATAAGTCTTTCCGTTTAAACAATATGGCTTCAGAAATAAATGAAAAAAGTAATGACAATAAGAAAAAAAATGTTTCAGTCCTAACGGTAAGCCCCATAGGTGGAAAAGCAGAACAATGTATGATCTACTTACTCTTGCTCGGTGCCCCAAAGAACTGCGGAAGGATCGATGCGCGAGTCTAAGTTACAGTGGAAGTCATCTTGCATTAACTCCATGAGTGAGCTGTGTGATTCTTCCAGCATATCATGCTGCAAAATTATTTATATAAGTATTATTACCATCATTATAATCATCATCATGGTGATTCAGTTACTGTTCGCTAAACATATTCGGGGATGGATTAATACTGTCGATAACTATGCTAAAACGACAATCGGGTAAATACGTAAGACAAATGAGTTTGACTTGCGAAATCGTGCGACATGTTTATACAATGTCAACAAATAATGTACCAATAATGTACCATTAACGTACGAGAAATATTAATTCCCGCATGCGTTAATCTCACCTGATCAAGTGGCAAAGAGAAACCTGAGAAGTGTTCCTCGTCGCGAAAATTTAAAAATCCAGTTTCCATGACCCGTCCAGGTTTGTTGTTATAATGCAACTGCACTCTGTTTAGTAATCTACAAAAAAAAACGACCAAGGTTTTTATTGCGGTAAGAAAAAATATTTTAAAATCCTTGATCAGAATAAAATACGAGACATCTTTGCTTAAATTTAATGTTTAAGTAACCGCACCAACTGTGTAGCATTTATTTTTATCCATAAGCGTTGATTCGCATTACAAATTACAGGGTTTCTATACGATATCTCAGTTTGTATACCGCAAATAACGAGCATATGTATATCTGTAAACACGCATAGTCGTAACATAGATCGTTGTCCGCTTTGGAGAAAATATTTTCAGCGATAAGAAAATTCGGGTGAATTTCTTGCACGTGATGCGAAAGACAACACTACGAGGATAGAAAACGTGGCAACGTGGGTTAGGTTTAATTTCTTTGTTATATATTCTTTTTCATCGACTAATGACTAAACAGTCATCTTATTAATCCTAAACCTACAACAGTAAGTTAACAATTTTCCCAATGACTCGATAAGGAAAATAAAATGGTGTGTGTACGCATAGCACGCGTGGGTAAGTTAGAGGTTATGTTTAGCACCGCTTCGATTATTTATGGTATAATCCCGGTTCAGTTCCCAGGATACCTGTCCCACCTACGCGAATTTCGTCAAGAATTTGCAAACGGTTGCGGCCCTATAGATTGATTCGCAAGATCATTAATCCGTTGTAAAATCAAAGGTTCTTCGGTAAATTGGCTAGTTCAGAAATTCGCACACGTAACATGCTGACGGGCAAAGTGGTTGGTCGGTCGGTGCTAGCGCAAGTCTCCAGATGCAATACTTACGCTATAATACCGAGGCGTTTTCCGAGCATAGATAATAAAATACGTACGTTATATATCGTCGGGTAAAATCCTGCCGAATATCGAGGTGAATACTGTGTATTTTAACGGTGAATTAACAATCCTTGTGGGACGCGGCATGCCTCGGACACTGATTCACGCGGATGCCGATGCACTGGCGCAGAGCTGTTTTCTTCACACCGACGCGATGATTTATGCGTATTTACGACGCCTCTGCGTACACGTGTAAAAGAGAATCGCTCATTCACAGCTAGATTAGCGAATGTGGAATAAAGGAATCGCGTGCCGTACGAAGGTGTGTGAGTAATGACATATGTACAATATGTATGCACAATTTGTATCGTTCACCTCGCGCTAAGGCCACGAGCGAACCTTGGTACGGTGATCGGTCGAGTATTTCCACTTAACTGCAGGTACTTTACAATGGGAAGGGTGAACGACGCGAGGTATGTAGTTTAGTCAGGGCGTATTTCCCCCACAAAGTAACGCTGCCGTGATGCGAAACGTACGCGTATCAACGTATGTGTACAGTTCACACCGCGTGGAAACACACAAAAGCACGCACACACTTTGCGAAAGAGATCACCGCCCCAGCAGGCCGCAGCACCGTACTACCTCCTCCAGGCTTCACATATTTAGCCCCGCAATCTTTGGTATAAATAAACCGAGATCACGTAACACCGTTGAGCTTTGTTCACCGATCTTAGTCACGTTGAACGGTATCAATTTCGCACGTTATCAATCGTTACTTACTTGTTGATATATAATTCCCGACCGATATGCTATTTTACACCGTCACATGTGTCCGTACGTACGTATCTCCTTCTCTCTGTCTCTGTCTCTGTCTACTCTGCAAAACGGCAAGCGTCGAAGGCACGCATTTCGCACACTAAACTGAGCGAAGCATCCTTCTTGCTTATCCTAACACAGCTACACTTGCACACACACATCCGTCCGCTGATACAGTTTGGGGTTGGTTGAACTAGAGTGGCGGCCTCTGGTTACCGGAGAGACACGGCATGATCGGAATTTGGCAAGGTGTCACGTGACGCTAAAATGACACGAATGCGGTGGCGACGCTATTCTTTCATTCATCGTTTCATCCCATTTTACCAGAGACTGCGTTTGAGTGAAATGCACGCCAAGATTTCTTCTCTTTGTTAAATTTTTTTGCTGACTTGGCGCGCGGTCCAAAAAAAATTTATAGAGAAAGCAACTTAAATTTTACATCTATGTGTATATATATATATATGTATGTATGTATATATATATATAGGTATGTAACATAAGAGGAACAAGATGTATGAGATGAACCACAATAATTTTGAATATTATTGTTCCCTACTTTTTTTTACGAAAAATGAAAGCATTCTTTTAACTTGTATTTACAGATAATTTATTTTTACCCTTCGTTACACTGCGGCTCCTTAATTATTCAAATGAAAAAAGAAATAATATCGGAGCGAGTATAAAATATAATATTCAGAGGCGTACAATATTGTATCTATACCTGGGTTAGGTATGTTATTCGGCATCTAAAACAGGCAAATGTATCTATAATATCAGTCTCTGCTAATACCTGCTAATAATAATTCATAGAAAAATCTTAGACCACTAGTATTTGGCATACCCAAAGTGAAAATGCAGTTGAAGAAAGCAGAGAGTATAAAAACAGAAAATTTTGACACCGCCCATACTGTAGTATGGATATAAAATTTAACATGCAATTTAAATAGATGTCAAACTTTCAAAAGTTGACTTTTAGTTCGATAAAATTCTTACATATCTCCAATCACTCTGTGTAAAACAAACATTACTCTTGACTGTGTAATGTTTTTACACAAATGATATAAAATATAAACAAATTGAGTAATTGCTATTTTATGGAGCTAATGATTACTGTCAAAAATTGTTAACGTTAATTAGGGAATATTCTGATTAAGTAAGAACTTGGATATTAACCTAGCAATAAACAAATAAAAGGTGGCTAATTTAAAAAGAAAATACACGTAATACAATGTATCAACTAATCGATAATTATGTATTATTATTCTATATTTTGAAAATGAAATCCGCGTACATTTCACATTCTATTTTTAGTATTACACATACTAATAATAATACCATCGTGCCGATCCACATCACTCTTCCAGTTTTCCAACTTCTACAAGCACTGTAGGTAGTATAAAAAATATATATATATAAATATATATATACATATTTGTATGTATACTAGGGTGGTTAATTTTTAAACTTTTCTTTTCCAACGTTATACTCCAAAAATTTGTGACAAATACTGAAAAATAAATTATTGTACAGCCCGGAGGAGGCATGAAAATATTTAAAGCTTTAAAAAATATCAGTTAATTTTTTTCGTATCGTGGTCCAATTAATCATTGTTCACAAAAATCAGTACTGAAAACGAAATAGGGACATTAAGTTGATGTGATACTCCTCTTTCGGTAACAAAAACTGTTATCCAAATTTCTCAGAAACGCTCAATCTTTCGGGTAAAAGACGAGAACAGCCAACTGCGGAATTTTTAGGTCCAATTTGCTGTTGAATGGTGAACTATTAATTGAACCACGATACAAAAAAAATTAACTAATATATACATATATGTCCGCAAGGTACACACATAAGAGTAAATAAAAATATGTTATAATAATCGGTAACGACCTCTAAATATTTTCATACTTCTTCCAGGTTTTACGACTGTTTTTTTTTCAGTATTTGTCACAAATTTTTTGAAGGGACCTTAAAAAAAACAAAAAAAAATTTTTTTTTAAATGAACCACCCTAGTGTATACTATTAACTTACTATTACTTGATAGCAGTAATAATAACAGCATGTAAATTGCATTTTCTATACGCCCTGAATTTTCTTTAAATATCGCAGTAGTATTAAAAGGGTTCTTATAACACGCGTTGACACGCTTATGAGTTTCTTTTGGTAGGAAGACTTGACGAGCTGTGGTGCAATATGGTACTATTAATTTGTTATACCAAGGCGATGTTTAAAAAAATTTGTAACTACAAATTTCCGACTGTATAAGTGTATGATGAAGACTGTGCACGCATACAATATAGATTTGGACACATGAATGAAATAAAACAACAGCTTTCAATGAAATGAAATTATCGTCCTGCTCATTTACTGTCTTGTATTATGTCAAATTACGTGACAATGTTTTATCAAATGACATAGATTTGAAAAGAATTCCTACAGTTAGCCTCTCATTGTTTTAACTAAAATGATAATTTTTAATCAGTATCAATTGTAATAAATGTAATTATTATAATGTCATGGTGATAAAATAATAAAATGTATGTATATATGTAGATCCCAGTTATCAGATATGACTTTTAAAATAAGTAATTGCAGATGAAACGCGGGAGATGAAATATCTGTTTAGATTAATGATTATGGTTGACAAATCTTATTCCTTTAAAAAAAAAAAGAAAGTAATATTAATATTTAATATGTAAATTTCGAATTAAATCATAACTCCAAGATCATTGGCCAAATAGTATTATGTATTATACTTGCACCACATCCACATAGATGTAATTCATTTTTTATTTAGCCATCTCAAGGCATATGTAGGACTTTGGGCAGGTACGGATAAATCTCATTTTTGCATTCCAAGTACTCGAGCATGATTTTTACATTCTGTTTCGATTTTGGCAAAATAACGTGTGGTGATAAAAACTCAGTTTCCAAAAAGATATCACGGCACAAATGATTGTATGAATTGCGAAATTTGAAGTGGTTCCAAGGCCTCTCATTAAAATAAACTTGTTTTGAAACTCTGTGAAAATGATTGTATATATTTTGATTATCAGTGATACTTAAATTAAAGGTTGAAACTGACTTGTCTGAACTCTGTGTTAATTCTAAACGTACCTTAAAAAACTTCCACATTTACAGTCACGCCCAGAATTTTAGGTTTTGTTGCTTTAAATCAAAGGTGTGTATTTCACTGACAAACAAAATCCTTTTTAAATGCAAATAATGAAGTATGCAATATCAGATCTTCTTAATTCCTCGTATCATCAGTGTGTAGCAGTTTGATTTTATGTGAAAAATATTTCTACTGCATAAAGATAACAGATAATTTGACCAAGGTTCAAAAAATATCTTATCGGCTTCTTCGTGACCTTTATAAAAAAAAAAATCTCCGTTTCTACGAGATATGAAGCCCTCTACATTATACTGCACCACTGTTTCACGATTCCCGACCCTTCCTGGGTTTGGATCTTTTCATCGTTACTTCCAATTCCGCTCACATCGAGCTTATCTGATTTGAATTTGTAGCCCCCGACATTTGGCGTTGAGACCTGAATTGGCCTGCGCAATCCCTGAAGAATACCAATCGAAGTATTCAACAAGCTGCTTTCGCAATCAGTTTTAACTTTCTTAGGTTCACTGCAGACTTCCGGTTCGAGTTTACGCTTTCGATCTGAGGGCGTGCCGCCGTTGCAAGTCAAAGTGCTCTGCGTTAGTCCAGCTCGATGGCGAACTATCTTGTGATCGCGAATATCTTCATCGGGTAGGGAAACCGAAGACATGTTCACATAAAGAGAACTATTAGGCGATAGTCTGTTTCTTAGTGTGACGTGACGCATTCGATTGATTGAATGTCTTCCAGAAATATTTCTGAGAGTTCTCCCAAAAGATGAATCCTTGCACAGCGGCTCGGACATTGAACGTTCCTCATTTGTCAGTTCGTAGAGTTGGGAATTGTCCTTCAGACAATCGTTCAATCGAACTTGAACATCTTTCAGCATTATTGAGGCATCAAAGGATACAAAAGACACATCATCTTTCAGTAGCAACTGATTCTCCTTAGTCCTCGCATTCTCAGATTCCATTTGGGCTGGTTCCGATGCTTCAGACATTTCTGAAGTTGTGGACTCCACTACATCGACGGAATAATTTTCTGTCTCGGTAGGAGCTTCGCTCTGATCTTCTCTATCGTCGGCTGCAACGTGGCCATTCTCTTTCTCGGCATCTGTTGGTTCTTCATCAATCGCTGGAGGCTCTTCACATGAACTATTCAATTCCGTCTTCAAATTTGTTTTAAGAGGACTGCTATCTATCGACAAATTCATTTTTGCTTCATACTCCTCCATTTCCTCCTTAGAATCATCATTTTCTAATATCTGGCTGATTGCATCATCAGTGAGCTGCGCTTTGATCTCGCGTTCATTAATTCTGCAATTTTCTGAATAATGTTCTCCAATTTCCTCTTGAATATCATCTCCTTTTTCTTTTTCAGCTACTTTTTCAGTTTCACGTTCTCCTTCCTTCTCCATTTGGCTAATGTTCACACTTTCATTATCTTGTTTCTTTTCATTTTCTTTTTCCATTTGTTGCGCATGTGATTCGTCTATAGTGCTTTCTTCATTTGCGTCATCCTGTACTACTGAACCACTTCTTTTACCTTTTACAGTAAAACCAACTTCATCAACGATGTACTGCTCACTGACATTTTCACTCGTCTGTGACTCGCTTTCTTCCGACTTCGGCTGCATAACGATAGTTCGGCTTTTTAGGTTTTTCGATGAAATCACGGTTTTATTTGTTTCTTTTTCAATCGATATTGGCTTGTTCGTAGATTTTGGCAAACGAGACATCGAAAGTTTGACAGAAGGACTTCGAAGCTTGCTCTGTAACAAATGAAATTAAAATAGTTGCGACCGTGCGTAGAACAATCTCCTCTTATCCCTACGCCAGATCAATATCAACTTGCGGCTGGTAGGTTCAGTTAGACACTCAGCAACAAGAATATCTATTACTCAACGATATTAATCTACCTGACGGTTGTTTGCACAGCTGTACTTGTGTGGAGTTGGGAGAAACGTTTCGTATCCAAACAGAGATATCTTAATGTGTGAAGTTATTTATAAAAAGATAGATCGATAAACTATAGTAAAAAACGAGCAAGAAGAGGTCAAGTAATATCAAATTAATTAAATCATAACAATAAATGTAATGAGTCTTGCACAAGCTATACTTAGAGAAATGATCTTGTGAGATCGTTAACAGTGAATAATACATCAATCAGGAATGAAACGTTTTGGATATCACTTTAATAAAACTTGTACTACAACGTACTCCAAAGACCGGCCGAAGTGTACTGGCACATTCATACCACGTGTGGCAAGTGAAACGTATAAAAGAAATGGATATAGATAAGCATGCTCAGTTGTTAATCAGGCTTTAGATACAGTGTTCGGGTTGACCTCAAAGTGTAGGTCGTATATATTTGATAATTGCTATTGACATTGATCCATGATTAGTAGTGATCTTCTCTCCTAAAAAAATCCAAATTTTTCAATTTATCAAAAACAGCAATCACATACTCAATTAGTACCTTAAAAATCGTTACGTAGATCAGACGATTTTAAAAAAAATTAAATTCTATACACTCTGAGCTTTCCACGTTGGTAGTCAAACTGATGCTACTTGCTGTTTCACTAACATAAATTATTATCGAGGAAAGTTTGTTCACTTTGTATGTTTGGCATTCGTTGTAAGACAGAACTTTGCATTCCTTGAGCTGATTATATATTTCACTATTCGTTACAATAATAGCTTCGGTATTCCCAGCTAATTAAGAAACTTCCATCAACGCTTGGATATCGAAGAATGGGACTGTTAAATTTCAGACTAAAATTAGCATTTCTTAGGACAGTGAGAACAATGACGAAAGTAAAGACAAAATTGTCATTCACTGACATACCTTGAAAGTCTTGCTAGTGCCAGCTGCTTTGAAACTTTTCTGAACATTCGTCGATTGTTGCTTTCCTCTGAAACAGTAATTAATTCCTTTAGATGAATCTTGTCTGTAACGTATGTGGATTTCGATAAGTAATGAGGCAGAAAAAAAAAAACAGTTTTCAATAGAATGCGTGAACTACGTCATTCGATTTCAGGGGATGAGAGGTCATAGTTTAAAATTATATCTGAACCACCAAGGTTTTGTATTTCACATAGATCGAAATTGAATTTCTTTGCCTTTACCGATAATCATGGAAATCAATGTGTTGAAACATCATCAGACAGCCGCCATAAATATAAAGGCTTCCTTGTATCGACCAAACGTTCGACGCAATAATTCTATACGACGATAGATACAAGGATGGAAATGCAAAACAAACGATAGGTAATTTTACAAATAGTTAAATACGTATTCGTCTTTATCCTGGAATGAGTGCTATGGGTAACGACACTGTGGGAAAGCGATATTAAACGACGATGAGTTGTACGATGTCAGTTCAACTGGGGTGCGGAAAAGGTATATAACAAAAGTTTGGAAGTCTATTCTCATAAAAAATGGAGAAGATAAGCCTGGACAAGGTATAATCAGCAGAGAATTATGTGTACAGGTTGGGTTTTGTTGATGGCTTGGATTTTACAAACCTGTTCGTATTCTCGTATTCAGGCTGCACGGAACGCGCCGCGGGTAAATTCACAGCGATATCAACTTGTCTCGACGAAGCGGATGCCGTTTTTAATCTCCGAACGTACCTATTCCTCTCATCACCCTCGGGTACCGCCTTCTTTGGCGTTTTACCCATGGTTTATATCAATCACAAGGTGAGTTAAAACGAACGCCCTTGACCGACGCTGCCCGCAGTATAAACCGAATCTCTAACCTTTATATCTCTCTTTTCGCGTATTGCTCTCGTGTTCCCCTTTTTGAGACGATTGTTTTATTATTCAATTTTCATTCCTTTAACTATTCCCATTTGCTCGAACACGTTTGAATTCCAGACGACAGCGTTACAGTGACAGTTTATACTTGTTAGTTTTTCAAGGGGGAAGATGTACTTTCGTCGGAGGTGGCGTCTCCTTTTCTACGTTCACAAAACACACGTAAATAAACCGGCGAAGAGAGTATGGGTGGGTAGGCGACGCGTGTTGTTATTCAATTAATCGAGAGAGCGATAATATGATCAAGAACATGGAAAAACGAAAATGGAACAATCGCTTTGCGAGCAAAGTTTCACACTGTCGATATCAGAAACTAGCTCGAAGCGGACAAACCACAAAACGACGCGGACCCTTTATCAGTAAGGTTTGCTTCATACGGTAACATCGCACAAGTATTGCGTATATGTATGCATGCACGTATTATACTTCGTGGGTGTGAAAATACTTTAAAAAGTATATGTATGTACGTACGTACGTAGAGCTACGCGTGAGAGGATTTCTCCAGATATGCAATGTGGAATATGTTCTGCATCTATTTTGATGCGATTCGTATGTAAGCAATGTGTGAGCTCTCAATAATTCACATCGATTCACCCGTTTATGGAGAAATTTTTCTTACCCGCGCGTCGCCTGCTCAAGAGACAATCGAAGCTCTCCGTAACGTGGAGTGCAGCCAGTGAACAAGATGTGCGTGTAACGTATGTATGAATGAGTATTGGCAAGTGTAAATTATCTACTGATAATCAACGGAGAATGAAAACGCGATACTTCTGCGGTACCGGTCAACTGATTGTATTTTCGTTACGTAACCTTATGTTATGTAGCTAAAGGCTTGGCTTAGCTAAGTCTGTGAGGATGTAGGTATGGATGTAGGGTATATCGAGTGAAGGTGTCGACAACGAAACCCATACGACGCATGTGAGTCCGTATGTCGTTACGTACACAAACGCAAGTACGTCGTACGTATACCAAGCGTATACCTACACACTGCGAACGCCATGAAGCCGGCCGGCAAACGCCGCATTCTCCCTCAATTTTTCTTTTTGTTCGTAGTTTAAAAGTTCGTCAACATCGCGTCCCGGCATCAGACGCCGAGTAACCGGCAACGTTGCACAGAGCCGTGATTCGCTGGACGTTCGGCCACGCGCGGCGAATATTGCGGCAGCCAGTGTTGCCAGATTAGATAAATTCCTCCTAAATTTCGGAGCAATTTGAAGCTTATGGAGAAAAAATTGGCGGAAAAAGTATCCAGGAGTTTTTTCAGGAGAAATTTGAGAAATTGCCGGATTTACGCGTCGCTCGCCAACTCAAAAATTTTTGCTGCCTTTGTTTATTTTTTTGTACAAGTCTTAGGGCGTGTTCGGAAATCGACTGACCGTACCAGCCCCCTGACACACGCTGCTAAAAGTGGTTCGCAAAGTGTCCCTCGATTCTGCCACCAATTTGCACCACTCGTGGCGCTAGTAGTTACCTGACGAACTTGCGCGCGGTCAGCGAGGGCAGCGAGCGTGTCAGAAGTCTCCTGGCACCACGTAGAGGAACTAAAAAACGGGGACAAGACGCGTACAATTTTTTAGTATACGAGCAGTGGTGAGTGTCAGGGGGCTGGACCGTACTGTCAGTACTGAAAATCTATAGTATACATCACTTGGACTATACCATTTTCAGTACTGACAGTACTTTCAGTCAATTTCCGAACACGCCCTCAGAGTGTTACCGCTACAGGAGGTATGAGGCTCTGTCGGTAAAGCAAATGCCAGAATTGCTGGTAGGCTAAGGCATTTCTGATATAGGGAAAGGTTATTCTGAAAGGTGGATTTTACTTCTACATGCCAATTATATACGTCATATTGTACAAACTTGATTCAAGTTCGTTTTGACGGTTAATAATTTTAGGCGGATTTTCTTTGTGGGTTAGGAGGATCTCGAAGGATTTCAGTTACCCTAGGAGATTTGTGGGACAGTCGTCTGGCAACACTGTTCTACACACAAGGGTAGCATCCAATGCTCGCATGCGCGGCCGGGGTAAAGGCAATTCGGGTACTCTGTCTCTCTTGCTCTGGACCGTGATCGGCTGAGCGTGTTCTCCGTCCAATCACGGCGCAGACCGAGAATGACAGAAGTGTACTCCCGATTTATTATTCATTGTGCGCAGCACGAACCATCTGCCTTGTACAATATACGTATAGGATAATAATCAATCAATATTGAGATTGAAAAATTTCGATAGCCGCACTTTATTCGTTGCTTTATTATGCAAATTCGCAATTTTATTATTAATGTTGAATCTATTTCGATTGGCTATGCAACATATGATTTAAAATAAATATTTTACAGACAGAAGCATTTTACCCCGTGATTTTACCCACTCGTCCCACTCGTATAATACTCAGTTGATATAGAGTTTCTTTTTTTTATTCGTCGAACTTTTGTCTCTGCTGTAATCATCGTCAATTATATAACAAATAATATCCGGCCTCTCGTAGACTTGACTATGTTCTTGTTATTATTATCACGTCTCAATTTTTGTACTTATAACAATTAATAAGATTTGTTAAAGATTATTTCGGGAAACTTGTTTGAAAGATCGACCAATTTTCTTTTCAAATTTCACTGCAGGAAATAATCCTCGTTTCTAGTGGAAAATTTATTTTCAGTGTCGTTGACCGAAGAATAAATATACTTAACAATAAGTATAGTCAACGTTATTGTTAACATTTCCTCAGCCAGTTAACGGCATGGTAATAGTCATACAGAGAGTACAGAAAATTCTCTTAATCTTTTTTCCTTTAAATTATATTCAGCAAAAATAATTCATTCAAAAATGCATCTTGTTATAATCATAATATATGTGTAGTTGTTATGATACAAATGTCTTTTATACTTGCGTATTAAAATTAATCAATCGGCGTTATTATTATTACATGTATTACTACAGGTTCCCGTACTTTTAGCGATTTTTTTTTTTTTGGATTGTTTTCTTTTACCTTTTGCTAAATTCCATGTCTCTGTAGAAAGATTTCTTATAATTATCTTCAATTTTGACACTGCATTCATTAACTGCGTATGCCTAATATTTAATCTGCAATTATGCATACATGTATATGTTATAATCATTGTACAGGGTGTCCCAAAAATCTCGCTACCTGGAGCTCTATTTTATTTTTCAAATTTTAATTATACAGTTTTCTTTACTTTCATCTGCCTTAAATGTTTGATCGAGTAAACTGTGGCAACAACATTTTTCATCTTTCTTTTTCATCGATACATGTAACAAAATATTTGGAGCACCTAGTATAATGTTATTCAACTATTTGACTATAATCGACAATAATAATAATAATGCTAAAATTATGTATGAATATTATGATAATATGTAATTGTGTGATAGCCATGTGTAATAGTCTTTCCTTGAAATTTCCCATCGTCGAACCTTATTTCCAAGCCTATTACTACTTACATAATTTAGAAGATTAATTGAATTTAATTTATTATTATTACAATTTCTTTTTATCTTTATTGTTACGTTATTCTATTTATTTAATTATTTTTCTCCAAAAATACACTTTTTAAGCCACCTTGCCATTTGAAATAATCTAATACTGATAAATTAAGCTTTTGAAATACAAATTATTGTACAATTTACTTGAGAATGGATAACGCAAACCAAAACCGCAGACAACAAAAACGATCGACTTACAATTTTTCACTTAATTTTCTTTGCATTCGGAGTTTATCATCACGTGTGGTAATCTGGAGTATTTTACAAAAATGATGGAAACTTTATGATAAGAATATATCACTCGTTAGACATATTGTTTGTATGGCACAAGTTTATTTGTCATTTTCGCGATATGCGCCTTTCATCAATTTTCTACTTTTATCAATCACCTATACAAATCCACGTTTTACACAATATATGCGTGCATATGTAAACTTGTATCAGTGTCGTAAGAAGTCGGTGTTCAGAGTTTTCTTGTCGCAGTGTTAATCATTTCGATCAACTAAAGTAAAAGATGATACGAGAATGCACGTACACATGTGTATACGTGCACCAAAAAATAACACTAATCTTTGTGAAAAGATCGTCAAGTATTTCTAAGCAGCATGTACACAGTACTATGTTTCAATAAGCGACTGCCGACGACTGCCTTGCCGATGGCAGGAAGGGTATCAATTGTTGTTGTTGTTGTTGTTGTTACTATTATTATTATTATTATTAATATTATTCATCTTTAGTCTCCCTATATATCATTATTCACGTATAATTAAAATATGACAACACATTACCCCCGAATTAAATTTGTCGCAAAGCATATCAGAACTGAAAAGTTCGACAAAGAAACAATAATAAGAGTGAAATGAAACGTAGATGTATAAAAAAAAGTTATTTTCATTATTTTTACGAAGATTTATTGTTTTTTCTTTGTAACACCTTAGATTACATTAACATGACTGACATCTTCCAAATGATTCCAACAGCTGATTTGGGGTATCTGTTTGTCCAATTCTTTATTTACTTATTCTTTATGATTATTTCCTTTTTGTACCCATGCGTCGGTGTTGTATTAATTTTCAATTTCACGCAAAATTATAATTCATTATCGTTATCGTTTCATTTTCATTCATACATGGGTTGACTGCTGCGACTTTTTCCATGTGTTTTTATTTTCGCCTTTGTATTGAAGTCCTTGTGAAGCTAACTACAGAGCATTATTGTGACTTACAATCGATATTTGTTTCATGAAACTGTCATCGTTCCCATATTTATTAATTTTCTTACACATTTCTGGATTTTGATTTGATTAATAAAGTACACAATTATTTTGCTAAAAATATTGACCAATATTGCAACTATTGATAGTAGTAGTTACCAATAATTTATTTGCATTACTTTTGCGACCATTTATTCAATGTTTCTTTTATTACGTAAATTATCATAAGGCAAAACGATAATCGTTCTACTTGAGTCTCATTTAGCTGCATTTTCAACACTATATTTTCTCTCAATCAATCCTTATAAACTCTTGTGTATACATGTGTTATTTATTTATTTATTCGAAACTGATTTGGGGGTGGGGCCCGGAAAAAATGTGCCAATCAATATTTTCAAGACCAACCTGGCATGAGGTTACAGAATTTTTTTTTCCCCACCACCTTGATAGTAACAGTTTATATACATGAGTATGTGTGTGTGTGTGTGTGTGTGTAAAATGTTAAAACAGGCACAAGGTGCAGAAGCAAGACTTTAATTTTACACACAGTCGATATGGATGAAGTTCATCACATTACTTTCATTACTTAATAAAACTGCGACTGAGGGAAAAAGGAATAGTATCAATTTTGTACCTCATTCGTTCCATACTATATTTACACTGAAAATGAAATTGTTGCTATGGAAAAAATTCTTACAGTCAATTAAATTCAATATCTATCATCAGCGTTACCTTTTTACTTGGTTTAGTTTTTAAAAAATTTTTTTTAATCCTTTACTGCAAACGTAAATATGTTCAGAATTGATTTTCTTTAAAAAAAAAAAATAATTTTTCACAATTCTGACCTACACTGCGAATAAAAGTTTTTCCTTCTTTCACGTTAGCCCAATTTATTTAATCTACATACCTAATGAATTAATTAATTAGTTAATCAGTTACTTACATATTTTGGCTACAGACGACCAGTCAGATCATTATTACTGTAAGTAGGCCTGCTGAACAGCAGTTAACAAAATTAATAAGAGAAAAAAAGAAAAGCAAAATATAATAATAATACCTGATACAAAAATATCGCCGCACTCCACCTTCTAACAATTTCGCGAAGTAGGTGAGAGTCTTGCGATCTTGTCTTGGACATCTTAATCAATGATTATTGTTAGAAAGTAATTACCGATTTTTCACCAGTTGCTTCATTTTTTTTTCTATTTTTTTTTTTCATTTCTTTTTTTCTTCCCTACAATATTCGATTACTTATATTTTAGTACGCGACTGCCTTTTCATTGTAATCTACGTTCATCACCATTTAAGGATTTTGTTTCCTTCCACTTTCGTCGCTAAATATCACTGGGTACACCTGATTATTGTTAGTCCATATCGAGCTAATTTCATTAACCACGAGGATGTATGCGTTTGTGTTGAAACAAAAAATTCATTCAAACGCTTTACAACAAATAACAGACAGACAAATAGATCTATTGAAAAGCTGGCAGCGGTGAGCAATCTAAAAAATTTAAGTCCAAACAAGGATTTCCAAAGCAACGAATACATCTTAACAACAAGTGATTACAATAATGTAAAGCTATGTGAAATCACTGGAATACTTAAATGAATGTGAATCAATGGAGCAAAGGTTTCAAGAATGCCAGTCACATTGGTTGGTCTAAAATGAACGGTTTATTTAATTCAATAAAAAAAAAAAAATAAGAAAAAAAAGATCGCATATCAACCACTGTATGATTGAAAAAAGTTATTAATGGTGAAATTGGAAACATCTTGTAAATAATCTACAAGTGAAAATTATTCAAAAAAAAAAAAAAAAACACGTCGAATAAATTTCAATTGGTATGCTAATTCAAATTATGTCTTCTTTTCTCAGTTTGAGACATTAATTTTGATGTTATACAATTGAAACACATAGTTAATTTCAAACGCATTTTAACGTACAGGTACATCACAGTACCATTTCAAATCCTCGTACTGTATTTAATAGTTTGATGAAATCGACTTGTTCGATAAAATTTAGGACGTGATTCGCATTATCTGCACTTTTTTTTTTTTAAACTCAAGCTGCCGATCATTTCCCATTCGCCAATTTTGATGAAAAAATTGCATTGGTGTTAATTCGTTTGAAAGTATGTACTTGAATATGAATCACAATTGTGGAAACTAACAAAATTTTTGTAAAAAACTAATAAACCGCTATGAGGGTGATTGATCAAAGAAAAAGTTTCGTATTCCAGAAATTTTTGACACCCGAAATTTGACGTTCAGCGTTTTGTTTCCTTCTAAGTTGCCAAAACTCGTTTGGAGAATTTAAGTGAAGAATATTACTAGCTATCGTTCTTTCCGGTTTGCTTTTCTCAATTCTTTCTTTCTTATTCCCATCCACAGGTACTAACATTGTTTAAACTGGTGCCCCACTGATAACGCAATGAAACGCAGGACATTATGAACAACAACTAGGAACCATTCTATCATACACAATGCTCTTTTCATCATTTGCAAGTCCAGCTTACACAAGTCAAATGCATAAATTCTAGTGTCTTTACGTATTATTTATTCATTAATTTATTATTTTTCATTTGAAAGTGCGTTTCGTTTGTTTCTTTCTAGTCATCTCAATTTTTCATCTCATTTGCCTTCAATATTGGTACACATATTATATTACGAATTCGAGAATTAACCCGTTTACTTTCGCAATATATGTAATAACTAGTTACCGATCCGGAATGATGCAGGATTAGTTTTGTCTGGTTTTCATTCTCACAATCGCGTTTGGGGTAAAATATCTTTGCGGTGTATTTATAGACGAAATGGATTTTCTTTTTTTTTTTCTTTCTTTTAATAACGAATCATTCACTGTGAAATCCATCCATAGTTTGAAACTCAGCATCGTTTCAAGATCACTCACTGTTCTACTTTGTCTTTTTTCAGATTTTTCTCTCTCCCGAAAAATCATCCTAACAAAAAATATCTGCAAACGTAAAGCGTTTCTCAATATTTATGGATTTCTTTCAATTTCGCTTAGTCATATTATCTCGAGTGTCCAATCAGTTTCTTGTTCCTTTTTGTCCGAAAAAAAAGACAACACATATAATTATATATATATACATATATATATAATATATATATATACATATACATATATATAACCGACATTTGCGAGATGACGCGCAAGTTGACTGATGTCGAATGGTTAACCAATTACAACCATATATACAAGGAAAATGTTCAGTGTACACGGTATGAATTCACGACATGTTCCGGGTTGATTTACGTACGTATAAAAAAAAAAAGATGAAATGAATCGAATTTGATTGACTTGATGCAGTAGTAGTTGAAATAAAATGTTATCCTCGTTATATGTCTATATTTATAGGTACGAACGATGTAACGGGGAAAAACTGGATAACCGTATTATTTCGCCATCTCACGCTAGTAAATTATGCTTTACAATACGAAAAATTAGACTATACATATAATAGTATTTCTATTACGACGCATTAACAAATTATACATAATGTTTTTGTACCCTATATAAATCAATCTATTTAAACCTCAAGTTGATTGTTTGCATTTGTGTTGATTGATTCTTTTACGCTTTTATTTTGTGGATGTGTATGTTGTGTGTAAAGTAAACTAGACAAAGCAATACTGCAGATTCGTACCTCGTAATCATTGCCTGGGTTATTCCGACGATGAAAGAATCGAAATTAATAAAAAAATAAAAACAACAATATTAATAATAATAATGATAGTAATAATAATAATAATAATAATAATGTGCAGCTGTACGTCGAATACAGAGAGACAGTTGGTTGACAGATGAATTATATGGGGTATGTGAAAAAGTTCACGTTTTTTTTTCTCTAAATTTTATTCCTTCGTGTAAAATTTGTAATTTGAGCTGGCAGACTTGGCTGACCTGCAGGGAACTGAGCGCGCAGTACTACGTCGTTTACTGCGAATATGATAAGTGCGAGCCGCTACGAGAGGCAGGGATGGATGGATGGATGGATAGATGCTGGCTATTTACATCCGATATTTCAGTCTCGGTCAACCATCGGCAAGGCGATTCAACTTTTGTCCGCGCAAATTCGTGCTATTAAACACAAAGCACACAACACCGCGTTTTGCACGCCAAGAGAGGCACGCGCCGGGCGCACGCACACACTGCTCCTCCGTGCCACAAAATTCGACTCCGCGTGACACTTTCTCACGTCAGTATGTAGCGCTGTATTATCTAGAAAATAAGAGAGAGCAAAAAAGGAATAGTACGAAAACGAAAATTCAAAATTGTGAAAAACAATAAAATTCGAATCTAATTGGTAAATACTCCATGACAGTATCGAAAATCTAAGTACACATTCGAAGAGATCCTGGCAAATTGTTGACGATTAATGAATTCTGTCGAATAATTTTTCAATCATATTTGAAACCCGACAAATGAAAAGCTGGCACAAGAATACGAGTGCCGTTTTATAAAGAATCAGTGAACGCTACCTGTATAATGCAATATTTGTTACTCAACACTCGTTCTCAGCGGTCTTTTATACCATTTCCGTTAAAAGAAAAAAGCGATCACATTATAAACAAGGAATATTCAAGGGGGGTCTGATAAATGTATACAGTTTTGATATATACCTGCATGCAGATGTGCTAAAGCTTGTCTTGAAATAGAAAGAGATTGTTGGTGGCTGCTACTGCGACAACATTTTCAGACGGATGCCACGCCGTATGAAGAATCTTTTTATTAAAGTCCAGACAATCTACACTAATCTCATCCTTCTTACGTTTACCACCGGTGCATACCTGTAACAGATATTCCCACGTTATTAACATAATTTTCTATTGGACGATGACAAAGAACTTACCACCGTGTGACTAAACATTGAATTACAAAACGAACCTTGCGTGGCTTGAGCAGTGTCTTAGGCTTGGCTATATCTCGTGCTGCTTCCAATGTTAGGTCTCGCTTCGTAGAGCGGTCAAATACTCTGAAAAAATTATTGTAGGAGCCCGTCATGATGGCTGAGTCGTTGCCGCTCCAACAACACTCAAATTTGTCAAATATGCAGTCATTCTCGTACAACGAACACAGCTTAGACCTGAGATAGTCGTGGACCTAAACAAAAGAAGAAAAATTACGAATAAGCATAGAACTAAGCACGCAATGAATAAAGATTCAAAACGACAGAGGGTTATATTGAGATTGTTGAAGTATACAATGATAAATTAGAAAAAAGAAAATAGATAAATAAATAACCGACAATAAACGTACATAGTAACACTCTATTGGCTTCGTTTCCATGTGCAGGTCCCAGACCTTGACACTAAGGTAGTCCCTGGAGATCATATATCTACCAGAATTGCTAAGCTTGACGTCGCTGATGCTGGATATTATCTCAGAGAAAAAACTCCTGTTTGTCGGATCCTCGGGCTCTTCAAAAAGTTTGCTGTGCCGATCGCATAGCGCAGCTGCTCTCATGTCGCATAGCCTAATGGTACCTTTGCTACTGCTGTAAACTAAGAGGTTGCACTCGGCTGGATGAAATTCAGCGGCAGTTATAACTTCTGTCAGCTCTTCCATGTTGGTCGGTTTAATATCTACGATGTCTGTTTATTGTGTGGTTAGGAAAAAATACTAGAGATTGATATTGATTTGTTGCTCCTACGGTTTAAAATTTACACCTGCTGTTACGGTTATTTTTTTTTTTTTTTTCGCTTTTCTTGTGGGAAAAAAGAAAGGATACTGAAGCTCTGATCGGTGATTTCAAGATGCCAGAGATTTATTCTAAGATCATCGGCGCTGAGATATGTCTCCTGGTCACTATTAACACTGATACTGTTTATATGGTAGGTGTGCGCATTAGCAAATATCCGTCTAGGTGATGCTTCGACCATTAGCTCCATTGGTTTTATGGTAGGTACCTGGGGAAAAAAATTTATTAAATCACATGTCTCAATTATGTGCTTATGTTCTTGCATAAAATTCATCACTTCATTGATGGTTTGTAATAGAAATCTGACCTCAGGAAAAGTGTGAAATTCCTTTGTTCTATACTTATTGTCAATTACTATTTTGATAAAATAGACATGTTTATACACCAGCTTATCGTTGGACAATATCTACCTTTCTATAATTTACGATCAATTATTCTGTTAATGCGAGGATTTCGCATTATCAAACGAGCATTCCCTTCTCAATCGACATTCTGCCGATGCAGTATTTTGTCGCGTGATGATGAGTTGAGAAAGGCGAATTACATGCTAATCCGATATTACAATGTTTGAAAAGTACTATGCACGTTCTAAAAATAGGTAAAATAAAAAATAGGAGATAATTCTGCATGAAAAGAATTATTTTTAATTGGAATAAGATGATGGTGTAACGTATTTATATTATACTAATGTGATGCGCATACTTGACCTCTGCGCACGTGCCAGGCAAACGCGCTTTCCTACATCCTGATGTCTCATAATTTGTCATGCTGAGAATTTAGATGCAGGAAGACTTTGTGACAGTTATTGTTTTGTTTTTCGTACTTTGGCTTTAACATGTAAATTTCGTTACAGAAAATTAATTTAAATGCACATGACTAATAAGATTGAAATAAAATCGCATAACGTGCAAGTACTTTTTTACCAAGCTACCAGAATGTCGCTACGGAAGAGAACAGTTTTTAAAGTTTTTCAATTTTCGTCTCTGTATCAATGCTTGTGATAACGAGAAGAAAAAAACAAAACTTGCTTCAATTAACGTTCAGTCGACAAATTAAGACTATTCACTCAATTGTTCGCTGGCATGTGTATACTTTAGTTTTTTTTGGCAAGTTTACATTTCTGGCCCACGAACGGAATGCCGATTTATTTTTACAACCCCAACTGAAATTATGCGATGTGTCTGAAAGCAATTTTCGGTTGGACCGTAGAAAGTAATGAAAAGAAAATAATAGCTTGTAGAAAGAGACTAGGTTGAATTCTTACCCTGAGAGCCGTAATACAAGCTGGATCCTTAATAGCCCCATTTTCCTCCTTAGTATTATACCCTTCGACCCTCTTGTCTCTCTCGCTGACCTTCCATAATTTGATTGTTTTGTCGTTTGTTGATAGTAGAAAGTGTGCAGGATTCTTCCTCTTTAACCATCTGATTTTATTTATTTTTTCTTCTATCTCTAATGATTTTAAGTAATCGAACTCAGGTTCGTGACTTTGGAAGGTACTGTATACGTTGTACTCGCCTCTTCGAGGTATACTGTTTTTACTCTGCACATCGGAGAATGAACAAAAATAGAACAAAGACCATATTAATAAAAAAAAAAAAAAAAAAAAAAAAAAGAAAATAGTAGACAACTTTCAACGATTGATCATTTTAATTATAAAATCGTATTTATAACGAGGCTGAAGCTAGCAGCCAAACGTCTGATTTTCATTCGAATAAGCAGGTGATGTTAGAAAAACAAAATTTTTTTGCAATACCCTGAACCAATAATACTTTTATAGAATTACGGAGATAAAACCAAATTGCATTTTTCCAATTCCAATAAGTTTAACACGTTTGGCTGTTAACTCTGGCTGTTAGCTTCAGGTTCGCGCGCCTATAGTTGGATGGTAATATTAAAAAGAAGGTCACGGCTTGCCAAGGAGAAAAGGAAATATATGCAAAATGAGGGAACCTTTGTAGCAAAACTAATGTCTATATTCCGATGTCAGCTTCCTTATTATATCGATGTAGCGCAGTTCTTTGATCGTAAAAATCTATAAGTGATGATTGAACAGGTTAGTGCCACGGTAAGGATAACGGTATCTTTTACGGTCCTACTATTTCAAGAGTGTAATGAGACAATGAAGAATCGGTAATAAGGTGTTGGTATATTTTCAAACAGTTCTCTGAATGGCTTTGCTACATTAAAAGTATGTGTATAAACTTTTTAAGGAGTAGATGTTGAATGGAATTCAAGATTTCAGGTGGGCGGAATTTTGATTACTTTTATACCAAGTAAAAGATAAATTGGGGAGTTTTTTTTTTTTTCCCAGGAAAATACAATAGTGGTATTATTGCTCTGATCGTTTGGTACATTATCCTGCACACGGGACAATGAAAATATGTTAAGCCATTATTTTGTACAAATTTGAAATTAGTGGAACAGCATGTATTTACATAAGAATATGAAGAAAAAGCTTGAATACCTCATAGATTTATTTTGGATTTACATATCGATATTCTGGTTATGATGAAACACTCTGATTTTAGTACACTTTCGCGGATCACTGTTCAATTTTTTCACCTGACATCGGTCATATAAATTACGCAGTCCAATAATCGGTACAATTTACTATAGTTTTCTAAGTTGAGCTAGGTAAGTCTGATCGTTTTTTTTTATTTCGAGCTGAGAAGTGCGGATGTTAGCATGGTCAAATTTACATACAATAATAGAATCGAAATATCTTACACGGATATGAACATTTAATATTCAACTCACAATCGGATCCCTCTGAAAAATGACGACTCGTCCTCCTTTGTCACCGGTCGCAAGAAGGTCCCCATCGTGATTAAACTCGACACATGAGATTATGTCAGCTGGAAAACAACAATATCATAATGAAGGTTTTTGTGCTCTCATGGTCGTTTGCAGCAGAATTTTTTTCAGAACAAGTGAACAAGTGAAATATTATAAACCGAATCGTTGCACAAAGGACATTGCTCATCATTTTGTTTGAATTTCAAGTAATGTGCACACGTTTTAATTCTATTTTTGTATTACTCCTGATGAAGTATTGTGCAAGTTAGATAAGAGTCGCTTCGCATACCAAATTTGATAAGATAAAAGCGATAGACTGAAAAATAAAAAAAAGTAACTGCGCGATTGAAAAACATAGATACAAAATAAGAAAGCGAAGAAAACGTAATCACGATAACCTTGCACTACGTACGTGTGGACAACGTGGCACGAGAGTTAAGCAGGGAGATAAAACAATTTGTATCATAGATAGAAATACAAATTTTAGAAAACAACCGACAATGAACGTTAGTACCTACCGCGCGTAGGTACAAGCGACATCCTAACATCGGATTATTTGTATCTCTCAAATCTAACGCTCGTTACATGCAGATGTGACATTTCGTTAGATGCCAACGGAACGAACTTGCGTTCAATAGTCATTGAGTGAGTGCGACGACGAGATGCAACAAACGAGAAATGAAAAGAGAAGGAGGGATAATAATATAAGTGTGTATAAATAAACTCTAGCGACGGTATCACTCACCTTCCGTAACGTCGTCTTCGAGAGTTCCCTTGACTTGCGAGAAGCACCACTGTATATCACCGTTGCCTGTAATGGAGCATGCGCATGTATGTATCAAAGAAAACCACCTTGCATGAGTATTGAACAACTTCTGTTTACATAGCACTGTACGTGTATCTATATGCATCATTATCATTATCTCTCTGTATAGGCATTGTAATAATGATCCGGAGAATGAGTTTCTTGTATTAGCAATAAATTGTAATAGAGAATAAAATATGAAAAAAAATATATGAAAATTGCCTTCTTCAAATGTAACAATGGAATATTTACAATGCAATGGTAAGTTAGCATCAAGAGAAATTGGAACGAAAAAAAAAATCTATACATATACACACATATATATAATACGTATGAAAATGACTATAATCAAAGAAAAGAGCAACAACAATCATCCTACTTGACGGTTCTCCGCTATCCATTTTTTTTTTGTTTGTTTATTTTTGTTTGTTTCTCTACCACGTTTTCGTCTGTTTCGTAGTTTATTTTTTTGTTTTTTATTTGTTTCGTGGCGTAGCCGACGAAAACATTTAGTTTCGCGGAAGATCTGGATCGGATGCAAGCGGAGAATTATGTAGTAGTAGTAGTAGTAGCGTAGTAGAAGAAGAAGAACAAGAGGAAGGAGAAGCAGCGGCAACAGCAGCAGCAGCAACAGCAGTAGAAGCGGCACACCAGCGTCAACACACGCGAGCACAGGTGCCCGTCAAATGGTAAATTTTTTTTATTTTTCTCGGGTTACAATCAAATACCGAGTAGGGCAGGCCCGTTATGCAAAAAACGCGGTTTTTCTCGTGAGTTGCGACGGGACGATTGCATCAAGGATTTCGGCCAGTGGTTTATTACTATTTAAACAAACGCGACAGAGCAACGCACCACCTGAAAATATTTCCTGTATTATAGTTTACTATTTAAAAACAGCGTATTAAACGCGCAGCCGAGCGTTCTCTCTCGCTCTCTTTCTCTCTCTCTCTCTCTCCAACATTCGGCGATAAGGTGACGGAGGGAAAAAAACCCTGCGTGAAAGCTCCGAGAGACGGAGTGAGTCCTATCTACTTACCGGCCATTTCGGCAACCGGATTTTTTTTCACACACGCGTATTCTATTTGTTACAATTGTTGGGACAGAAGGGCGGCCTGTATACCCGATAATCACTCGATAATAACCCGATGCTCGCGGATCCCTGTCACATATTAATACGGTGCCGAATATTCAACGACGTTCAATGGCGGAACTCACGAGTGTGCATAACAACTATCGGTACGTACGATGACGTCACGCCACCTTTGATTCGTTCCTCCGTTCTATTCGTTCCTCGGCCGCCGCCGCTGCTGCTGCTGTTGCTGTTGCTGCCACGGGCCAAACCACGGTGTTCTTCGACCACTCGCGCCATCTTCTCATCCTCACTTTTTTCACACGAACTTTCACGAACTTTCACGAGGTTCCGTCAGCCCGCGCTTTTCGAACCGAATGCGCGTTATCGCCACCGTTTACCGAAGACTGTTAACCCTTTCATGCCTACATTTTTCCTTACATTCGATTCACTTGAAATTTTGCACACATGTGCTTTTGGGGTCGCTGATTACGAATATGAACTTGAAATTCGAAAATTCAATATGCCAGATCTAAGGTGGCGGGCAAACATACGACATTTTTTTCTTTACGTATATTAAGTTTGGTCTAAAATTGGCAATCGAATTCTCATGATGGATTAGCAGAAAATGCTGTTTTTCGTGAAAAAAATACAAATTTCATTCGCTTCCTTACACCTCCGATTTCTCCAATGCATAAATAAATGAATTTTATATCTTTATTTGACCTAAAAATATTTCAGGGACGATGTGGATCCAAAAAACTCTGTAGTTTTTACCAAGAAAGTAGTTTAATAGATAAAAAGATGCTTCCAGGGGTAAAAGTTTTGAAATTCTTCCGTCAACTTCGCCATGAATGCAACCTGTCCGACCTGACGAAACTAACAATATTATCAAACGAATGGTTCGAAAGCTATAATTTAAGGTTGTTGGGACAGTATCTCGTAAGTCATAATAAAATGTAGATTTTTTTTCTATTAAATAAAAAATTGGAACATGTAAGTTAATAACTTAAATATACATGTTAAATAAATGTCTTTTGACTCGATATTTTTCCGTATAAAATAAATCCGGCAACAGTGCATCTAACTGCTATACATTATTGTTGCTAGTGTGAATGAATAATGAAACAACTTAATTTCGACGCAACGGACGATTTGTAATGGTAAAAATTTATAAAATGGTACAAAACACATGATTGAATGATTGAATTTAAAAATTGGCACGTTTTTTTATCCAACGTTACCACAGTTTTACGATTCAGATATGTCATTCAAGTATGACTGATATTGTCGTGAATTTTCGATTATTTAGATTAAAATATTTACCAAAATCCACGCCAGTATACGTTTTGTATATTTTTTGCGTAATCAACGAGAGGAGATTAATATAAATTACAATTTATTGTATTGTTATATTTAGCAGTTGTGGTCAAATTGTATCAATAATGTGCATTTTAAACAAGATTCCATATTAACTTCATGGTAAATATCTAATTTTTAATAATTAATTACACAAAAACTACACGTCAGATCTTTTTCAGAAAATTATTTTATAAGTATTTACTACCAATTAATAACATATTAATTCAGTTTTTTATCGTTACATTGCTCTAATGTCCGAACAACCTTAAATTATGATAACATGTTGTTCAGTAAAATGGAACTCGATTCGTTATGGACGAACCTTATAAACCATTAATTACAGGTCATAATTTCCTTGTTTCGACTGCACTGCTCACAGCTAACTGTACAATGCTAATATTTACCAGAAATAAAATAATTCTTAGACCTGACATCTTTGATTTATATTCCTGTATTCTCACCGATCGTTTTGTCACGCAACATTTCTGAATACGCAATAATAATAACTATAGTAATGATGCAAAAGAAGCAGTTGATGAATCAGTTATACCAAGAAAACTGTAGGTATATAAGTGACAAACCTAATAACTGTGTCAATTTTTCGTGTAACTCCTCCAGGGATGAAAATAACGGACCATTTCTTGTTAGCGGAGCTTTCAGACCGTGCGGAAAACTTTCCATGACTTTTATATGTGAATAACAGTATGATACGTTTATTATCGCTGAATTATTCCAAGAAAACCAATTTTCTCTTTTCTAATTTGTTTACAAGTTTTTCACGCGTCAGCAGAACTTTTTTGAATGTGGAAAACTTTCACTTTACATTGTGATAATTTAGCACTTTTATGAAAAATTGTCTTTTAACACGTGCTACGAACATTGGCAGATGCATCATATACAACCATAAATATCTTATTTATCGTGTATTGTCCTGCGTGTATAAATATAACCAATTTTCAAGGGGATGACAATTCCATTCGTCGAATCTGTTCGAGTACAATAAAAATACGAATGCGTTTCGAACACTTTTACCTCCTACATTTGTCTATGTACTACATATAAATATCACTAGTTGAGATCGTTACCACCCACGTCAAATAACAATTATTAATATCATTATTAAATTTCTTCTATATTCATTCGACAAGTTTCTAGTTTATAATTTACGGTATATGATTTTTCTTTTACGGGCAGTTTTCGACTGATGTTCGTGAAATTATGGATCTGGTCCAGGGACCGACTGGCAACCCAGGCACGATCTGTCTCGAGTTGCGGATCGGTAGAGGCGCTTACGTTACCGAAGAAATTAGCAAATATCAGCTAATTATCAAAGCTCTAACAACAAGACTTGGCGCGACTTAGCGTCGAACCATGTTCCATGTTATTTATTTACCTTATATGTATACCTACCTACCTATGCCTCGAACCAAGCTATTCCCAGTTGGCGTATAGACGAGTAGTTAGAAAACGAAATACGAAATCACATAGGAGATCATTTATGTTATACCGATAAGGTGTCGTCGAACACGATAATTTATAAACTTTCGAACAAATTTAATGAGAAAAATTTGAAACCCTTCCAAATCGAACGCCTTCGTGTTAAGAATGTAAAAGTAGTAGGGAGGGAGAGAAAAAAAAGACAAGCATCCTGATTCGTACACTGTTATAATAGTTACAACTACTCACGAAAATTTCTCTCGGTGTCATGTGAAATCTTTGGATTTTTAATTGGTGGTCCACGGTTGAACGAAGCTCCCGCACTTACGTTGTCACAACAATTAGAATGATCTACTGAAACGGATCTTAAACGGCCTCTAGTGTTCATCTTTACCACCGAGAACACGTTCTGAAACCGCGATCAGAGTCAGCGCACGCGATTCGACCTTACGAGAGTCTCAAAGGCTATGGTTTCCGACATATTATACACATACATATACATGATAATAGCAGTAATACACGCCGCCAGGACAGACAACGTATGTGTATACATAAGTCCTGAACTTTCAGGCAAATTGAACATGACAATATCAACACAATAGTGACGATAACAACAATTTTTCGCTTTCAAGAGGGCGACTCAATCTTCATTCTTATACCAACTGAGAAATATGTACTATACGTGTGATTGCATGATGTAAGTGACACTAAGAATTTACTCCGACGAGTGGAGAAATTGCGGACCGAGTAACGTTTGCTACGCGATATTCCAAAGTATTTCCGCCTCTTCGCGGTCTACTTGAAAATTATCTTTAATTTTTTTTTATACCTACGATTGAATTATAGTATCTATACAGATGCGTGCGTACATACACACATATGCACGCGCTCGTGCACGCAATACGTTATATACGTTCGATATTTCATTTGAAACGTGTTAAAACCGGGACAAAATGTAAACACACAGTGGTCACTAGGTGCAATCGTGCTAACAGGATATCCATACAAGGTCTCCGACGTATTCGTATATCGTGCGTTTTCGTGAATGCGCACCATGAGATCGACTCTGAGCAACTCTGCTGTTCAGTTTTTAGCACGTGGCTGATGCGAAACTCGGATCTGCTCACAGAGTGGACTTGTATCCTGAATTGCCCATAATTAGGGGACCCCTGTTGCGCATCCACAAAAACTCGACTCGAAAAGTCTTAAGCTTTTGATCCGCACAAACGTAAGTTCATAAAAAAAAAAAAAAAAAACACACGCACGCACGCGTGCGTTATATGACAAACGAAACGAGCATGTAATTATAAGTATTATGTATTCGCGGTTACGTTTCATAGGTATAATTGATGCGTGACGCAGTGCCTCGCCTGCTCGTAGGCAACTTACGTTACATGATGCCGATCTGGCATCCCATATTTTAACTAACAATAATTCGACTACGCACGCCGAATTGACGATACTTATCCAAGCATTATCTGCCGGTAAATTTAATCTATGTATACGTATTAATTATCACGGATCGTACTCGCCTCACGTAATAAAACGCGTAACCGAGAGCGTAAGTGATAATAATAAATGATCTCGTGACAACGCCTAAGCAGTAGACAACCGAAGTTGACGTTGCGTACCGCGGTATAATCGTTATCGACGGAGGAAGAGAAAAAAAGAGCGAATAGAAGGTACCGAAAAAATTACGCACGATGGCTTACTTACCACTCCTTTTATTCACAGCCGTGTTAATCATCGAGCCAAGCTTCGTGAGGCTCGACTGTCTCATAATTCCCGAAGGGTTCTTCATGTTGTGTTTGGACGAAGGCGGTATCGCTGTTACCGGTGCGGTCTTCGATCTACCGATCAAGGCTCCGCTCCGACAATTCGTATTCGGCCCTGTGCTGGGGGGCCGCTGCGGCGGGGCCCCCCAAAGGCCGACAACGCCCGCGTGACGCGTCTTGAAACAATCGGATCTCTCCGTCCCTCCGTGGGAGGAATTTTCCCCTTCCGGTCGGCACTATTCTCCGCTTATATCGTGCCTGTGACAAAAATCAACGACAACGTGTATAAATTTTGTCAATATTGTACAATAATTTACCACATTACCGACAGTTTTTCGCCCACGCTTACATACACCATAGAATGGGAAGGCGAAAGCCGCCTGTGCGCAGGCAACTGCGATCGCGTGAATCGTACAAATTGCCTACGTATAGGCTAATTTGTCCATGATTCGCCTGTGCATAGGCAATCGCAATCTCAAAGATTGTATAAATAACCTACGTGTATACGTATTTGCCGATAATAATTTTCCCGTAGTACACAAAAACGTTAAAAGGGCATAAGCGCAACGTACGTGGTGCAAATATCGGGAAATGAAAATAAACGAATAAATAAAAAGAACGTAGGTCTTGTAAATGAATTTCAAAAAAAAAAAAAAATGTTCGCTGCGTAAGCGAATAAGTATAACGATATTGAGTTCAGGACAAACTGTGCGCACAGAACCTGGGCATTTTATTGCGGTTGTGGTCGATTCAGAGAGCAACGACGTAGTTGTACAGCAACAGGTTGAGGAAGAGCCAGCGGAAGTAAGCACGGAAAGAGAAGTAGGGGAAAGAAAGAGGGGAAGACTGAAAAGGTCTTGGCAAGAACTTATTGCATACATTTATACAAGTGCCGTTCGTTCGTGCTTCCGTGCAGTAGCGAAGAGGCTCGATAGACTCTCTAAAGTCTTCAAAGGATCGGGTAATGGGGCCTGCGGTGTAAGCGAAATAAAGACAAAGAAAGAAAGAGATGAAAAAAGGAGGGGGAAACGAGCTGAGTAAGAGGTTCTTTGCACGGTTTACAACGCGCGTAGGTACTTCTGGTCATTATAGTACAGGATCACGACGTACGCGGGTAAAAGGTGTATCCTTTGATTATATCTTACTTATTTCTCTGGCGTTTTACGTTTTTACTTAAATATACGGACGTTTGGAAGAAACAAATTTCCACCTGCTCACCTTGCAGTCTCTGTGTATTATCCAGGCGTCATATTTTGTACGTAACCCTTTCGAAACGGCTGTGTGATCCTCAGGGTGGCCGCGGTAGAGCCGGTAATTCCTACGAGGAACGGTAATTCCTTCAAGCTCGAAGCCTGGCTGCTCTTCAAGCTGGAAAATCTGTAACGCGATAATTAGACAACCGGTAAAAATGAATCATACACAGTAAACGGTTGTATACAACACTACATGCACGTGGATAAAAATAAAGCTTGGAAAATTATTTTTACGCTAGACGCCTATATTGTACGGACATTGTCGTGACACAATACATGTACCGGTTACAGCTGGTTTTAGGTTGGTTTAGACAATTTGACGGGAAGCATTAAGAGTAGAATTGGCCGCATCTCGTCTCTATTTTTTCATTTTCTTTACACGATGTATTTTACAATTCTTTTCTTCTCCCTCGCTTGTTTTTCTTTAATTCAGATACTAGGAGAACCCCCCCCCCCCCCCCCCCCACTTTGCACGGGCTATATGGAAGCTATTTATACTCGAATATTTCTATTGCACCACATTATATATATGTATACACATGTAATATATATACACATAAACACACACCCACACACGCTATGCTATGAAATGAAGATGCGCGTTGGAAAGAAGAGGAAAACAAACAAAATTGTATTTTTGTCGCGGTGATCACGCGAATACGAGTGGACTAAAAATATCCAGCATGTCAAGAAATGATGGCAAATTAGATTCGACATGTGAGTTAATTTTTGATAGATCGTGTGAATCGACAGAGTTGTATTACGGCACTGGTTTCGGATATACGTAATTGACGCTCGATATGGGTAAAAGAGGTCTCAAAGTTCATACAAGTCTTGACTTGCAGGAACTTTCATTTAAAAGGTTTTCCAGGAAAAGGAGATAGACAGATAGATAGATAGATAAGACAGAGAGAGAGAGAGAGAGAGAGAGAGAAAGAGAGTTATGAGTACGTAGCGATACAGGGCTGGAGGAAATACTCTGGCTGCCCTATAACATGCCTATATACAGCTGCTCGATTGATCTAAAATGCCAAAGGCTTGTGAGAGCGGAATTTAGTCTTGGAAATTGGATGAATAATTCATCCTGCATCCCTTTATACATCGGAAGAAGCGAACAGCGTGAGCTTGATTGCTGCCGCCATCGCGCCAGCGCCTTCCAATATACGTACGTACTTGCTTACACTTTTGCCCCTAGATTTGCCGATTACCACGCCGAGGTGTAAGTAAAGTTGTTTTCAACGGAGTATAACAAAGTGTTGTAAATAATGTGTAAAACGTTATTAGGCGCCATCAACCGTCCGTCCGACATATAAAATACTGATCTCGAGGAAAGATTGACTGCGTTAAATAACGAATTTACATTCTCATCGACTGGGAATTGTTCTTTCCAATTCCGTGCATAACGTCGTAACGTATTGAAAGTTAGTATATGTATAAGAACGAATTCTTGCGTGCAAGACGAAAAAAAAAAAAAAAGAAGAGGAAAGAGTGAGTGTGCAAAGCGGAAGATTTTTTCTCTCTTGTTATTGTGTCGCCAGCGGTGCGATGAAATAATGCGGAGCTAAATCCGGTTGAATTCGGATTCAATATAGTCAATTGAACGCGGCCGTACAGTTTGCGTGGCTATGGCTGTAACGACGAAGAGTGACCAACGCGTAAGAATAACGCAGCCGGTATCCGAAATCTGAATGAAATCTTACATGCGTCGACCGAAGGAGATGCTTCGATTTGGAAAGAAGCTAGCCGTATATACGGAAATATCGCCGAGCTGTATCGAGAAGATTTCAGATCCCGGATCTCGCGTCAATTACATGTAAAATTCCCTGACATTTCCCGATTTTCCAAACGAAAATAGACATATTTCCAGAACCGGTTTCAACCTAACTTCACTCACAAATTCACCTCCCTTCATGCAAATTGGTTAAAAGTTGGACGTCAGATGTTTACGTCGCAAGTTAAAATAGCCCAATTTTTCCCAGATTTACGCGACAGCGAGACACCCCGACTTACGTGACAATATCTAAATCGCGCACGGTACAATGTCGGATAGCGGATATAAGAAGAGGAACGAACGACTGTTCCTGAAACGACTTTTGACCTCTTAGCGGGTTATAAAACTGTAATAACGATTTTCTTCGGCTCTATACGCACGGTTTTCTAGTCTACGGTGTCGTGATCCGCGTTTGTCTAGACGCTTTTAAATCGATATCATTCACGGTATAAGGCTGATATTATGTACCAACTTGTACATGATCTTGTACATCCGAGTATGAGGACGCCAAGTTCTCGCTACAATCGTCGTCTTTCTATACCTGCCTGTGATCCTCGTGCATGCGCGGAGTTTAATGCACTTTCAATCACCATGGCGTGACGTAACGAACGATGGGAATACCGAATGTCACGTAATACACGTCACATATATGTATCTCTTACGCGCAGAGTTTCTTGCCGCAAAACTGCGAATAAATGCGAAAAAGAAAACACGCGCGAAGACTTACGATCATAGATATAATTTACACTTGTTCGGATTCTAAGCGTATTCTGTTATACATTTGTATACCTATATATATGTGTATATATATGTATATACACATGTAGTATTAACGCGATACGATACGCTACGCAGGACTACGCTAATCAATTTTGCATCAACGACGTGATTCAATGATTGAATTCGTTGGGAGTTAAGTTATAATTACATAAATCATGAAATCTAATTGAACAATTACGACACCCAAACAAAGGAAAAGAGATATCGAAAAATGTTACACGTTATTGTGCTCAGTCAACTTTTATAACAAGAGAGTATAAAAATTTGTGGAGTTTGGAATCAAGATTTCAATATTCAAAATGGTAGATCCAATATGATGCACTCAAATTTGAAAATTTGATCGAACCCGATCGAAGAACTCTATTCAGGGTCGCCGATTAGATTCGTCATACTGATTTTTCAAAATCCGATTTCAGATTCGTAATCAGCGAGTCCAAAAACTGGTAATTTATGTAAAACGTGCGTATGCGTAGAGATGTAACTGTCTCAGAGATGAATTATTCCTTCAATTTTCAAATTTTTTTCCATTCACTTTCTTTCCAACAGTAACAACTTACAATACTTCGAGTATTGAAAACCTGTCAGCGTACCGTCAGAAATACCAAAAAAACCGCAAAAATAAATGTTGAAATTCTCTGTAATATTCAAAAAATGAATGTAAAATAGGTGGCAAGAATACTTACCACCACGACTCAAAGGGTTAAGGTGAACGTGCCCAAACAATATGCGAAATAAAAAGGTGCGAAGGAAATTATTCGACCTAGTTTGAGCCGTTTCGAACAATACATACCATGAGGTATGTGTCTCGGGCAACTTACGAGGGTCAGTGTAAGTGCCTGGCGCACACGTCTTGGAACGCGCGGCAATTGGCAATAGGCGAAGTGTATAATTAAGGGTCCGGAGGGAGCGGGAGGAGAGGGCAGAGAGGGGGGGGGGGGGCAGCACTTTCGGCAGGTACAAGGTATATATACAAAAGTTATTATCATTTTTAACATGCGCTCTAGGCTCACGGCAGGCTGGCGTTTTACTTATGTTCTTGACTCGGTCAAGGCGATCCCCGTATATGTAACATGTATCCCCGATGCTCAAACTGTGCCACCACTGGTCGCTAATTCTTTCTTTCTCTTGTCAGTTGCAACACGTGGACATCCACGTCAAGGTTCACGCTCACGATCAGACATCTTTTGCGCGTACTTGTTGTGCGAGTATGTACTCGTGTAATGCAACATAATCGAAATCTGCACGCTAAACAGGTTTCGAAAAAAAAAAAGAAAAAAAGGTCATGCTTTCGAGGAGAAGTCCAAACACCTGATTGAGAAATATCCTAATCGTACGAATAGACACGAGGCGGAACAATTAATAAAAAGGGTCGTCAGGGTGTTTGTAATGCGAGGCTGAGAACAGGGCGAAAAAGAAAAAAAATAAATAAATAATCCCGTGCAGTATACGGTAAATAGAGGGAGGCGGATAGATAAATCCTTGAAGCAATATGATGATGATAATTAAATATACCGCAAACATTTGCACATTAGAATCCCACGGCACTGTTGGTGTAATTATAATCAAATTGATAAGCTTTTGGTTCTCTCTCTTTCTCTCTTTTACATCAAATGTCTTGTGAATAGCAATTTCGCTTACATAATTTTTCCAATTTCCCATATAAATCGAGTCTTTTAACCCTTTGAGTCATAGTGGTAAGTATTCCTACCGTCTGTTTTAAATCCATTTTTTATATATTTATAAAACTTTTCAACATATTTCTATGCGGTTTTTTTTGCTATTTCTCATCGTATACTACAATAGGTTTTCAATACTCTAGAGTAATTGCTGCGGTATAACGTAAGTTATTATTGTTAGAAAAAAATTCATTGGAAAAAATCGTAAAAAACGAAGGAGTAAATCATTTTCGGTAACGTTGCTCCTCTACACATACACGTATTTTACATAAGTTACAAGTTTTTGGAGTCGCTAATTGCGAATCGGAAATCGGGTTTAAAAAATTCAAGATAGCGGATCCGATATGGCGGACCAAAATTTCAAATTCTATCAAATCCGGAAAAGAAACTCTGTCCAAGGATAGTTGGGGTCGCTGATTGCGAATTTGAAATCAGATTTTGAAAATTCAGCATGACGAATCGAATCAGCGACCCCAAAAACTCCTGCACAGCGTTTTTTCACCGGATTCGATGAAATTTGAAATTTTCGCGCACCATATCGGCTCCAGGACCTGAAATTTTTCAAGTCTGTTTTCAGATTCGCAATCAGCGACCCCAAAAACCACAGAATACTATCTTTTAATAAAAGTTAACTCAGCACAATAATGTGTGACTGATCGCAGGTTTAAATTGCCAAACACGTATACATCTACGTATATGCAAGAACTTGAAGCACAACACGTGCAAGTTTTGACACAGGTATGTGTATATATATGCCGCAGGTACGTATAACAAGAAACGAGCACGACCCTTCCTTCATATTGATTATACCGCTCTCCCGCGAATAAAGACATCGGTTTTGCGCACAGCCGTAACGCTGCAGGTTACCCTGGACTGTATTTACGTGTGTATGCACAACCTGTACGTACAGGTCTGGCTAATAGAGAGGATACGTGCAATCTGGATCTACCCCGGTATTTCGAGTCAAGAAGCTGGAGCTGTTGGAGCAGATACGAAGGGACGAGAAACGAGAGCCTGAAATCAGGCCGAACAATATTTTTTACGGGGAGACTCCCTTTTCTATGCAGTCAATGCATATGCGGTACATGCATTGAATAACCGTGTCATTTATGTATGTGTGTGTGTGCGTGCACATTTTTTTTCGTCATCTCATACAAATGATACGGTTATTCAGTCCCCGGATATATTCATTGCTAATATGTAGTTCGGAATTTGCGCGAATCTGTAAGTACGCGTATACCTACGCGACTCGACGCTGGATTCAGCGTGCTGAAAAGATTAATTATTACGAACGACAAGCGTCAATTGTAGTTTATACCATTGTATCGCGAAAATGCCACGCGCGGCCAACTCGCTACAGTTTCGGTGTCCGGCTTAATATAGTTACTATCGACTAACCGTCAACCACGCGTTAATTGGACGGTGCTTCTTCCGAAACGAATAAGCTATAGACGTCATCGATACGTGAATCACGGTATATACGTGTCACAGAGAGCTAACAATAAGCCTTGAACGCTAAAAAATTATCCATGTCTTTTACGATTTTCTATGCTTTGATCATAATATAAGGTAACGGTTCTAAATTCTCTATATTTCTATATCGTGTGCAGATTATAACGTGCGGTTCAACACCCACAGTTACGTAAAACTTTCATTCGCAAGAAATTTATTTGTATAATCAATAAAAAAACATTAAATTTTTTTACACCTGTGTCTACATATTGTGTGTACCATGGTTCGTTTACAGTCGTAGGAAATTTCGTCTGTTTTACAAATGACGCGATATACGATGCTGTAAAACATAATATTATTACATCAAAGTACTAAAGAATAATAATTACGTTCGGAACATTTTTCAAAACGCCGATAATAATCAATTATACATATAAATATAACGTTTCATTGATTATTTTTCTATCTTCTGCACACGTTCCTTCTTTCCGTTAAATCTTTTCTCATTCGATTACGTGAGATGATTATTTGTTTTTTTTCTCCAAATCTTTTTTCCTCGCTATTTCATGTAAGTACCTGCAAGCCGTCACCTCGGCACTGAAGTGAAAACGAACTTGAGGAGAGGAACGAGCAACGGAGTAGCTAATTGCAGCAGGTAGGTACGTACTTACGTATATATACATACACTTTGCCTCGCACCCACCCGCCTAAATATACTTGCTAAAAAAACAACCGAGGGAAAAGTTGGTGGAGTTAGGGTGTTGAAAGAGAAAGAGAGCGCGAACGTGCTGCGGTATAAATTGTTTTAGTTTCAGGGTCGTGTAATTTGACATTCAGCAAACGTTTACTCAACGAACTACATAGGTATGCGTATACAGTTCAGTACTGTATAGGCAGCAGCGGTAAGTACCGTTAAAATAATAGACGGAGCAAGAATTATGTAAAATAAAAAAAAAAAGGAAAAACAAAACTGTAATACAGGTATAACAGTCAGCTGTAATTTGAAAATACTCGTGGATGTGATTAACTTGTACAATACGTACGTATGGATAAAAAGTTCCTAGACTTTGTTTTAACATGTAACCTACTGTCTCATCGTCGTACTTATATCCAGCGACGCTAATTATCTGGAAGTATAGACGGCTGTAAAAGTCGTCTCTTTTAGTCTACAAGCAGAAATGAGAGGTAAAAAAAAAAAGGATAGAAAAACAACAAGGAGTCCAAGATTCATGATTTTTTTTTTCTTTTCTTACTTTATCGTTTCGATATTTGCATGTTTGAATAGTGAGAAGAAAAAAAAATTTAAGTAATTCAACTCGATCGCGTGCAGCGTATAGCGGAGGAGGAACAATTACGGATTGGTATTCCAACGAGGAAGGCGAATGATAATGGTCGAAAAACAATTTTTTCATACGTCTCGCCGATAGCACAAATCGCAATGTGGTAGCCAATAATAACATTGTCTTATTTATTACGTAGAGCGTTAGCCTCGTTTTAAAAATTTCATTATCAAACCGCACGAACAACGCCAACGAAAATACAGCGCGTGTGCGGAGGAAACTCGCGAGATCAGTTGAACAGGAAGATCACCTTTAAGGAAAATACGTTCACATATAAGGAATTTCCGAGGCCTGCGCGTCGAGTCGCTTTCTTGGCTTCGCTGATTGGGAGTATAGTGAGGTAAATTGACAGCCGGCGTAAATAAGCAAACGCGATGATGGACACGAGGATGCGCGGTATAACTACTACCCTGGTGCAAATTTCTATCACTAGGAATTTTTTGAAAAATTAAAAAATCTTGCATAATTTCGTAAAAAGTTATTGATTTTCGCTAAAAATTGTAGTATCTTGTGATACAAATTTTCATGAAAGTTTTTATACGAAACTATGGATATTTACAATTTCGTGAGAGAACAATTTTTACTATACAAAATTATACGAAATGTCTCCATTTCCCGAAAAATTCGTAGAAATCATTTTATCAGATGCGTAACGTACGCGCGAGCCTGATTTGCAGATTGCCAGAGCCACGATGATTTACTTGAGTCAAACCTCTCGTTCGAACGGAACTTACCTAGAGGTATAGAAAAAAATGAAATATTATAAGCGATTATTGATCGCGATAATCACTCGCGTCTTAATCCGGCGATTCGGGCTTTGAGGTGGCGACTTTTTTTCTCAAATTTGAACAGATTACGCGGTACGTACTTATTCTTTTCATTTGGCGACAATTTAATGCAATTGCGAAAATTAATCTAGTAACAGAACTTGACCGATCGATTTCGTGATAAGGGTTGCATCGAGACATTTACAACACGTGACATCACTAAGCATAACGAAAATCTGCGGAATTCGGAGTAAATGATGGCACAACAATGTATATAATTACGTCGGAGTGCAAAAAGGTCCTTTCAGAACTCGACGTTGCATCATCGATATAATTTATATAAAATATCGACAAGTTTAAACATAACATGGAGGAGATGATGGCGAGGGAGAAATCCGATAAATTTGTGCATAATGTACATACTATGGAGCTATCCTCCATAGTATATACCTAGTAGAGTAATAGATTCGTTTCGCTAGTCCCTGCAATGAAATTGTTGCCATCGAGGAGGAGCGCGGATCAGAGCGAGAGTGAGAGAGTAAGAAAGAGAGATGGAAGCGTAGGGCGAATCACAAAATATCGTACCTTTATAGTATGTGCCTCGGGGTGAATCCCTCGTTGCACAGAAACACAGCGGCGGAAGCAGAACTAAAAAAAACGCAGTCGTCCACAATCAGCGGCACTGTTTCACTCGCATTCGGAGCACGTTGCTAGATTTACGAATATTATACATACGTGGATATGGGTATTGTATACAGGTATATCGCGTTACTGACACGAATCGGAAAACTGCCAGAGATCGACGAACCGCCGTCTTACCGTAACTGTTTACTACTGACTGCTACCGAGTACTGACCGACACCAGGGACACACTTTCAACTGTTGCTCGACCTGCTTGCGGCGCCACCTGCCTTTCGTAAACTCAACTAATCAGGAGGGGGGATTTGGGGGATGCTCACCGGAGTAATTAGAGAACCTTGATTATCCGAATTAATTGGGACCAAGCCTAGTACGGATAACCAAAATGCAATTTTTATCCTAAGGTTGGGTGATATATACAAAACAAATTTAAGTCGACAAACAGTCTGTACTAAAAATCTAAATACGTATTAATCCTCCTTCAAACACCGAACGCTTATTTTATTACTTTCGTTTTATATAGTCGTCTATTGTCAATTGACAAACGGCTACGCCACATTTTTTAGCGACCAGCAATATATATTTAGCACAAAAAATGCACTTTTTGAGCCGACGTTCGGATAATTGAAGTTCTACTGTACACCGATCACTCATGCCGCTTGCTGGGAAAAAACTGGAATACATAATTCGGACTTGTGATAGAAAGAATAAACAAAGATATTGATTGAAAATGATTTCTCTTATTTTTAATCTACCTTCTTCGCTCCATCTCTCTCTTTCTCTTCTCCTCATGCCACGTTTTGTATTTACAAGTACAAAAATGTGTATTCTTTTTGAGAATGCTACATACCTATATTTACATAAGATCGTAATAAAATCTAACAATTGGTCATTATTGGCTAAGAGCGGAACATTTTTGAAATAATCAACTTTGTTTTACCCTATGTTCACCATTTCTTTCTACACTGACGGAGTTTTTCCCCTCTGCCTTTAGCACTGTGCAAATTTTTCTCAATGTTATCGGGTCTTAGGAGATGGGCAAAATATGTCTCTATCAAGCATACCTGCTCGTACAAGTCTTCCGTTGACATTTCAACAACATCCGAGCACTCGTTTAACAACCATTGAAAACTTACCGGCAATTCCGTTTCGAAATAATCAAAATTTTTAGGCTTCACTCGACTGAAGACACAGTGATACATCCAGTAATCTTTCGAGGGTATGAACAACTTTTCCGAGGAGTCCAAATCACTTTCTGAAACACCCGACGTTTCAAAGCTCTCAGATCCTCTTACTTTGGATGGAACATGACCAATCCCAACGCTTTTTGACTCGTGACTTTGCATTTTTGGTAATACACCTCTCGGTGATTTACAAATTGCTGATTTTTTTATAGCTCTGGGTGAATTCTCTTGAACGAATCTGCCCTTACAATCGCGTACGAGGTCTTTCGTTTTTTTAGACATTGATTCTAATTTTTCTACTCTAATACTCTCTTCGTCGGGACAATCATAACTACCGTTTGTGTTAATACAACCGTAAAGATTTAAATTATACTTCTCACTAAATGTTTTCTCGGTTTCTTGCTCACAATTATCTACAGATTCGTTATCGCTGTCTGAATACCGGTCAGAAGGGACGAGTAACTTTCCATCGTGTGTAACGTCTCGAAATCCAAAGTCCAGATCATACTCGTCAATTTGTTGAAGATCAGAACTTGTTACATACGTTCGCTCGTAGGAATGTCTTCTCTGACTGTCGGTTGCTACCATTGCTTGTACACTGTCGTAATAAGATTGATTTACTCTACTCAGTCGGAATGCTTGCGAATTTTGCTTCTCTAAATAAAAAGATAAATCTTCACTTTTCTCCACATGCTTCTCTTTCTCTACACTGCAACTCGTCACTGTAACAGACTTGTTCAACTCGGCCAAGCTTGGGAGTCTTTGTTTCTCGAACTGGGATACCAGTTTATGCACGAAATGGAGTCTGCAATTTACAATCCGCAGCCCGATTCCGAATTCAGCGGCAATTTTAACGATTCTGTAAAAAAAAGTAATCGACGTTGGCACAAGTTTTGTTTTAACCCTCCTTGCTCGCGTTTCATGCCTACTTACTTTTCCGGTTTAGTCATGTAGTAAACTTTAGTATTACTGAAATTGCATCTCAATATATCGGGAAAATCGTACATAGGATGTTGTAAAAGTTGCTCTAGGTACGAATGTTGTGGAGTAGAAGATGGTGCAAATATATCAGCGTCTTTGGAGTATTGACTGTTTTCTCCTAGTTTGGTAATGCATTGTTCCATAGCATTGGCTAGCTCTCTGGGAATAGCATTTTTATAGTCTGTAATCTCAGGTTTTTCCTCTCTCCTCGAGAGCGCAGATTTTATGAAGTTCACGTATACCCCAGTGTCTCTGAACGCATCTGAATCGTTCTTAAATTTAGTTGGAAAATGTTTGCTCATCAAAACATTGCGCCGGCATTCTATGTACCGCTGCCACTCCCCGAAGCTGAACAACTTTGAATTCAGCTCATCTTCAGCCATTGCTTTGCTGCAACCAAAATAGAATTGATGAAAACTTTAATGGATGTAATGTTAAGCGTTTCAGCAAGAATACACGAGAACATGACCAGATGCTAAATCTTTCAATAAACAATCACATGATTTAAAACGATTTATTTCCTTCATTTGCATCTACATGGCAACCTGCTGTCCGGATCAAAATACTTTACAGTTTTTCGTTCGCTTGGTTTAGCCCCGAATGTAACAACATTTTTTTTTGCTACAGCATAGGGCATTCTCGGCGTGGAGAAATGCACCCCCCAACAACCATTTTTTTTTAGAACAATTCCGCCGGATGAGCAATTAGTTTCGTGATACATTGCATCGATATTGAGCTTCAAAGTATCCTCAGGACAGGAACCTGCCGTTACTTCCTCTACGATTTTCCTGGACAGTCCGAGCTTAGCAATAGTTTCTCCATGACCAGTCATTGAGCAGCCAGCTAAATTGTTCGCAAATGTTCCACAGCCAAGAAACGGCGAATCACCTATCCTCCCAACCATTTTCCCATTCAATCCACCCGTTGTTGTGCCTGCTGCCATCGACTGTCCGTCCCATGCTACGCAGCCAGTGGTCCCCCAGCTTTCTAGCAGACATGACCATGTTTTATTTAACATGTAGAGCAAGCGAGTTGACCGTCCATGTTCAGTGATTACTTTTCAATAAATCGGCACTTTGAACATCTTCGACATCGTATTTCAGGTCCTGACTACAATTATTAGATAAATGCAGAGCCAAAATGGCCTTTGGCGAAACCATATTGCCTCCCGAAATCCAATGCATATCTGTACACCTCGACAACTTCTTAGCACCATCCCCGACCAAAATAGTGTTTGGGTAATTCTCAAGGACAAACTTAGCTAAACTGATTGGATGTTCGATATCTGATACTGCTGCGACGGAACCGATCTCAAATCTATTCCCATCCATGATACTTGCATCCATTTGAACATCGCCTTAGTCAAAGAAATGCAATTTATATTAAACTCGTGTAACCAGGCCAGAATGAAAGTTAGCTACAAACCTAGCTGGTTCAAGACCGAACCATATCCACAGTTAAAAAATTCGTCACACTCTAGCCACCACAAAGCAGCTTCGACCGCGTCAAGAGCATTTCCACCATCCATCATTTTTTTGTAACCACGACAGACTGCTTTTTTACAACCATCAAGCTTTTCGCACATCACCATATCGCTGCACTGTCCGCAACCGCCGTGTACAATTATACAACACTTTTTCTTTAAATCTGACATCTCAATTGCTGGTTCACAAATGGATGTGGCTAAACTTTCCACCAAAGGCTTGCAATGAGGATTGCATAGTTTACAGGTTGGCATATTGTTGCAAGATTTTTTTTTTAATTTCGATATTTTGTTAAAACAAATTATTTTGCAAAGCTTACAGAAATTTTGAGTTTAATTTATAGATTGTCTTAATATCTAATCAACAACATTTTTTAAACGAAAACAACATGATTTTGATGATCAGAATATAATAAAAATTGACTGATCATATTTCCATGGCTTATGTGATGATTTTAATCATGTTAGTACATCGGCGCTTCCATTACTATTGGTGTATTATACTTTTAATTTGAATTATACTCCTCTCTTTATCTTACCTGTTGATTTTTTCAGCTATCCTGCTTATCTCATACTCTGTAATTCCGTCCATTCCAAGAAGAATCTTTAGCACAACTATAATAAATGCCATTGCCCGTCCTTCATAGTTTGGGATCAAAGAATCAGAATGGGTAAAAACCATCGTTGGAGCAGAAAGGGCGACCAGCCTTTTAGTGTAAATGAGAATTCCCTCTGAAAGGAAGAGTAAAATATATATTTTAAACAGTGATGCATACCACTAGATTTACAAACAGACTGACACTGATCCTACAACTTGCTCGGTTGCTTACTTGGTAAATTCAGATCCGTGCAGTAACGCTGAATTAACGGTGGAAAGTCGGGACAACTTATTTCAGAGACAAATAAAAACTTGGCCATCTCTGCGCAAGTTCTCCGCATACCTTTATGCGTTATCTCATTGCTCTGAGTTAAAAACTTTACATCGCTTTCGATTAAAGCAATTTCTGCCGGTAACAAATGGTCAAGTCTGTAATAAGACAGGTGGCCTTCTCTACTGTACCTGAAGACATAAGTTTATATATCGTCCGTTGTTACAATGAACAATTCCAAACTCACCTTAACATGTCTGCTAAGTGTATACTCTGATCGTGAATTCTCAGAGCCAAATATAGGATGGCCCAAAGTTTCATTGGCGTTATAACGTACGGACCAGTCCGATACTTCGTTGTTACATGCGTTTGCTGATACTTCACTCTCTGTGCTCTAGGAAGCTTCTTGGACAATTGCTTAACCCTCTTAGCCTCGCTTTTTGCATGCTTGCTGTACTTTAGTCTGTGAAATGAATCGTTATTTAGCTATATTCCAGCGAATGCTGATAGAATCATGAATCGATAAACGGCTTTCTTGATGAAGAAAAAAGCATACTTCTCTACAGAGACGGACGACTGACTACCACCTGATCGGATGCTGGCTAAACTCTGGCTAACAAGGCTGAGAGCATCACTTTCCGAGCCAGTTTGTGAAGACACTAATCTTTCATATTCCGCCTTGTAAAGTAGCCTCTAGAATTTCAAAAAGAATTATGACAATCGACTTGAGAAATAAGTTTTTACTATACTGAGAAACTTTGAGTAATTACCTTGTGTTTGGAAAGCTCTCTATTGGAACTACCTTCACTCAGTTGACTTGAGATGATGGAAGATGCGCTACTTGCTCTGCTACGCTTGCGTTTGCGCGACTTCAACTTTCCATATATAATATCAGCATCCCTGAAAACACAGAAACAATGTGCATCATTTTGGGAAGTTTTTTAAGCTATTAAAATATTTACTTTCAAATGCAGTATAGATATTCTAGGATATTCACCAGCACCTTACACGCTTACCTTTTGTGATATCTTCGGGCAAGTTTGGGCACTTTTCGACAAGTTTTAGATGTAAAAGCCACTTCTACTTTCCCCAAGTAGAATGCCCACAATTGGAGGACTGTAAGTTTAATATCTGAGGATGCACCCAGCTCGATCAACTCGTCCGTTAAACCAATTAGCACAAAATTGTACAGTTCCCACGTCGACCACTGAGCGCTTTGGTCTGTGCAATAATAAAAGAAATGCATTACACGTATATGCGATTTAATTCTTTAATTCTAATGAATTTACAGCTGCTTATTTCAATTTTTTCATTTTCATTAATTGTTCACCTGTTTTCTCGGAATTGTCATTGGCTATTTTACGTTGCGTTACGCGTATTCCTTCGAAACGTTGCTCTAGGATTGCTTCTCTTCTTTCCTGAAATTCAATTGACGTATATTGAGTACAGATGTCATATTTCTATAATGGCAAATCAAGGGTTTCGTCATGTGGGTGCGAGTTAATCATGTACGCCGTTTTGTTTGATTCTATACAATGTCTAGGTTATGTGGCAAAAAATCAAACCTCGTTTTGTGTTTGGCATTCACTGCAGAAATAAAAACCCGCTTCTTTGTAAAATACCGTACCACGGCAAACCTTGCAATTGTCCATCGCGTTGATCACGTTTTACTTGCAATAATTACTAAAGTATTAGAAGTCAAGACCACGTGCGTAGCACCCGGCACGATTCATTCGCAGTTCCGTACACGTTGTACATAACACTGATCTGAATAGTGCATAAAGTATAAAGATCGGTATCTGAAATCCAAGGTGTGCTAAGCCCAGCTTTTCGTAGCCAACCAATAGAAAAGTTCCGCCAGTTAACGTCACAACAAGTGGTCAATTCAAAACTGTTGAAAGATTTAGAGGTAGGTTAGAATCGTTTGTCACGCATAAGACCATGGAGACTAGAGCATTAGACGTAACAAATGTGATCCGTGACCCGCCACATTTATTTATACGTTTATCTCAACGGTTCATCAATGTGTAGTTGGTGTTATGTTGTATTTAAGGTCAGGGATCAGTCATGTAATTTCACTTTTTACATTTCCGACTATCCAAGCATTCTGATTGGTTGGCTATGCTTTGCAATGTGTAAGGCGAGGTGTTTCGAAAGGTTTCTCTCTGTTTCGAATAGGGTTCTGCATCGTGGTTCTGCAAGCCAGCAGGTTAGCAATATTCTGCATATCGTCGATCGTTATTTTGGACATAAGGTTGGTAGTGGATGAGGACAGCTGATGCGGGAATGACACCTTGCCTGTGAAATGAAACACTGCTGTGAAATATTCGCTTGATAACCAATAAACCAGCGGATTGTAGGTCGACAAAACTTGATAACACCAAAATCGATTTTGACATCATATTTATAAACTATACTGCGTTATCGTTCCTCGGTTCTCTGGTTGTTTTCATTTCATCTAATTTATAATCAGTTACACAGGATGCAATATTCTTATATCTCTTCATTTTACAGATCAGAATAAACGAGAATGTCTATTCTCAGGCTGATGAATTTGTCGGTGGGACGTTGTGGCGTCCAAAAACTTTCACGTTATGCCTTTTCCTCATTTCATCAGCCAACGCAGACTCAAATATGCCAGAGTCAAATGCGCGACATCAACCTCACCCATCAAAGATGGTATAGAAATTTTGGCCACAAAAAGGATCCAATTCCATGGCTAAAGTCATTTTGGATGGCGTTTCTGACATTTGGATTCATAGGATTCGCAATTGATTGGGGGTAGTAAGGGAATGCGAATTTTTTTCCAATCTTTAACCATTGATAGGCAGGATTTTAACATCCTTGATTCTTACGTCTTCTTTGCGATATTACAGCTTCAGTACTCCCAAGATGCCGAAGGTGGATGCTGCCGAAGCTTTGACTGAGAATAATGAGAGCACAAGTATTGAACAGGGTGGACAAGAAGATCAGAAAAAGAAAAAACATAAGCGGGAAAAAGTTGGTTTCAGAGATCGTAAGGTATAGGATACAACTCTATTAGGGGGGGGGGATTACATATTGGACTCCACGACAAAGCTGGAATTATATGGACATTTTTGAAACAATATATTAATTCAAATTCTTAAGTAAAAGTGTATTTTATCAACTTTTTTTTCTTCACCAATTACCAATTAGGTTTAATTTTGTTGTTCAATCGTCTAATCCTTTTATAAATGGATATTAAGACCGACGCTGAAATGTATTGCAGATAATAGAATACGAGAATAGGATGCGTGCCTATTCAACTCCAGATAAGATATTTCGATACTTTGCAACAGTAAGAGTTACTAGTCAAGAAGGCACTGAAGTCTACATGACTCCGGACGATTTTCTCAGAGCCATTACACCCGGCATGAAACAACCGGATGGTAACATTGAAAAACAACAGTTTGAAAATCTTATTATTGACACAACTTCGAGCTGTGTTCGAGTGACGATTAGATATCTCTCTCTCTCTCTCTTTCTTCTTTTTCTCGAGCCATGGTTTTCAATTTCCCTCAACACGATGTTGCGTACTCAAAGATAACAAGAAAAGTGTTCTGCAATGATACACAATAACCCTGTAAAGTGATATATGATTGTCATTTGGAACAACAAAACGGTGCATTCAATGATCAATGCTCATCTATGTCTTGCATTGGGATATTGAACCACTTTTTAAGCTCATTCTTGCTCTATAATATACTAACAGTACCAAGAAATGCATTAACCACACTATTGCAACACTTATACTTGATATACTACGCTCTTTTCAATGATCGGTATCACATACCTACCACTTCCTTTCAGCAGCTAGATAACTTGCAGATAATGCTTCAGGTGAATTGAGTCATTTCACTTCAATGCCTTTGTGGAAAGTAGAATAATAATGCATCTGCGAATAAAAAAAAATATGTAACTACTATTTGACGATAGCTTCTTTGTATTAAAATTTTTATTTTTACTTTTGAAATGACACTGTAATCATCCTTTGTCTAACGCAAATTTTTGTACTCAAAGGTATACGTTATCTGTAAATGATAATCACGTTTAAAAAATATGTCCTATTCATTAAAATCAAGTCGTATTGTTAATGAACAGATTATTGAATATGAAAACCGCATGAGGCATTTTTCTACACCTGATAAGGTCTTTCGGTATTTTGCTACCCTCCAAGTAACAAATCCAGCCAACGATGCTCACGAGGTGTTTATGACCCCTGACGATTTCCTAAGGTCAATGACACCCGGCCTTAAGCAACCCGATGGTAATTAACAAGTTATTGTTCATTACCGTTTCCACAATTTATACTTCTTTTTATTTTTGCGTATTCTAAGGTTGCGGGAAAAAACGATCTGTACCATTTGTTCGATCGAACATAATGTTTTTCACCTCACCGTTATATACGCTGTAGACTGACCTGAATTTTATTTTACCTCCTTGAATATAATTCTTTTTCCTTGCACGTTACTTAGAAAAAGAATGTTAAAAATGCTATTACAATTCTTTTTATCAATTTGTCAAGAGAATTTCTTTGATGCTTATGTTACCCTAGATTATGGGGATCTTCGATTTGTATAAAATTTCAATGTCTGCATGAACACCGCTTATCAGCATTAACATCTCTAGTAATAAGCTTTAATATATGTAATTATTCAATCTACACTCTGGTCTTGTATCCTCAAAAGCATTATGGCATCATGTTTCAGGCCTGGGGTTAGATCAGTATAAACGTTACGACCCTAAGGTACGTTATGAAGTTTTGAACTGATGATAGAGAATATTTATTAACAAAGTAAAATCCCTTCAAATTTTCCTCTGAATAATAAACTGAGATATCGATTACTGTTCTCAGAATATTCATACGAAATTAGAACTGGAATTGGATGAGGACAGTATTTTTTATAAACTGGGAAGTGCTGGGCTCATTACATTTTCCGATTACATATTTCTCCTAACAGTGCTATCAAGTGAGTACTATCGGCATTACTTGTAACGATGATTTGATCACCTCACGATTATTCAGACGCGTATCTAGGAAAATGTAAAGTTGTAAACTTCTATCATATTTTACTCGCAGCTTCGAGACGTCATTTTGAAATAGCCTTCCGGATGTTTGATCTTAACGGAGATGGTGATGTTGATTCAGAGGAGTTTGGAAAAGTTGCGACATTAATTCGCCAGCAGACCAGCATTGGCAATCGTCACAGAGACCACGCAAATACCGGCAATACATTCAAGGTAACGAATGGAACATGAATGTTCAGCAGTAATTGTTATTCTCATATCGTTCTGGTTCTTGACACAGGGTGTAAACTCTGCATTGACGACGTACTTCTTTGGTCCTAACATGAAGCAAAAGTTGACAATAGAAAAGTTTTTGGATTTTCAGCAACAGCTGCAAAAAGAAATTCTCAGTCTCGAGGTATTTGGAACAATTTCTTCTTCGCTAAACGGTCGCGCAAATTCATCAATGAAAGCAGCTGCTCGTTGACTTTATCCTTTCTTTACTTACAGTTTGAGCGTAGAAATCCTGATGAGAATGGTAATATTTCCGAGGTAGATTTTACCGAATTACTTTTGGCGTACGCAGGCTACCCAGAAAAGAAAAAATCACGGATGCTGAAACGAGTTAAAAAAACGTATGTATCAATTATACTAATTTCATAATGATTTTGCTGTTGAAAATCAATTAAACCTTGATGTATCTTAGTTTCAGAGAGAATCCCAAGGGCGTAAGTAAGGAAGACTATCTGAGCTTTTTCCATTTTTTGAACAACATTAACGACGTTGATACCGCTTTGACATTTTATCACATAGCTGGAGCATCGATAGATCAAGGTATGAAAATTTGATTATCACATCAAATTTTGTGAATTGATTGTAAATAGATCACATCCCGGAGTGACTAATCTCCTAAATTTTAGCAACGTTGAAACACGTCGCAAAGACGGTTGCCCACGTCGACTTGAGTGATCATGTTATACAGGTTGTCTACACGATATTCGATGAAAACAGTGAGTAACAGAGTCGCAAAATTAAAGATAAAACCTTGCATAAGTTTAATTGTTTTCTTTTCCCCCCTATTCAGTGGATGGTCAACTTAGCAATCGAGAGTTTGTGGCAGTGATGAAAAATAGGCTTCTACGTGGCTTGGAAAAGCCAAAAGATACCGGCTTTGTTAAGTTGATTCAATCAATGGTTAAATGCGCCAAGAACACCCATCCAGTATTGTTTGAAAAATAGTTTGAAATCCTTGCAATTAGATATTTCAAAAGTTTAAAAATGAATTTGCTTTATTAGCCCACCGTAAAGAGTCGCAAAGTGAGTGCGAAAAGATTGTTGAAATATTATGTGTAATGTTAATAACGACTTTGTATATGATGACTAACCGGGTCTGACAATGAAAACTATCACAAATATGATATTTTGAAACTATTTGTAGGTAAATTTTCACTTAGAGTTTGTGAATTTAATTTTAATTTGCTTAAAAATATATTTATAAAGTTCTTTTGTATGATTGTATTTATTCACTGAATTTTCTGTGTACTTTATATAATAAGTTCATACGTATATATAATTAAGAGTCAAGTTCGGGAGTTATTGTTCTTTTTATAATGCAACACACAAATGATCAAATCACACATTATTATGTACTCCATGAATGCAAAACGTGATATTATAAAATATATTGTCAGGACTCTCTAAGACCCAGTTTCAGAAGATCAATTTCTTGTTGAATTACTTTCCTTCCTTTCATAAGCACACATATACAAAGTGGCATAGCCTTTCACAATAATGGGCCTAGTAGAGCATGTTATACAAAAACTTAGTGCTATGAGTCAAGAAAAATACCTCAGATTTATTCCGACTTTGGTCCGGAACAGATCTCTGTCTATTTATCCCAGTAAATTTTACTTACAAAATGCAAATCGTCGAAAAATCTGTGTGTATTTACTTGATAATTTTCATTTTCAACACCAAAATTCGAATTAGTGGCAAACCTATTGCCGAAGATGATCCGGATGAAGTTGATCCATCAGGTAGCGTGATAACTATGTGACGTATTTGGTGATCAGTAATAACAATACCTTTCCACAACTGTAAAAGTCAATTGAGAAAAACTTATTCAGAATACTAGCAAGTTATATACATTAGAAACGAGCATGTATAGTAAAGATAAAAAAATGCAAAACAGATATGGATGCGGTGCAGAAAGGAGCAGCTGTTGAGATGCCAAGAAACGCAATTGCTTATCTTCTACAAAAAGGCCAATTCTTTCAGTAAGTTTTTTTCACCTATTTCACAATAAATATGTTTCTTGGATTGTCAGACTAATCGTAAGGGATTGAACAATTCGATCCGTGTAGAGACATTTTTTCCGAACAACCAACTCCAAATAAAATAGAATTTGGACATGTTTGTGAGAATCCGCGTGAATGGGAACAGCGATTTGAGCAGAAGGACTTGAAGAATAATCGTCATCAGGGAAAAGTGAGAGTTAATTGATGAGTATTAAAAAAGCGTACTTGATTAGTCACCGAAAATCGTGTTGTATCATATATTTTTTTTTTTCATAACTGCAGGTGAGATGGGGAAACACGAATGGCGGTTACGGAGAACACTATTGGGATTTAAACCATGCCGGAGGAACCAGTGAGGAGGACAAGTAATGGCACAATTATTAGATTAATCGATTCGTAAATTATAACTCCAATGCTATACTGAATATAATTCCTTTTCGTGTTACTATTGACTTGAAGTAATTATACGTACATACATATAATAGTAGTAGTATACTACTTTTCTCAAAGATGCGACGTTGAAGCAAATGCAAATAATGAAAACTGATGCAGGAAGATGTGCGTATTTTGAAAAACTAATTATTTCTCCCTTCTATTGCGATAATTGCTTGTTTTGAGATCAATTGAAGCTGGTAATGGCGTTTTGCAAAGAAAGTCAATCTTATAAGAACGGTGCTCCATGCCATCGGGAGAAGACAGTCTTATCGATGTCTCGTAGAACTGAGGCGTAGTTTCCGAAATATGAACTGACATATTAATTTCTGTTCCACGAGGTCGTACATCTGCAAAAATACACGAATAGCCGAGATTTAAAGGACATATTTTCAACGAGAAACTGGGAATGTCTAAATAAAATGAAATCGACCAGAAACCTTGTACAGCAAGTTTTTTGGGGACAATGAGGTTTCCATCATCCGTGGTCGTAACATCGTAAACCACAGATGTATTGAATATGTGCATGAACTCTTTTGCTGCTGAATCATTGTAATCGCCCATAAGCCAGTGAATTAGTCGTAAACCGATATCGGTATCTGATTTTTCAGGAAATAATTTCAAATGAAATAGCTTGAACGATTGTCTTTTCTTTACGGCAAATTACCTAAATGATGAGACCAGAATAAACATTCTTTTGAATCTAAAGTTTTTTGGAACATTTCGATTATGCATTTCCATAGCTGAACGTTTCTAACGGGTATTGCTACTTCGATATTCAATGGGCAGCTGCTGGATGATTCCTGAGGTAAATTGGTGCACACACATATTTCACGTTCCCATTCAACAGCAACGTAATCTGTTGTTGATTTCTTCGAAGTTGAATTTATCTGTGGCAAAATTAAATATTATCCAGTATTCAAACATTGTTTTTCTATCGTAGCGATTTTTAAAAACTGATATTCAAATCATTAATCGATATAATTTACGAGAACCAACTTGAATAATAAAGTCACCGATTCCAGATTCGAAAACAATCCAGAAAGATCGTTTAGTCGGGGCGATACACGCGACAGTCATTGACAAATGAGCTTGGTATGCATTCTCCTTGGCAATAATAGTTTTCTGATTGAGAAATAAGCGACGAGGTACTTTTCTGTTCCTCAAATCCGCCCACCCACTCAATTTCAGAGATGCTAAATATATTGTTCGTTGTTAAAATGACTTATTAGCAGGCGATTGGAAAATTAATATAACGCAGTATTTAACCGGGGACTGTAGGCTGTTCCTCGGAAAATGAAATATTGTATTCAGCTGCCTCTTTAAAAGGGACGGAAATGTTTAAAGTCTCCTCGCAGACTTTGTAAAGTATTCCTTCGATATCGTAGTTATTTGTGATGCCCAGATAGCTCGTGCATCCCTCTAATTCGAAAACATGATTCTGTGCAAAGTGCGGCACGACGGAAGAACCGCACAGAATAAGAAAAGCTAGGGAAATAGAATTCCACCGTTATCGAAATATAAAAATTTGCAGTTTTGCTATGAGCAAGAACAATGTACCCCTGGTTTCAATAATTTTCCTAGCATGATATCGAATTCTCAATTTTCCAGAGGCATGGTTGTTAATGCTGACTATTGATTTTTGGACTAAGGCGGTAAAGAAATTCATCTCGTTGCCAATGAACTCAACGATGTAACTAACAGGAAAATCCGATGCATTTCGAATCGTTATCTGACGGGTGATGGTTTCCGTTAACGGACAGCAAAACTGTAGCTGTAAAATATATAGACTAAAGTATACAAATTATTCCATATCGGTGTGATACAGAAATTCTTTGTTCAGTACCTGCTTACTGGGCCGAAGAGTTGGAAGAATGGAATAAAGATGGGTGACGAGCATCACCATTTGTACACAGTTTGGGTTGACAATTTGAGCAGCGGTAATCATAAATCCGATACGAACTCTTCGCCAGGCAGCAGTGAGACAGATGCCATTATGAAATATCTGTATTGGGAAGGTGACAGAATTTTAATGTCAGCTGCGAGGAGCAAATTTTTTAAAAGTCATCTCGTCTATGATGCGCGTGAAACGAAAAAAGTAATGCCTTGCAAGAAAAACCTCTTCTGTCTATGTACACTTTTGCAAAGTGAAAAAGAATTACATACTTCTTCCATATTTTGTGGAGCGATGTAGATATTTTTAAAATGGTCTCGAATAAGGTATGGACAGTGTGCTGCGGTAACAGCAATGAGCACCAGGCTATCGGAAAGATCGCTCTCAAAGTTTGATATTGTTCGCGGTTGGAGAACATCCATTCTTTGACGAGGGTTCATGTTGGCTTTGTCATCTTTCATCCATTCCTCGGATCTTTGCTGATTGAAATGATGCTGCAGCCAGTTCAATAGAATGATTTCTTCGACCGTGTATCGAGAGGTGTCCTTCGACTCCCCTGTAAAACTCGTTTTGTTTATGGGGTATTCGAGTACGCTGGAACACGTTAAGATATGACAGGCCTTCGGCATATTCGATATTCGATTAAAATGACATCAAGTGCATCATGTACCTCACAGTGTTCGCTTCTAAGGTTACGGTACCTGAATTACTTCGATTCTGAGGACTGACGGTTTTGCCCTCAGAATCCCTCACACTTATTCGCTTTAAGACCAGGATCTTGAAAGTTTGCAAGGCTACGTCAAGCCAGCATTGCATGCTACGAGATTGGAATAATTCTCTCGGAATTTTTTCACGTTGTAATGTATTTGCCATTTCCGACGGTGGTTCAGCTCCAGCCTGAGTGATGTTAAAATTGAAATTTTCAAAGAACCCATAACAATTGGGCAAAATACAAGACAGCGTGTTATGAGTCACTTGAATATTGAAGCTTACCGAATTTCGTTCACTCCAGTTATCGTATAGTAAATAATCATTGAAACTGAGTAGGAACTTGGGATTTACATGGGCTAAAAGCGCACCTTGAACAGCCAAGAAGTCTAAAACGTTCGTGTACAGCTTAAGAACGTAGTTAACTCTTTTCACGGGGTCTTCAGGTATATTAGAACTAACAAGAAAATAAGAATGTATTATCAAAGTGAAAGTGCGGTTTGCCTCCCTCAAAACTAAGCATTATAAATAGTATGAATGCATTATAGATCATATCTTACACGTCCCCAATGTATTTCAGAACGCATGGTCCGGCGAGTGATATTAACAAATCTATGAATGACTGATTGACCGCATGGGTTGATCGTTTATCCTTAAATCTAGATGTCGTTGTACATACACCGGACAATACCGCAGTAGTACCATCGACGATGCTTGCATAAAAATTGAATTTAAACGGACCAGAATACATCCATTGTTCCGTTGCAGTGAGGGTTCGCTGCATGTGACTGTCGTTATCACTACAACATATGGAATGCATGAAACCGTAGTAATAATCTTAAAAACTTGGCAAAGGTAATTCCAATTTTTGACAAAATCCATAATTGGGCTGACTTTGCTTTCTTCGGCATCGGAAAGTAAGGGTACAGATCTTTGGACAATTTGACGTGCCGATCCGAAAGTGGAAGCAGGGGTGCTAAGAGTTTTGAGCTGAGTGAAGCCAGATCGCTGCTGTCGTCATTCATCAATGCAGGTTTCTCATCCTCGCTTTGGACAGCATTTAATTTTGGTCCATAAACTCGCCACGATTTTTCACTCACTGCATTCATGCTGGGGTGAAGATTGGGATTAAGTTTTGTCGACGGTGTTTCCATCTGAAATTATGTAAGCAGTATACGTCAGTCGCAGTACTAGTTCAATTACCAAAAAAGTAGAACCGCATTTGAACTTTTCGTTTTCAATTTACAAGATACACGCACGTATTTTCGAGGCAACGTTGACTCTTGTTTCGTTAACGACGAGCTTCCATCGCCACGCGACGTTATAGAAGGGACCGAGGTCCTTTCTTGGAGACTGGTTAATCCATCGTGCTTAAGCGTGCCTCGCAAAAAGCCATAAGTTGTTAGAATACAGTTATCAGCGGTGGCGCAGACATTAACCGAACAAACAACTCTTTCCTCTACAAGAAATTCTATTCTTGTGGTAAAAGCCACTGGAAATTCACTACGGAACTGTACAGAAACGCTCAGATCTTCATTGCTAATGATATAATGAGACAATCATATTTCATATTGGGTAAGATTGAACTATGACGGACAAGGGGACAGTAATGATGTACCTGTTTTTACCATCCACAATCTTTCCACCGATAAACTTGACCTGAATACAGTCGACAGCATAAGTTCCAACTACATTTAGGGGTTTCATCACAGCGGATACAATCTCAAAGCAGTTTTGACACTTTCTGACTTTTAATGTCAACTTTTGCTCGGCTTGAGTACACAGCGGCAAGGGGGCAAAGTACAAATCGGGTTTGTCAGGAAACATGCAGTTCGCTATGTTGCTTCCGTCGATGAGGAGGCTATTGAACATATTGCCTTCTAGCTCGCCCCTGATGAATATAGGAGCTTCAATTTCGAAATTTCCCTGTATCACAGCTTTGAACTCAATTCGGAATATAATCTCCTTATTGGGCGGCAAAGTAGAGACAATTGATAGAGGCGTGATTGTTGGTTCGATACCAGACAGCCATGCGATGGAAAAGGGAGAGTTAGGCTGAGAGAATTCGTCGATGCGAATAAGGAAGGAAACATCGTCATGAGTCTGGTTGAAAACTCGTAATTGTTCCATTACCTGTAACAAAAATTTCAGTCGGCTCGATCCCCAGAATATTGCGACAATTAATGATAATTGGCAATGCTACCTTATTTGAGGTGGTATCGAAATGGAATACATGTTGACTGAATGATAAAACATGTTCCGAAACAGTACAGTCAATGAAAATTGTTGGGATGAGTTGTGGTAGTTCGGTAATCTGTATTCCAGGGTAATGAACATAATACATCTCACGTGTCTTCAGGAACTCAGAGGGTGCGATAGACTTGGGGTTCTCAATCAAGACGGGGCCTAACACTTCGTTCACTACAATCGGTAGGTAAAAAGCATATCTGGCCAGATCAATCGGTGCAAAGTGCAGGTAAAATGACACAGAATCACCAGGTAATAAAGTCAATCCTTCGCCATCTAAAGAATATCACATTCTTTCTCATCTTTTCTATATTTTGAGTATGTAGGTATTAGTGTGCTTCGTAAAAATGTCTTTTTTTAATTTCGACCAGTTCACCCCCAAAATGTTTTCAAATTTTCATCTCAACTCTAACACGTGTCCGCAAAAGGGTGGATTTTCCCATTTAATCCCTTCAGAAGCACATTGAATCTACCGAACAGATTTTTACAAAATTTGATACAGGGGGGTTTGTTGAGTCGGTGATTACGAATGCAAACTCGAAACTAGAAAATTCAAAATAGCGGATCGAACATGGCAGACCAAAATCCCAGAAATCAGTTGATGTTGCTATATTGGATATACCATTTTGAATTTTCAAATTTACGTTCAGATTCGTAATCAACGACTCAAGAACCTCCCCGCATACCAAATCTTATCGAAATCCGTTCGCTAGATTTAATGTGCCCTTGAAAGAGTTGAATGAGAAAATTCACTCCCTTTGGGGCACGCGTTGGAATTGAGATAAAAGAAACTGAAAAAATGAGGGAATTATGTTTCAATTATTTTGAACTGATTTGGGGGGGGGTGAGAAATTCAAAAATGACCTTTTTAAGGACCACCGTAGTAGGTGGGTGTGCTTCTTGTTTAATACCTATACAAGGATCTCTTCTACGCGGAGAAAGCGAAACAGAATATTCAGGGTATTCGTCCAAGAGGAACTGTACTTTGGCGAGAGTTTTTCCGCAGTTACGAGCGGTGAGTAAGTGACTAGCAAACGCGTCTGCGCTAATTCGATTCATGTAAATTTTCTCTGGGGAAAGTTTCAGCATCGGATATGAGACTTCACCGAGTAATTTTAGCTCCAGTTTCATGTACGTTTGTACGAGAACGTCAATCGTAATTGAGAATTTAAAGCATGCGTCGAATCTCAATCTGATCTTCACGAAGAAACGGTGAGATCAACGGATTAATTCGAATCTCTAATGTCTATAATATACGCGAGTACTTTTTTGTATTGATAATTATATCTATTCACTAACTTCCAGGACAACAATGCCGCGTGGCGAAATAACCCCGTGTTGTGGGTAAACTTCGCAGCCATAAATTAATGCCGACGGGTTGATTTGAAATACGACCTGGCTGAACTCAGCATTATGGAGAACTGCAACGGCAGTAGTGGTTACATTTAACGGTATTGGGTCCAAGTTGAGGCTATCATTTATGAATGCAACATCTGGTTTCTTCAGTATGGCATTCAATTTGAGATTGATCCAGGTACCAGACTCGCTGGTCAACACAGCTTCCGTATTATTGGATTTCGAAGAGATCAACTCGTAAGACACTTCGGCAAGCAATGTATGATTCCCTCGCACTTCTCCAGTCAATGGATATATCCTAAATCCAGTGTTCGAATGTATGTCCCAGCTGTAAGCAATACATTCCAGAATTCAACCAGCATGGTATTTCAGATCTCGGTTGAGTTAGAAAATTTGAACGGCAAGTCTACCTGAAACTTGTTGTTGCATCCAAATTGTTTCTTATTTCAACATATGAAACGATCGGTTGGTAGGCCTCTTGTGGCAAATATTGGTGGCCGAAAGTTATATCGCGTAAATTAAGGCTCAAAAACTTGACGATAACATTGGCGGTAACAGTCATTGCGAACGAATGATTATCGTTGATGATGTAATTAATATACGTGTTGAACTTTCCGATGCTTTGCGCTCGGTATTCAACTATCTTAGTAACCTGCCCACCAGCATGAAGAATTATCAATGAACCGTTTGGAAAACTAATCGCCTTTGATACCAAGCTGACTAGGCGTAGCATTACTGGAAAGTCGTTCAAGTTCTCTATGCGTAAGGTTCGATAGTTTGTACTTTTAGGAGCTACCTGCGTTATCAAGGTTGCATTGATTGGATGAATCCGGAATCCGTTACTTCAAGTGTTAAAAGTAAAATCCAGACTAACCAATCCATAACCGAGGACAGTCGGAGTAATCTTAACATTGTAAATCTGCAACGGCGAGAGTGGGACAAGCATTTCGTCTCTAGCCTTATTAACCTTGTGCAGCTTTGCCTGGTTCAACATTTTCAGAGCTACAGACTGCTCACTTATTTTCGGTAATTTAGCCGTGAGCAAATTTTTACAATCTTTTAGGCCATTCGAGCCTGCCGTCGAACGTTTCGAATCTGTTTTCTCTTTTCCGATTCTCTTCGACTGTATATAATTAGACCAATAACGCCGGTGATAGGACTTAAATGCAGCCTCTGCTGGAGTTAACGCGTACTTATTGTCCAACTCAGGAGGAAGATCATTCTTCATATACAATTCAAGTTGGCGGTGATATTCCACTTTGTATTCAAACGGACCTTGATTCAAAAATGCTCCGTCGCCAATAATTTCACATGACGTGGGACCTGCATTGAAATTGAACGAAATTGCATGATTTTCTGGAATATGCTCTGTACATAAAATAGACTTGTTCATGAAAAAATCAGATCATTGTAGAGTTTTACAATAAACACAGAGAAATGTCCCCGGTATAACTGACAACATCATGTTCGGACGAACCTTGACAAAGTTTTTTCTTTACATCTTTCGTTGGCGGAATAATTGAATTATACCAAGCTAGTATCGAGCAGGATTTTCCGGCGATATAGGAATACTTTAACTTGGTCAGATCGCAGGATTCTACAGCTATTTCAAAGATGAGCCTGAACGGAACTTTGGCTGCAATGTGAAATCGAAAAATTGGGCGAAACGATGATGCGTTGCTCTTAGTTAGAAAGATATTGTCAGAATAGAAATAAGACTACCACCATAATTTCCAGTAAAAGTGATCAAAACTTGCAAGCTTTTTTGCGGCCCTATGCGCTCTGTCCGAGGTTGACAGCGAACAGCAGAGTTTGTCGCAAACTTATACACTACAGGTTTCCAACTAGATGGATTTATTATCGTAAGCTCTCGATGTACAACTGCTCCTGATGTTACATCTCCAAAGTGCAATTCGTTAGGTACAAAATCCAAGCGAGCTTCTTCCGCTGCTCCATAGAGACACAGGCGGACGGTTTCGTATCCGGATGGCTCTAGAGGTTCGTTATCCGATACTGCCAAAGATTCCGCGGACCTCGGTTCCACTAGACAGAAAATAAATTTATCCCGCATGAAGCAGGTTTTATGCCGTATTCGATTAATCGTAATATCAGGTCGCTTACGTAACTGCACCTTCTCAAGAGGTTCCTCCACTCGGTCGTCCAAGCTAATTTCTTCTCCTGTATGAATTTCACGGGAGACACTTTGTAAGTTTTTTTCTTCAAATTTTACACGATGTAACTATAGAATAAGCATACTTATAATGTCTTTTACTTCGGTACAGTGAATTCTGAATATTCGTACAAAGATCATGAAGTCTCGGCTCTCGTCTTTTCGAAATTCGCCTACATTTTTCAGAACCTTGTTTGTCGGCGAGAATCTATACGGATGGTCAGGGAATAAAATTCATCAATCGTATGTAACTGAATAAAGATTGGAGGTACCCTTACGTGATGTTGAAAATACGCCCTTCAAATGGATCCATTCTACCCTCAAGTGGATGTATCTTGAAAACTTCGAACTCTGGATGTTTCTTCAAATTGATATTCTGCAAAATGGATTTATAGTAGTTACATTCTACTAACTATGATACGATTGAGCAGCAAAAGTTATTCAGGTGTATACCCACGTTAATAGGTATCAAATCATTTTCTATTTCTCCAAGGACAACGAAATTCGATACTTGGGCCGAATGGTTCCTCAAGATCAGCGTATCGTGTCGCACGGTATTGGTAAATGTTGGTGAAAAGTCTATCAGAGTAAAGTCGCCGGTTGTGTTTGGATGGTAAACTACCAAACGTGGAATAATTATATTCACCCGTACCGGCACCTGTATATTCGGTGTCGACTTGATCCTGCAAAGGAAAACAGTTGACTCAAAGCCGTTATAGCTTCAATTTCATAATATATAATCACCAGAACTCTCCGTAAAAAGATCCTTCCTCTACACCGATTAGCTCGACGCGAAGAGCCATTTTTGACCGTGTTCGCACTACACCTTTCAACGGTCTAACCGAGAGCTCCATTTCATTGGGTCCCAAATCAACTGCAAACCTGTCAAGACAGACAAATTGATTTTCGTGAACTACAACCGACGGAGAGTTTAGCACGAGACGATGAAACGTTTTCCTCGAACACACCGTCAACTTATAATACCTCGTACTTTTTCCACCGTCATTTTTTAGAGTCAATATCTTGATGCCCGATGTGGAGCCGATGTCCACGATACCAAAGTCCAAGGAATTTGGCTCGATGGACAAGTTTTCTTTCGCCAAGGTGCAGATAACGTGGTAATCGATATAAGTCCAATTGATGTAAATGGGAATCATGGCGTGCAAGACTGAGTTCCTTTTGTATGAATAATGAACCCACCGCAATATTCTTAATCCAGGGCTCAGAAAGACACCGCCTTGGAGCGTCTTGATTTGGAATGCCTATGCAAGTGGGAAAAGGTAATTGCAGTTTAACCAGACTTGCGCTCTTCTGTGTAATGTCACTTACTATTGAATTCGGCGAACAGATGCGAACATGGGCGGAATGTTTGCCTGTGTTTTGTATGACTATCAGTTGGCGAAAGGTCATCCCCTCGCAGGCATCTTTGAATTCTATATAACTCGGCGATATCCGCACGAAGTCGTGTTCTATTGAGTTGGAATGTACATCTGTAGACCTATCCGCACTTCCGATAACGCTCCTAGTCAATGCTCTGCTCCTCGAGCTTTTCACGGTGCTCGAAACTTTTTCGGCAACTGTGATCTATGGAAGAAAAGGAAATCATCGCGTCTGTTTGTCATACATTTGCATTCGAGACTGACGTTAATATCGTCGCCTTCATCGTTTGTCTGCATGTCGGATGGGAGGTTGTGCTGAAATAACTGAAAAGGATCGGTTGACACTTCTGGTAATGAAGTTCACAGAAAAGTGAAATGAATCTATGAAATTGAGCGAAAAGACTATCAGAAAATAAATGAAAGTTTGAATTTTTTCTTCGATCATCGTAATCTCCGACACATGCCAATGTTAAATACGTGAAGTATACAAGACGATCAGGCTGGAACGGAAAAGGAGTGACAAATTACAAGTTATTCTTTTAGAAGTAGAATAAAACTCAACGCAATGGCAACTGTTAAGGAAGAACCAAAAAAGGAACAGGAAACGGTGATGTACACGGTACATAAAACTATGCTTCTATTCGAATTGAAATTAGTTTATAACCGGAGAATAGCAACCAACGTATTTTTCACCTTCTTCCGAACAGCAACTCCAACCATGGAGTTCAGTCAGAGCACTGCCCTGTATGGAGCAAATATCTGGGCCTCCGATTCCTGTTCGAACCGGAGAATATTACAGAACCCCAAGGCCACATCCGTGGCGACCAACTTTAGGCTACGAAAATATCGAAGTGATGCCTTTGTTAGTAAAATCTCTGAGGCCCGCAGCATAGGCATCAACATAATTTCCGTAGGTGATCCAAATTGCGCACTGAATAATTCCAAGTTGTTGCGATCAGACCTAGTCAACCACTGACGAATCAAATGGTCGACCCGTGTTACACCCCGAATGGAATGGCAACCGAACCTCTTCGCTTTCCAAACTTGGTCACAGGGTTTGAAAGGAACCCTGCGCATGCTGCACGTGCGGCGCTTTACACTAGATACACACCTTACGAATGGGTTCAAAATCAAATCAGGTTTTACAACGAGGCTGATTCCAATAAGAATTTCTCCGAAAAACTTCGAGCCGACACTGTCCAGCTCATGAGGTAAGTATAGATCAAGTACGGTCATGGAAATATGAAAGGTAATCCGTTCATGGGATTATGCGATTTTGCGTCAGGCTGGCTGATGAGAAGGTCCAAGGTGGACAAAGAGACGCGGGTCGGAAGATTGGGGAAAGGATAACTGACGTAACATTCTGGAGGAACGAACTTGCTTCGGAGATTCAGCGATTGATTATGGAAAACGATGGGATGCAAGAGTGTCGCAGGGTATTGCAGAAGGCTATTCAAGACTTGGACGGTCAGCTACACATCGCCCAAGAGTGCCTCTATCACAGAGAGTCGAGAAAAGGTGAGCACTAAGTATGGGTAATTCTGTTCTAAAAAGAAGAAATATATGGCGTAGCCTCGCGATCAATACGTCCTATTCTGTGTTCGCAGGGACAGAGTTGGTTCACGATGAAACTGAGCAAGCGTTATTGAAGGAGATCGAGACGGTGAGAAATGGTCAAAAGAAGCTCGAACAATTCACGGACAAATGCATTGACCAGGTATGGCCTTGACAAGAATTTGAAACAAGGATAAGAGAATTCAAAAACTTGAATCTCCGATCCGATTTTTTCTTCACGCAGTTAAGAAACGGCCGAGCGTCGCAGAATCAGCTAGAAGTGGACATAAAGAACAAGGAAGGGGCTCTTGGAATAGACACCATGTGTCATCAGCTGAATAACTTCAGCCGAGGCCTGCAGTATTATGGTGGGATTGAAAAATATGACCCATGGTAAGGACTCGAAAATGCCACGCACCTTCTTTGGAAAAAGCAGCGCACAACCGCAATTACGATTTTGCAGTATCACCGAGGCTGAGTCTTGGGCCGAGGCTTCGAACAGTACGGTGAAAAGATCACAGGCTGAACGGTCCAGGTCGTGTAAACTCCGAAGTGAAATTGAAATCACCATAAACGCGGTGGCGCAGGAAATGTGGGATGCGTGGAGCAACACGAATAACGCGTTGGCGCGTAGATCGGCCGAAATGCTGGAGGCGAAGAGCAAGCTGCAAATACATTTGCACAAGGTATCAAACACGTTCGTAGATATCAATTAAGTGTCAAGATAAGGATGCTTACGTTTTCTCGCTTTATACGTTGTAGATTCAGAGGGAGATATTTGAAATAGAAAAAAACCTCGAGCTCATGGGTAAAGCGATAGCCGACAAAAGTTCGGCTCTAAAGGTGGCCCACACTCGCCTCGAGGCAAGAACACATCGGCCCGAGCTTGAACTTTGCCGTGATTACGCCCAGCTCTGGTTGGTGAACGATCGATAAATGATCACTACCTTTATTCAATTACAGTGGTTGTTGATTTTCATAATTCACGATCATCCGATAAACACGTTCCAGTATGATCAGCGAGGTGGAGGCGATTAATGGAATGATTGGCGGTATGCACATGAAGATGCAGCAAAGCGAAGCCCAGCACCAACAACTCCTGAGGACGAGGGCCAATTTGGAGTCTGACCTGAAGGCTAAAGTGGATGCCTTGTTCGTGGACAGAGAAAAATGCATGGGAATGCGACGGAGCTATCCGATATCTGCGACGGTCAACTACTAGGCCACTTTGCACTTATTCGGTGATTATTCTTTTCCCACTTATTGCCACCACTTGAAAGTTTCTGCGTTTCCCCGATTTTAGTCGGCACTCAAGTTATGTGAATTAAATATTAGTATACGTGGTACGTTAATGCGTTCGAGCTCAACTTTTCATTTCATTATTCGAATTTGCTAACAAAACCCAAGTAAAATTTCTGATTTACTTTTTCGTAATCGGGGACGGGGCTTTCTATTTTTACTATTTTGATCGCACTCAAGAACGAAACGTGAACAACAAACGCAAATTACACTTTTCAGATGTTTAAATTATCATCTCGAACACCATGTGTTTTGTTATAATTTTTTCACCTTATGCAATGAAAAAAAAGATAACAAACCTCTTTTGCTCTGAGTCAATTACGCCCGCATGATCAAGGCCCAAAGATCTGCTGCTGCGATTGGCATTTGAAATGACCACAGATCAAAGAGTGCCAATATGTACACCGAAGAGTCCGAAGTGGATGTAATAGCGTGTTTACGCCTTCGTTTTATAGATATTTTACATTGTACACGTGTTTTGTAGTTGTGTTTCATTGTACGGGAGTTTATAACGGGTGGAAGAAAAATACATTTTTACATGGGAATTGCTGCGGATGCTGAATCTTAAATTTCCATTATCATTCGTTTGTGTAGTATTTTACAATCAGTAATCACGGTGTAAGGACCGAGTGCGAATCAAAGTTTGCCCATGGCTGGTGGCTTTTACCATCCATTACTATACTCACACGCGCTGTCTTATCCCTGAAAACAAATAGTTTCGTAGCCGATGTTGACACTAAGTTCCTTGAATAATTGATCCACGCATAATGATGAAAGTTTCGAGGATTTGTTGGTATATATAAAAATTCGGAGGATGGATTATTGTTCGTACAGTTTACTTGGCAAAATTGAATTCCCGAGTCTAAGAAACGACACGGAGTTCTTTTCGCGATGAAATTAAAAGGAGGATCAGTCTGTCTCTGTACAATAATGTTGGAGATTTTTAGTTTCCTTCGTGTTGTCGTAGCTATCGACGTAAATGGTAGCGTAAAAAAAATTTCGACGGACAGTGATGAGAGAGCAGCTTCAAAATGGATCGGGAAACGTGAATCGCAATGTGGCCTGGACATGGCGACAATGTTAAACCGAATAGTGGAGGTTTACACGCAAAGCGGAGATGTTTTGTCTATTGTTGCCAAAAATGAAACGGGCAATAACTGTTCCGACGGTATCATTAAATACTTCATGAAGTCGGGGACCAGAAATGTGATCACCATAATCCCTGGTGCACGTCATCTCGATATGCAACACGCAATCTTTCAAAAACCAAACGGTTATATTTTGCTGGGCGTCGACTTACCCGAGGTTTTAGAGACTTTAATCGGATTCGGAGAGGTAGGAAGTACTTGGAACCCTCGAGGATTGTGGATCGGTATTGCTGAAAGTAAAGAGGACGCTGCGCGGTTAATGAAACGTTGGTGGGAGAACTTTGTCTACAAGGTGATCGTCTTGGTTATTCGTGGCAATGCCTCGGGTATGAAATTTCACCAAACTGTTCATAGCCAAATACATAGATACATAGTAATTGACTAAGTGGAAAAAAAAATCATTCCGTTCCAGACGCGACCGAAGCTTACACTTGGCGACCTTATCATCCATACACTTATTGCGGACCTCCAATATCAAGAAATCTTGTACGGCTCGGATCCTTCACGAAAGCATTAAAGTTTGAAAAAGAAACCGATCTGCAGCCTGGAATGATCCCTGAAAAGTTAGCCAACTGTTCGATAAACGTAACCTTTATTCCATGGGAACCCTACGTTTACCCACAAGAGGAATACGAGAAAGATAAAAATGCGGGCATCGAAACGAGATTGATTCGAATGGTTTACGATAAAATTGGTTTGAAAATAAAGAGCTATTATCTTGCCGTGGCATTGGATACAATGGACAGCGAGGCCTTCGTTGGTTGCCAGATACCTTCGAGTTCGCGTCTCAGAAGGTGGGACATCTCACAACCATACTTCGAGGTACTGTAATAATGTCATTCTAGCAGACTTAATCCTAGCTGAGGCTCGTCAAATTCTCTAATGTCGAGCCGATTGATGCAGGATTCATCAACGTGGATTCTCCCTCGCCGGGGCAAGAGTTACGGATTGGAAGGCATGATCAGTAGATTCTCGCCTGCTCTGTGGGGAAGCACAGGAGTAGCCATGCTCGTAGTTGCGGTCACGTTGATGGCAGCCGGAAACCGACACTGGGCTCTGAATGTCTGGGGCAGCGTTTGGGAGCAGTCGGCTGACCGCTTGCCGCGGAATACCCGTGTGATCTGGATCTTGTGGTTACTTCTGTGTCTTCATTTGGCCGCCGCTTACAGAACTGCACTCGTCAGTCTTTTGACACATCCCCTGATACACCAGATAAACAGTGTAGAGGAACTCGTTGATGATGCAGGCCTGAAACTCGGTAAATCGAAAAATAGGGAATAACTTTTATAGCAGAGAAACTGTTGAACATATTCTTGAGACACGTACAAATATTAGTCCCGCATTATTCAAAATATGTATTGCAGGCATGCGGATTGAGGTGGAAAAATACTTGGACAAAAATGATGAAACACAAAGGAAGATCTTGGCACGGTACATCCCTTGCAAAAGTATCAAAAAATGCTTTATGGAAGTCCCGGAAGGCAGAGCAGTATGGATCAACACAATGTACGCAAATTATTTGAACACAATGGAAAATGTGACGGTATCAATGCTCGAGAATATTCGTCACCTAACAACTCATGACACATACAAAGTTGCGATGATTTATGCAAAGGGTCACGCGGTCTCACCAATCTTTGACAAATACGTGCTGATGTTATTACAAGCTGGTTTTGCTGAACATTTGGTCAGAGAAACGGAATTCTTGCAGAAGATCACTAATGCACGCAAACGTAATTTCGTGGACAAGAAACCATTATCATTTGCCAATGTCAGAGAAGGGTTTTATCTGCTTGCCGTGGGTTTAACGGTGGCCGGATTGTCATTCTTCTACGAGACGTTCCAATATTTTTCAAAGAAAATAATTCCGAATCAGATTGGTAAATAAACGATAAGAATCTCCTGAGAATGACTTGGAAACTTTTTCTTCGAGGCAAACAGTGTGGCACTTTTCAATTTCCCTTCATTGCATACTTCGTAAATACATGTGAATTCGAATAATAAGACTAGAGTACTGTCAATCAGAATTCAATCAGAACCCAATTCTCCACATTTTTTTAAATTTAAGGCTGACTTTTTTAATATTGGTGAATTTCTCTCTCTCACTCTCTCTCTCTCTCTCTCTCTCTCTCTGCGATAGGATTGATTCATAAAGTAGTAATAAATATGTTGTAAATTTCTTTTTTGCGAGATTATTATGAAACTCATCCAGATTTTGTGCACACGCATATCATGACAGTGTGTGTGGCTGTGCAACAATATATCACTAATAAATGTTCTATCTGAAACACTTTAATTCTGCGAAAACTTGCTTATATCTAACGAAAAAACCAAATTGAACTCAATCGTAGATCTATCAAGTCGACTCACGATATTCTAATGAAACAGTCCGTTAACTGATATGAAAGGTTATGATGCTTTGAATAAATCATTGACATGTTTTATGCGAAACTTATAAGAATCGCCCACTTAAATAACGAAAGCTTCGAGAATAAAAACTGTTCGAACAGTTTACCGTAAGTGATTGTACCGGCAGTGATCTTGAACACCGTTGGTTTCACAATCGACGAATATACATCATGGTTTCACCGAGATTAAGATTACTCTCTTTAGTGACGGTTGTTAATACGCTTATTTCTTTCTCTAATATCGTGTCAACCATTGAGGGAAACACCGTCACTGAATATGGAAAATTTTCGACGAATTATGCCGGAAATTTGACACCTGTAGATGTAATAAAATATGTACCCCATTTTGGTCCAGACTTTGCGACAATCGTGCACGAAATAGCAGAGATTTACATGACAGAGAAAATTTTATGTATTATCGCCGGAAATTCGACGGAGAATTACAATCTCGACTATTCTCTGAAAGAAATTTCCACGCTGGAAACGACGAACGTGATCGTCATGATCGCAGGTGGGCGAAAGTTCGACAAGCGGGATATTTTCCAAAAACCAAACGGTTACATTATACTCGGCGTAGACTTGTCCGAAGTTTTAGGGACTTTAATCGAATTCGGAGAGGTAGGAAGTACTTGGAACCCTCGAGGATTGTGGATCGGTGTTGCCGAAAGTAAAGAGGACGCTGCGCGGTTAATGAAAAATTTGTGGGAGAAATTTGTCTACAAGGTGATCGTCTTGGTTATTAGTGGCAATACCTCGGGTATGAAATTTCACAAAATTGTTCACAGCCAAATACATAGATGTATGCTAATTGACAAAGTGAAAAAAATACGTTCCGTTCCAGACGCGATCGAAGCTTACACTTGGCGACCTTATTATCCATACACTTATTGCGGACCTCCGATATCGAGAAATCTTGTACGGCTTGGAACGTTCACGGAAACTTTAAAGTTTGAAAAAGAAACCGCTCTGCAGCCTGGAATGATCCCTGAAAAGTTTGGTGACTGCGTGATCAACGTTAGCTTTATTCCATGGGAACCCTACGTTTACCCGCAAGAGAAATACGAGAAAAATCAGCGTGTGGGGATAGAAACGAAATTGATTCAAATGGTTTATGATAAAATTGGTTTGAATTTAACAAGCCATTATCGCCCCGCGCGATTAAATTCAATGGATGGCGAGGCCAGCGCTGGTAGCCACATGCCTAGGAGCGCGATTCTCGGAAGATGGGACATCTCGCAACCATACTTTGAGGTACTGTAATAATATCATTCCCGTAGACTTACCCTTAGCAAAGGCTCGACAGGTTCCGTAATGTCCAGCCGATTGGTGCAGGGTATATCAACGTGGATTGTCCCTCGCCGGGGCAAGAGTCACGGATTGGAAGGCATGATCAGTAAATTCTCGCCTGCTCTGTGGGGAAGCACAGGAGTAGCCATGCTCGTAGTTGCGGTCACGTTGATGGCAGCCGGAAACCGACACTGGGCTTTGATCGTTTGGGGCAGCTTTTGGGAACAGTCGGCTGACCGTTTGCCTCGAAATACCCGGACGATCTGGATCTGGTGGTTACTTCTCTGTCTTCATTTGGCCGCCGCTTACAGAACTGCGCTCGTCAGTCTTTTGACTCATCCCCTGATACACCAGATAAGCAGTGTAGAGGAACTCGTTGATGATGCAGACCTGAAACTCGGTAAATCGAAAAACAGGGAATAACTTTCGTAGCGGAAAAACTGTTGACAATATTTTCCAGTCATGTGCGATTATTACAATAGTATTCCGTATTATTTTCAATATATATTTCAGGCTTCCTAATTGATACGGAAGAATACTTGGACAAAAAGGATGAAATAGTAAAGAAGATCTTGGCACGGTACATCCCTTGCGAAACGATCGAAAAATGCTTTATGGAAGTCCCGGAAGGCAGAGCAGTATTGACCGATAAAATGCACGCAAATTATTTGAACACAATGGAAAATGTTACACTATCAATGATCGAGAATATTCATTACATACCAGGTCGTTTCACGTACAAAGTCTCGATGATTTATGCAAAGGGTCACGCGGTCTCACCAATCTTTGACAAATACGTGCTGATGTTATTACAAGCTGGTTTTGCTGAACATTTGGTTAGAGAAACGGAATTCTTGCAGAAGATAATAATTAATGCGCGCAAACGTGATTTCACGGAAAAGAAACCGTTATCATTTTCCGATGTCAGAGAAGGGTTTTATCTGCTTGCCGTGGGTTTAACGATAGCCGGATTATCGTTTTTGTACGAGATGTTCGACTATTTTTCAAAGAAAATAATTCCGAATAAGATTGATAAATAAGCGATCAGAATCTCCCGAGAGTGTCCTGAAAACTTTTTCTTCGTGGCAAACAATGTAGCACACTTCAATTTCCCTTATTTGCACATACTTAGCAGATACGTGTGTATTCGAATAATAAATCTTCAGCATGATAATACGTGTGTAAATGGTTGCAACAGATTCGATCTTCACACAGCGACAAAGATAAAAAAAAAAAAAAACGGAAGCTTGTAACGAAAATATAACCGCAATACTATATGAAATCGTCGGATAAAACTGCTTAGATCATTCCCGATAGCATGTATAGATTTTACGATGCCATATGTCCAAGCTATTATTTCAATATCTGAATACATACATTTTCGATTATGCGCAGCTGTAACGTCCATTAGCGACTACATGCCATATCAAACACGTAACTGTCGCACAATAAAATGCATCAAATTATAGGTATAGAGCGCGATGATCCATGTATTTTAGCTTGTTGCTCACAATGGATCGATTTAGGGGATTAATAGTCAGTCACCTGACACCAAAACGATAGTTATTTGGGGAACTGATAGGTATGTAAATGACGGATGGGGTTGTGAAAAGCTTTCAGGACGAAACATTCCTCGCTCAGTTTACACTGCAAATTGTATTTGGAATCCAGAGCGAGTAACGAGATGTCGCAATGACTACAGTACTGAGAACGGAAACGCTTCGTATGGCAACAATTATCAAGATTATTGCCATTGCTCAAGTATTCTTTAGTACTGGGAAAAGTAATGATACCAGATATGCGGAGTTTGTAATAAACCGTGGGATAGATTCCGAGTTTGGGGAGACTATTCAAGTATTATCTAGACTTGGTTCAGATTTGGCAATAATAGTGGATCAACTGGTAGAGATTTACATCCCAGAGGAGAAAATGCTGTGCATTATCACCGACGATTCGGTGAATAATTATCACCTTAAACAAATTGTAAAGGAAGTCTTTAACTTGGAAACGAGGAACATCGTCACGCTGATTCTAGGCGCGCGAAATTTTGATAGGCTGCACGTGTTTCAAAAACCAATGGTCTACGTTTTACTGGATATCGATTTGTCCAAATTTATCGAACCTTTGGTCAGTTTTGGGGAAGCGGGAGGCATGTGGAACCCCAGAGGATTGTACATCAGTATTGCTGGAACCAAAGCGGAGGCTGTCAGTGTGATGAAGAAATTGTGGGAGAAGTTTGTGTACAAAGTCGTCATATTGGTCGTTTCTAACGACCCAACAGGTACGAAATGTCTTAGAAAATATCTATCACCAATTGTAAATCTAAATAAAGTTTTTGCCCTACCTCCGGCAACAACTCGACTACTTTGTAGTTTTTGACAGGAGGTAGCACAGAGAAGAAAACTTGTGGCATTTGTGCATAAAATAATTGTTGTATAACACTGGCAAAACAAAATTTTAGCCACAACTGAAGTTTACACTTGGCGGCCCTACCATCCGCGCAATTATTGCGGACCTCCAACAACAAAGAATACTATAAGACTTGGTGTGTTCACGAGGACATTACAGTTTGAAAAAGAAACTAACCTTCGACCCGGAATGATGCCAGAAAAATTTGAAAATTGCTGGATCAATGTCAGCTTCAACATTTGGGAACCTTTCATCTATCCACCAGAGGTGCATGAAAAAGGCCAGCAGTTTGGCATTGAGCTTATCTTGATCCGAATGATTTACGATAAAATTGGATTGAAAATTAATGGTAATTATCACCCCCTGAACACGACAAAAGAGCTGAGTGAAGCCTGGGCGGGCAGCTGGAGCCCCTTACGTTCGGATATCGAAAAATACGATATTACGCCACCATACTTTGAGGTACTTTTCATTTCCCTCCCATCGAATCCCTTATTTCTCATCCAATTCGGGTAGGTATGTACATAAATTCGGGTGGTCTTTAAAAAGGTAATTTTTGATTTACGACCGGCTCACCCCCCAGATCGGTTTCGACTACGTCAAAAATAATTCCCTAATTTTTTCATTAATTTTTTCCCCAACACCAACCCGTGCCTGTAAGAAGGTGGATTTCCCCATTCAACACTTTCAGGGGAACATTAAATCCACCGAACGAATTTTCATAAAATTTGGTAGTTTCTTGGGTTGCTGATTACGAATCTGAACTCGAAATCAGAAAATTGAAAATAGCGAATCCAATATTGTGCACCAAAATCCAAAACTCACTCGATTTTAGGTGAGCTTCAGTACTCCAGGACTTTTGAGCTCGCTGATTATGAATCTGAACTTGAGATTACAAAATTCAAAATGGTGGACCAAAATCCCAAATATCAGTTGATGTTGCCATATTGGATCCATCATTTCAAATTTTGTAATTTCAAATATAGATTCGTAATCAGCGACTTCAAGAGTCCTTGAGTACTGAATGTCACCCAAAATCGAGTGAGTTTTTGAATTACGGTTCTCCGTGTTGTATCTGCCGTTTTGAATTATCAAATTTTGGGTTCAGATGCGTAGTTATTCAAAAAAGACGTTTTTAAGGGCCCACCCTACATAGTAGTAAATATTTCGAAGAATTACAGTCAACCGACTCACCGCGAGAAGAGATAATTCTCCCTTAAACTTTTCACTTTTGTCTGGGACAGGATGATTTGGTCTGGAACGTTCCTCGAGAGGGTGAAAAGTCCAGCTTTACCGTTTTGGCAGATGGATTTTCTCTGGCACTTTGGGTATTGTCGTTCGCAGGAATGTGCACAGTGGCAATTACAATGAAGTTAGCTGGACACCGTCATTGGACTCTTCATGTGTGGGGAAGTTTTCTGGAGCAGGCTGATTACAAGGTGCCGAAAAAGATTCGCGGAATCTGGAGCTGCTGGCTACTTCTGTGCCTACATTTGTCCACTGCTTACAAAACTGCTCTATTCGGGCGTCTGGCTAATCCTGTGATGAAAGCAGAGATAAACAGCCAGGAAGAACTCGTTGATACAGATTTGAAACTTGGTAATGAAACGATATTGTCAAGCACTCAGGTCGCGTGACATTTCGTTTGTGTGAAGTCGAAGCAAAGCAACCGCGATGAATAACGTGTGTCAAAGCAAGTCAAAAGTTCTGTTCCAAATGGAAAAACGCTCGTCTTCCGTAGTTGAGTTTAATATGACTGAGCGACAACACAAAGTAATATTTTCTCCATTGTCAGGAATAAATTTAAACGAGTCATAATTATAGTCTTGGACCTTCTTGTCAATCCCAAATCAACATTGATGTATGTTCAAGGAATGCTGGCTGCCGCTGAGCCATACTTTGACGAAGAAGACAAGATCCAAAAGAAAATACTGGAGCGATACATCCCTTGCAAGTCCATAACGGAGTGCTACAAGGAAATTCCCACAGGCATGGCGGTCGCAACTAACAAAATGCGTGTCCACTATTTGAACGGGTTGAAGGATGTGGCGACTTCGGTGGTGGAGAATGTGCGTCAGCTGCCACCCACTTTGACATATCAAGTGTCAATGCAGTATGTCAAAGGTCACGCAGCAGTGCCAGTCTTCAACAAATTCGTGCAGTTCGTAATGCAGTCAGGCTTTGCTGAACTATTGACGAGAAATGCTGAAACTACACAGGCAAAAATTAATATGCGTAGATTCAATTTCGACAGGGACCCAAGTGTATCGTTAAATAATGTCAAAGGGGGATTTTACCTGTTGCTCATTGGCTCAACTCTGGCCGGATTATTGTTCATCTGTGAGATGTTCCAACAATCGATACGGGAAAAAACTTCAAGAAACCTTTTGAAAAAGAAAGTAAACGATAAAAGCAAAAAAAAAAAAAACAAGTAGGTATGCTAACATCGCGAACATGCAATAGTTCGATAATGTATAAATTTATTTTAACCTTTTCAACGTTGTGAAATATATATGTATAACAAAACTTAATTAGTTATTAACATTACGATAATATGTATAAACTTTTGTTTCGCAATAGTAATATTGTATTCAACAATTAACAATATGCGTGGTTTTTACGGTTAATTATAATATCGTGCTGACTATATTACAACTATATTAGATACCTCAGATCTTATCACAATATTGTTTTATTTTTTCAACCGCATTTTTGAATATGCTTCGAGAATATTTCATCCTTCTTGACACAGGAAATTATTCATCCCACTTATAAAGTTAAAAGAAATCGATAGATACAGTATACATGGCATACCTATACGTACATACGTGAGTCACAAAAGAAGGAAGACTGAAAGAATCGTCACCATTACGATTCACTGTTCACAAGTCATTAATCACTTTTTTGCACATTCTGTTAGTTTCGCGCAGAGTAATAATTTAGGAAAAATTCAACGGTATTTAAAGCTGCATTAATCTTTTTGTTAAATGAACATAAAGCAGTTCAATATGTCCGCAACGGTGTCATAACTAATATTTATAAAATATCGTGTGACTAACTGCAAATGATTTATCCAAGTGTACTCGTTCCGTTGATTAATGGACCCGAGATAAAGTATTGTGTGCGTGCGTTACAGTTTACACTTTATTGTAAAAGGTACTTATAAGTTAAGCAGGCCTATGGACAGCCTTCCTGCTTGTTATAAGATTTGCACGTGTTGTGTATCAAAATTCGATGTCCAACTCCTGCGTGAGCGATGAAGAAAGTGAAAAATGACAAATCAATGTTTTTCCATTTTCTTCAAGACACAAAAAAGAAAAGTAACATCATATCCAGTTTAATGTCGAACATTATTTTTTGACGCTGCCAATACCGACTTGTCTGATTGTAAGGTACATTAACCTTGCATCTTGTACAGTCAATAAATGTTTGACGATTGCAGCATAGTCGAAAACAAAATTTAAAGACCCCATATGACGTAACTATGAAATAAATAGTAGTCTAACATTCCTTACGATTATAGAGTGACCCCGTCTCTGGATTCAAGTACACAGCGGAGTGTAAAAAACTGATCACTCAGTCAGTTCAATTGAAATCTTACAATTAGGCAAGATTTTATATCATCCTGATGTAAGTCTTTCAATACGGAAATTTGCGTTACGCAGAAAGGTGATCAAATCTTTATAATCCACTGTACATAACTTAGCAGGGACAGAGTGAAACTGTGAGGTCGTATTTGCTATATTAGAGAGAATAATAAAATTACAACGCTTATCGTATCGTATTATCACCAAATGTTCAATTATTAACTAATCAATGTTTCTAGTCCACTTGAAAGTTGCGATACTCTCGTATATTTGGTTAGCTGCCTTGTCGTTGTCGTATTCTTCCTTAAGATAATAAATTTTAACATTCTCTTGAGGATGGCATTCCAGTACCTCCCACTTTTCAAACAGTTTAAATGAATTCTTTATCGGATCAACGCACAGACTTTCACCTGAAAAATTCAAGCAATTCAATTCATTTATTATTCTTATCAGTCATTTCCATCATCTCATTCTAAGGATCAATAACATTATACCGTTCATTACCGTAATTGACTATACCACGATCCAGGCCTGTCTTAATTTCAGCCAATACTTCGTACAGAAGGTCTCTTTCAGTTAAAGACCTTCCAACCAATTTTCGTAATGCAAAAGCACTCATGGTGTACGTATCAACAAAGGGACGTAATAACGTGTGGAGAAACTCCATTCGCCTCGAGCATTCAGTGTCTAAATTTAGCTGAAAATAATTCAACAGTTGCATATAAGATAATTGTTTTTCACTCGTTCCTATTGCTCAACAAAACAACAGACTCACCTTATATTCAATTTTTTTGGTTCTATTAGTCACAGCATATTCTTCATCAGAGCTATCATCTAGATTCCGGGCGTATCTTCTGCTCCATAGTTCCTCCTCTGTGTAAGCTTCCTGAATTGATGAATAGGTACTTGAAAAAAATTGATATCACAGCGATATAACTATTTAGGATCAAATTAGTAGGCTCACCTCTTTCAATGTAATTATACTCGTTGTGGTTAGGTTGTTGATCGTTTCTATGAGGAGAGTTTCTAAATCTTGACAAGGTCGACAGAATATAAATTCATACTTTAGTATGTCGCAAACTTTCAAAGCCTTTTCCAATAAAGTATCTTGAAATACCGTTATATTGTTATTAGCTATTGCCTGAGGGTCGTTGATCTGGGAATGTAAGCTCCCATACAGCGCGGTAACTGAAAATAATAAGCAGGAGTTTGAAACTTTCATTTCAATTGATTCTATTCTTTGTACAATCCATTATAACAATACATCTTAAACACTTCGATATCACTTGTTATCTCACTCACCGACTACGCTGTCAAGGACGTAATGCACAAGCATGCTGTTACTGTAATATGACAATTCGATGACGTTCGGTAGAATGGAGACAGGCCTGATTGCAACGATAACTTCATTTCTGATGGCCTGACCTTCTACCGTGTCCGTTACCTCTTGTCTCTGTTGTTTGACAAGGCCAGGTCCAAGTATATCGAGCTGCGAGATAAAAATTTCCAATTGATCAATAACTGTAGCATACCGATCAATTTCCACGGAATTATTTACGAGTTTCTATACTTATTTCACTGGTAGTTCAAGAACTCACCGCGTGATTAATGATGTCGATGCTTTCTCCGCAAAATGCAATATTTCTCTGACTCCATTCCAGCTCCTGCCTAATAGAGTCAAAAGATTCTACTAGCCTGTCCAAAGTACATCCATCTCTAAATTTGTTCAATAGCAAAAACGCGACGACGTTAGTGGACATTATAGGTGTCGACTTGGCACAATCTGTCAACACCAATGGGACTTGTTAGAATCAGATACTTTGCTTATGACAATTCGTATATCAAAGTTTAGACTGTCACCCACCGTGAATAACATGTTTCGCGATACAGTCGACAAGCTGACGATATTCTTCAGAAACAACGTCGGTACCATAGAGAGATGAACTGGATACGGTAGACTTTAACGGCCTTGATGCTGCGGACTGCACCGTCAATTTATTTTGCTGTGCTTGCAAAGACTTGAGCATTTCCTGATTACAAACAATAAATACACGTTAATACTGCGAACCTATAGGCTAAAGTGTTCCGAGTTTTGGCAGCTCACGTTCTTACCCTCAATGAAAACGGCTGGCTGAAGTCTACTTTGACTATTCCATAGTTTCCCATCAGAGTTGACCACAAAGCGCTAATAGCTGTGCCAAAGGTTTCCATTTTCTTTGGTTGACCTAGCTGCTCCCTGACAAAGTTCCCGTCCACCAGTCGCTCATAGTTCATAGATACCGGCACAATTAACGCATCGTCGATAGTTCCATCCATATAAGCATCGAGTATAACACTCAGAATTCCAACCTTTGGCATGCAAGGTTTACCCGTTCGCGTACGACCTCCTTCGATAAAGAATTCAATGTTGTGACCGGCTCTGAGACTCTCGACAAGGTATGTGTGAAGTACCGCACGATACAGCATGTCTTTACGTCCGAGGACCGGATCGATCCTCCTCTTTATGTAAAAGGCTCCCAGGCCGCTCAGAAGCCATCTATTTTAGAGCAAGAAAAATGTGCATCCATAAAAAAAAAAAAAGGGAAACATTGGACCAATGTTGAATTACACAAATATCGCCGAATTTACCTTTAAAACTTTCTGCGACAAAGAAGCGTGCAAGGGAAACAAAACAAAGAGGATCGTTATGATTGACAATGAGAAGGAACGTTCTAATTTAGGTAGGTGGAGGATATTCTCACACATTTCGACGACGAATGAAAGGGCAATAGTAAATAATACTTATTTGATCTGAGACTACAATGCATCTCGATATCTCACCCAAAGAACGGTATCTTCAAATTATCCCCAGCAGCGATGAGCGGATTTCTGATGTCATTGCTGAGTAGAATGAAACTAATCATAACATAATCGAGGTGACTTCTATGAAGAGGTAAAAATATCAGTGGTAAGCCGCAGTCGTTTGCTTTCTTCAGCATATCTATTTGGATCGGTTGTACGACGGCAGACTGAATGAAGCACGGCAAGACTTTGTAAAGGGTCCATGCGGTTAACCTGAGTAACGCGTCGCTCAAACTACTCTGCATTTGCGCAAGTATCGTCCTAGCTCTCTCCTCCGCTTTGGCCAAGGCCTCCAGTACGGTAACTCCATCATCCTTGACCGATTCATCAGCTGCCTGCTTTATCGCTTCTTTTAATCTTTCATCGGTAAGTACCTGATGACAATTCAAATTTTGTATTCCTATTCCTGTGCGTTTAATTTGCAATCATTTCATCATGAATGCTGAGAAAAATTAGAAAAAATCAAAGAACAAATTAAACTTACGGTCTGCGTTACTCTGGGATAATCGTATTTCTTGAAGGCATAAACATTCGCTATGTGACAGAAGATTTTCGAGACTAGACTGGGCCCAGGATCGACTAGCAATATGTTTGTGCCGGTAGTTTGATAGTGTTTCTGTGCACTGCTGACCAACGTATTCTGAAACACAGTTGACGATCATTACTGTTGGTGTGACGGCACAGGTTGCAGGACCCCCTATAATTCAATACTCGTCAATTAGAGAAGAATACGAGGCAGCTGTGAAATGTATTCGTTCATTCGCTCATTCAGTGAGTAAGTCAGTCAGTCAGTCATTCATTTACTCATTCATTCATTTATTCACTTACTTGCACGAATGCAAACACACACACACACACAACTTGTATCACTCTACTAGTGATTTGAGGGGTTGGTAATTGAATTAGGTCCTCGTCCTCGCGCGTCCCGTTTACTTCGGCTATACAAGGTGTTAATGTTAACTCTGGACAGAATTCTAGGACGTATAGGGGCTGCCAAGACGAGTATTTTGAGGTAACACACCCATGGTCGGAGACTCATCCCAAGGCCTGTAGAAGGCTTTGAAGAATTTGGTACCACGCAGTTGTTCGTAGTGTAATGAATCGTACGTGATCACATTGGACCCAACGTTTTATTCACAATCGTTCGTAGACAAGGGTACAAAGTTCTTGGAAACCACGATAAGCTTTGAAACCAAACATTTTCTTATAGTTCGGAATGTGTAGTTTCACATCTTCAGCCGTATCTTTCCCAGTCGGTGTTCAAAGTGTTCACCACCTTCAACTTTTTCAAATTCTACTTACAAGCAGCACCGGAAATTTTTTCGTCAGTTTTTTTATCGTCAAGTTTACACACCCTAGAAGTTTGTTCAGAGTTAACGTTAACTTGACTCCCTGTAGTTTAAATTACGCGGGCACTGGTTACGATGATACGTGATCATCATCACACCGAACCACATTATTTCTACTCACTCTTTCCGGATAGCCGTGTACGACGACAATACGGAGCCAGCGTGAACAGCGTGACATAAAATTCTTCGATTCATCGTGCATAATTTGTGCGGATAATTTGCCAATTTCATAACGATAATTAATGCCGGTAGAAAACCCGAGTATTCAGAGACATGCTCTCGATGCTTCGACGTCTCATCGGCAGCAGCACTTTTGGGAACCGATTCACACCACACGAAGGAGTTACTGTTTATTTTTAAACGCGTCCCATCCTCCTATCCCAAATAAAACCAGTTCGGATTGGTCAAGTTAAAGCGAGAGTAAGTGACGCGAGTTTAACGCGACGGTGCGGTGAAAACTTTTCACCGCATTTATCGTCTTTATTCCCCCGTATTTCGTTTTACGAGTTTCACGTTCGCGTTGTATACATTATACGCGTACCTATTCGGCACATACGACATATGGCCTTAAGGTGTCTCGACGTTTCGTAATAACAATCGTACGAAACTTACGTAACGCGTGTCCCGCTGCAAAATGTCATGAAATTCGTGAATGCGAGAAATTTGTGTGTTAAGGTACAATCAAGGGGGTCACATTTCATGAAATTCGCAGAATCTTTGAATTAATATTTTCAAATTTCACAGCTGTATTACACGCATTGACTCTGATTCAAATATTACAGATATATACAGTTTAATTTTAGAGAATCGATCAGAGAAGCGGCGGGGAATCTGCAGAGCTAATCTCACCGCGAAAGGTGCGCCTCGACTCCGAGCCTCGTGACTTGAGAGCCAATAATAACAATAGCGAGAGCCAAATTGCATAACAAATACGCATTAGGTATATAATGCGAAGCTCTACGGTATAATGTCTGCAGGTATGATATACATATACTACGGAGAAAGTTACAGAGCTCGGATACTCACGAGCAAAGTGTCTCGTCAAGATTTCACGCGTGGGAAGCAAAATTATCTATACCGTATACATGTATCTGTATAAACAACGGTTGGCTCGATAGAAATCATCAAGTTGACACACGGTTTCACGATTATTCTCAGAGATGTCGACAGTCGTTTCGTTTCGTATCACGGTATATTTGTATTATTTATCTTTCTATAAGTGTGCATGTGTGTATAAAATACATGTGTTAATACACGCTCATGCATTGCGTGCGACGGGTAATTTGAACCGATTATTATCAGCGACAACGCAGGAGAGGCCGCTAATCCTAATTGTCAATTACGCAGACTTCAATTACGCCTTTTTTTCCTTCAATTTATTCTAGGTACGCTGTAGTTGACAACAACTCGTCGAATCAACGGCTACTTTAGACCTTTGTTCTACGTTGAAACGTTCGTTGGCGATGTAATTTCGGTTTCTTCGTAAGCTCTGCTGAATTTTACGTACAGTAGAACGTCGATCATCCGAACCATGGTTTGATTTATCCGATCGTCGGTTCAAAAAGTAAATTTTTAGTGCGAAATATAGGTTGTTGCTGGCTGAAAAATGTGGAGCAGCCATTAGTTAATTGACAATAGACGATCATATAAAACGAAAGTAATAAAGTAAGCGTTCGGTGTTTGAAAGAGGATTAATATGTATTTAGATGTATAATACGGCCTGTTTGTAGATTTAAATTTGTGCTGTACATATCGTTATACCTTAAGATAAAAATTGCATTTCGGTTATCCGAACCAGGCTCGGTCCCAATTAATTCGGATAATCGAGGTTCTGGCTACAGTGATTCTAAGACGGATGATTTTTCGACTAATGTTTGTAACTCCGTGGTGTCTGGTAAAAAATCCGTAACAAATTCAAGGAGATTTCCAGAACATTTCAGCAAAAACGCGATTCGAGGCGGGAATGTACTTTATAAAAACAGTTCATCGGTGAACATGAATAAATATACATTATTCGCAGTAAACCTTAAAAGTAGAATATTTCCAGGACTTTTTAAGGACGAGAAAAAGTTCAAGGACATTTCTAGGACCACTGGACGCCGTTAACTAAAACCGAGGGACATATGGACGAGTGCTACTGACCGTTGAAGAAGGGTTGCACTGTCCGCAGCAGCGATTCAGAAACGGTACAATTTTGGGCGGAGGTGTAGGCGCTACGGGTTCAGACTCCTTGATCCTGTAGAGATTATTGTCCCGGACTTTCCTCGCCTGTTCTCTACTCTGAGTTTTTCTCTTCTGATATTGTTGACCGGCTCTTCGCAGTCCTGGAAGAAAAATTATTTTAAGGAACGTTGTTGCGTGTTACGATTATAGGAAACATTTCATCTAGAGTCGTGTGAGAAATAATACGCATAGTATCTGTTCCTGATTTTATAAATGTTTTTTTTTGTAAGGTGTTGCTAGAACAATTTGTGACAAAAATATTGAAGAAAAGAATTTTCGTAAAACCTGGAGGAAGTAGGAAAATACTCAAAGGTCGCTATCAATTAATCTAATATTTTCTGGTTACTTTTGTGTGTGCGCCTTACGGATTTATATACATTTATATATTAGTTTATATCGTGCTCCACTTAATCATCGTTCTTAAATATCAGTACTACAAACGAAAAGGGGACATTAAGGTGATGTGATACTACTCTTTCGGTAGCAAAAACTGTTATCCAAACTCCGAGACGGTCAATCTTTCAGATGAAAGACGAGAATAGCCAACAGCGGAATTTTTAGACGCAGTTTGCTGTTGATTGGTAAACGATTAATTGGACTACGAAACGATAAAAAAAAAAAAAAAACTAAATGTAAAAACAAATTAAAAATGTTTCAATAATTGATAGCGACCTCTAAATATTTTCCTAGCTCTGCGGGTTTTTGATTTTTTTTTCAAGATTTCTCACTAACTTTCGAGTAGCACAGTAAAAAAAAAAAAAATTTAAGTAATGAGCTACCCAACAGCTTATTATTAATCATAGATTACAGTTTGGCTTTTCGATTTTAAGATAATCATTGGAGAGTTTTTCATTTGAAAAACCAAGAGAACGTGTACTATACAAATTAACGTTAGTGACATCGACGATATTTACTAATAGCTCGTAGGAATTGTGATAAACGTCGCAGCTTTAACTCCTCCCCGACGACTATTAAGAGACGAACTTGAACCACTGCACCCGCCTGACCCAATATCAACACGAGGTTGATGTTAGTAACGTTATCGTAACGAAACATTGGTGAAAAACTCAATAGTTTTTGTTATTTTTTCAATGATTTTGAAGGAAATAAGATTGTAAAATTTCAGTATGTATTGTTTTATTACGATTTACCGAATTTCAAACATTTCCAAAATCGCGAAAAAACGATTTTTTTCCTCAGCATGAATCGTTACGAAAACGTTACTAATTCCAAGATGATCAACTCAAAACGTTACACGTTATACGCAAACGTAGTGTGGACGAGGGAATGATTTTTTTTTTCTCTACTATTACAGCATCAATTTGAAACTGCTGAGAGGCGAGATATATATATATATATATATATATAATACAGCCTCGCCAATGAAGAAACCGAAATTGTTGAACTCTGATCGAAGATTATAATTTAACGTTTCATGTTTTCAACTTTTTTACCTTCAAATTATATCGCATCATTGATAACGATCGTCCGACTCTCGGTACTATGACCTACATAATATCGATCGCATGGATTAGATCTATAAATCCAATATATACATCGACTAAGTTTTTGATTTCATATTTTATACGTATGCATTTCTATAGGAACACGCGTTTGCCTCGTGATGGATAAATGCTGCCGTGTAGGAGATCAAATTTGTATATCTCATGTGCAATTCCAGCGGCTCGCAATTAGAGTGTAAATTATCTTTTTCAGTTTTTATCAAGTGCAGAATGCAGCTACCGTAAATACCTTTTGACCTTAAATAACTCTTCAAAGAGTAGA